>NC_047084.1:463265035-463574859 GCF_902459505.1 Geotrypetes seraphini
AAAAGGAGCCCTTAGAGGAAAGAAGGATTGAATCATTGGGATCAGTATTTAGGGTTGATGGTTTTGTTGTGGACAGGCTTTGTCTGATATTATTGACTTTATTGGAAAAGTGGGAAGCAAGTTCCTGGGCTGTAGGCAGGTTAATATTTGGGGTATTTTGTATTTGAGGTTGGGGATTTATAGATTTTAGTTTTGGCTCTCTCGATACGAGTAGTGTAATATTTCATTTTGGCTTGGTTTATTTTGGATTTGTAGAACGTTGGCTTTTCTTTAAATCTATTCAAGTTGGCAAGGGTTTTGTTCCATCTCCACCTATGTTCTAAAGCTCTAAGTTGTTTTTTATAAGAGCAAGATCAGCAGTTATACCACGGGTTAAAAAGTTTCCAAGGTGATATTATTTTGGTCTGGATAGGGGCTAATTTGTCCTTAAGGACATTTGTGGCTTCATTCCATTGGAGGAAGTGATCAATTATCAAGGATGTGTCTGAATCAGAAAATGTTAAGGTTGAACTAATTGTTTCAGTGGAGAGTTTAAGGTCTCGATATTTGATGGATTTTGGCTCTGAATTTAGAGTTGAGATTATAGCAGAGTAATTCACTGAAATAAGATAATGGTCAGTCCATGGAAGAGGACAACTAGGCCCAATGGAGTAATTGAAGTTAGGAGTATTAGGGACTAGAATTATATTGATTATATGTCCTGCCTGATGAGTCGAGTTGGTTAATAAAGGTCGAGGTTATTAAAGTGAGTAAGAACCTTTGAAGTAAAGATACTATTAGAATCATCAAAATAGAATATTAAAGTCCCTAAGGATCATGGGGTTCAAAGCGGATGAACAGAAGTCCAAGAGAAGAGATTGTAAATTAGAAAGGACATCACGTGTAATTGGAGGGGGTAGGTAAAGCAGTAAAGCATCTATTTTTCGGGTTTGAGTTGGCGGCAGAGAACAGCTAGGTAATCTGAGAGAGAGAAAATTTTAAAACGTTAAAATAACAAATAAACTTAAAACAGCAGTAACAGCAGAACAATACAGAGCAATAAGTGCAGTGCAGAGTGTAGCAGTGCTGTAGTGATGAGCGTGCGCCGCAAGGAGCTTAAGATTAAATATCATGTACTGGCTTGGGGGCGGAGCCTATGACCTGCCACGCTATGCGGCAGCAGAGAACAGCTAGATAATCAACTAGGAGGTGGAGCTGAAAAACAAAATTTGGATATTGTCCCAGATGGTCCTGCATATTAGGAAAATGATCAAAAGTGTTGTTTGCAAAGTCAGTC
Source organism: Geotrypetes seraphini (assembly GCF_902459505.1). NCBI lineage: Eukaryota > Metazoa > Chordata > Amphibia > Gymnophiona > Dermophiidae > Geotrypetes > Geotrypetes seraphini. The sequence continues at coordinate 463,266,312 of NC_047084.1, forward strand.
ATCATTAGTTCAAATTTGCTCTTGTAGGATGAAACTCGCCAATGTATTTGTTTTTACCTTGTAGTTCAAGGTTCATATCATTTAGTTCGCCTGTAAAGTCAGCAAGAAATGCCAGATCACATAACCACTCCTCATCTTCCAACTCTGCTTGGCCATCTCCCCTCTGAAACGACCAGGTCCCAATTTGTATTAGCCTCGTTCTGCTGTCCTGACTACAGATGTATCTGGGGACACCTCTTTAGAAAGAAATCACACACACACACACAAACGCACAAGCAAATAGGCAAAAAGATGTCTCTCTCTTGCTCTCTTCTTCATTCAGAGTACTGCATTCACCTTTTATAGCATTTCACATGGGTCAGTTTTTTTAGCATATGACTGTAGGAAAGACCATATATGGTAACAGGATACGTAAAAGCAACTAGAAAAAGGTAGCAAACATAAGGGGAGGGGGAAATAGTGGGAAGTTTCCATTATGGCATATACTACTGTCCTGTCTAAGGTCTAGCAATGTTTCTTGTAACAAATGTTTCTTATCAAAACAAGACCTACAGAACACAATGGAGACACAGAGCTCAGAACACAAAAAGAAAAGGCCTTGTGGTAATTTTCCTTAGCAAAATGTTAACTGTTTCAGCAGTTCCTTTTACATAAACAAGAATAAAAAAACTTACAAAAAATATATGCCCCTTCACCCTCTCCTTCAAAAAACTTCTTATTTCATTCAGCAAATCACAAAATCTATGCAGAAATTTGTGCCTACTTAGCCACCTTACATCTGTGTGCAAAATGATTTCCGCTGCCCCTTCATCAAGAGTAAAATTGAAAAGATGTCTTTGAAGTGATCTTCCCCGAACTGAATTTATAATTTTGAAAGTGATGTCTATGACAGTCTCTGTATTGAGTCTCTTGCTTGCCAAAACTTGTTGGTGAATGATGCAGTGGTAAGAAAGGAAATCTGGGAAGTTGTCATGTTGTCTACAGAGGGCTATGAAACCCTTAACCTCACCTGTCATGTCTCTTACTCCATCAATAGTGATGGAAACAAGTCTATGCAATGGAAGATTACATTTTGCCACAAAAGAATGGAAAGAACTGAATATTTCCTGACCGGTAGTTCTCCCTTTTAAAGAAAGTATTCTAAGTAGTTCTTCTTTAACACTGAAGTCTTCAAAAACCATCCGGATAAAGACTAGTAACTGGGCTATGTCTCTTAAATCTGTAGATTCATCTAGTTGGAGTGAGAAAGCAACACAATTTGAAACATCCTCTAACAATTGTTCAGTTGTGTCTCCACACGACAGTGTTTCTTGACAATTGTACATCGTGAATAGCAGCTATGATCTCTTATTTTTAAATCCTTCAAAAAGATTGTCAGCTGCTTCAAGAAAACAATCTTTTATAAATTCCCCTTCAGTGAAAGGTTTGCATTTCTTTGCAATCAGGTTGCTGACCTTGAAGGATTCTATGGTTGCATTGACTGAATGTGACCTTGGCTTCACCATCAACTATTGCTGAGTAGTCAATTTCTATTTAAGTTCTTTGAGCTTTAGTTTACAAATTTCACATTTGGGTGGAAAATCAGCATCAAACTTATTGCTATGCAGAGCCTTATAATGATGTTCCAGATTACCTTTTTTGGGCAATGATATTGGGGCGTTACAAATTAGACAACAACACTTGTCTTTTACCATGATGTAGTCCATTTCCTATTCATCATGAAAGTGGTAGGTTTTGCTCTTCTTTGGAACACTCATCTTTGTTATAAGTGGATGGTTGAATGTAATAAGGCCAAATCTGCTAAGTTAGTATAAACACTGGCTGAATCTGGTCCAAAACTGTCACTGTTCCAAAGTATTAATAAAGATCAACAGGAATTGAAGACCTCTGGATGATGTGCAATACAAGGATTGGAGATGCCAAAACCACACATGCAGTTCTAAGAGTAAAAATAAGAATTCATCATACTGGCACCAATAATCAAATACCACCAATTAATCATCAAAAAAACTCAAACACCTGTTCAGCAAACCAGATAAAATCAAATACTGCCAAACAAGTTCAAATACCACTACAAGTGATTTAATAAATTCTGCACACAGTGTAGAATCAATGCAAAGGCAAGGCGAAATCAAATTTCAGAGGAAAGCAAAAGTCACAGTGGTTTGAACCAATTTAAAGGGAAGGCATAGGCAAGTTAGAACAAAATTGGAAAAGCCCGCCAAAATCACCAAATTCTTGACACTTTGTTATATCTGTCTGAAAATGTTTAATGAAAGCGAACTATAAAGTGACCAACAACCAGCACACAACACAACTAATACGGTAAGTGTATTTGGGTAAAGCCTGGGCGAATGGATATCACCCGGTATATAACACACTTCTAAGGGGTGTTGGGGCAGGTGCAGGAATGGGTGATTCTGAGAGGCAGGAGACCAGGTATCCTAAGGGATCAATGGAAAAATAGCTTGTTCAACTAATCATTCCACATGTAACTTGATATAAACAAACTGTCAAGCAGCTAATAATTGTTTTTACCAAGATCTCAAACACCTGAGACACTACTTGAACTGATTTTGTGTCCTTACATATTCATCATCATTCTTGTTTAATTTTTTCAATCATTTTTATTTAATTTTCAGGTATATAAATACAAGCAATACAACAACAAACCAAAAACAACTAACAAGAGAAATAGCGGGAACAGTCAGGTCTTTTGCATTGTTTAATTTTTTAATGCAGACTATGATACTGTATTGTATCTATATGGTGCTGTACATAATAATGAATAATTTAGAAGATCACTTAGCTTGTGGCCCTATGGCTACCCAGCCGTTTCACTAGTATGTTTCCTCAGGGGCATAAGCTCTTCTTATCAGTGTTGTTTCGAAAACTACAAGAACGAGAGAGCATTTGGAAAAGTTAAAAGGGGACAGATTCAGAACCAATGCTAGGAAGTTCTTCTTTACCCAGAGGGTGGTGGACACCTGGAATGCGCTGCCAGAGGGTATGATAGGACAGAGTACGGTTTTGGGGTTCAAAAAGGGATTAGATAATTTCCTGAAGGAAAAGGGGATAGAAGGGTATAGATAGAGGATCACTATACAGGTCCTGGACCTGATAGGCTGCCGTGTGAGCGGGCTGCTGGGCTTGATGGACCTCTGGTCTGACCCAGCAAAGGCACTGCTTATGTTCTTATAAGTACCTTTACTGCACCTCTGCTGCACCAAGGAAGCTGTACCATCCTGGTTTGAAGGTCAAACAGAATTATTTTCAAAGGCGTTAAATTAATTGCAGGAAAAGTGGATGAAGTATATGGAGCTATCAGGGGATTATATTGAAAAATAAAAAATGTTTTGAAAACTTTTCTTTCCTACTAAGGTAGATAAATTATTGAACACCTCTTGTACCAGTGATAATGAGAATTTTGATGAATTGCTGCTAGTAGTGGTTCAAGAGCCAAGTTAAATAGTAATGGTGATATGGGACAGCCTCGATATGTCCCTCTATTAAGTCTATTCAATACAAAATAATCAGAGATGTCCATTAACTGCAATTCTGAAACAAAGTGATGTATACAATAGCTGAATCTTATGTACAAATTCACTAGGAAATCCAAAAGTAGTATAACAAATGTTTCTACTCTGCCTGATCAAAGGCCTTTTCAGCATCCAATGAAGCTGAGAGGAAAGGTTGGGCCCTTAATTGGGCATAGTGGATTAGATGAAAAAAAAAAAAAAAACCAGTCTGATTTTGTCAGAGCTGTACAAGATGATGAATAACCTTTTCAAGTCTTATTACATAACAATTTTGCATATATTTTATAGTCAATATTTAGAAGTGAAATAGGATGATGTTTTTGGACCAGCTGAGGATCACTATTAGGTTTAGGTAGAACTATAACATTTGCTTCCAAAAATCACCCCATTTTCTCTGGACATAGCAATAAATCTTGAAAATAAAGATGCAATTTGAAAGGTGGAAATTTTTTTTTTATAAACATCATATAGTACACTGTCTGGACCCAGATCTTTAGAGGAAGTCAAGGATTTGATGGCAAGAAAAATGTCTTCGTTACTGATAGGTTGTTTTAGTGTTACATTTGTAGTGAGTTATGGTGAGGTAAGTCTATAGTAGATAAAAAGTTTGTAATAACCTCTGACAAAAGAAGCCCATGAGTTCCACAGTAGAGGAGGGATACCAAAAAGTCGGAGACTGTGGAATGCAATGTTCTTGAAGTAATGTTTATTAAAGACAGAGAAATAAAATTAAGGCAAATACATTGCACAGTGGACAAATGAATAGGATGCAAAGGAACAAACTCTTTATTAGGTATGACTCGACACTGGCAGTGTTTCAGCAAAAGCTTTCATCAGGAGTCCAGTCTATTAAAACAATATGAACATAAATTACAAAAAAATGTAAAAAACAATAATATATAATGAATTTTTAAAAATCAATGTGACATAAAATACATGAATTTAAAAAAGCAATATAACCTCCATACATAATAAAATGTTAAAAGCCTTATAACATTGACAAATATTTAAGAGATCAAATACTAAACTATATAACAAGTAATCATAAGACACTCACCAATACATCCCCTTACAAAGTACAAAACTGGAAATAAGAGCTATGGTTGAAAACTAAGCCTATGGAAATCAACAACACAAAAAATGTAATAACTGTATTGATACACCCTCTATAATAAAACCCTAAGCGCGCATGTGCACTTACAATGCTGTAATCCCTGATAGAGTGATTTGTGACTCTGTGGCCATGTTCGATTTGTGGCTTGCAGCGCGTGCGGTGTGCGTCGGCTTGTGGCGTGTGCAGCAGTGAGAGCAATGGCAGGAGGGTGTCCGAGGTGCTGCGAGGCGTCCGGCTGCTACTGCTGCACAGGGAAGTGGAGGGGGAGAGGAAAAAGGGGCTGATTTGGGGGAGGGGTGTGCTTGGGGGCAGGCAGCAATCTTGGTTTGCTCGGGGAGCCAGAGAGAGATAGGCAAGGGGCTAGGGAGAGAGACAGACAGAAAGAAGTGGAGGGGAGAGGGAAAAGGGGCTGTTTTGGGGGAAGGGGTGTGCTGGGAGGCAGGCAGCAATCTTGGTTTGCTCGAGGGGCCAAAGAGAGATAGGCAGGGGGCTAGGGAAAGAGACAGACAGAAAGAAGTGGAAGGGAGAGGGAAAAGGGGCTGCTTTGGGGGGAGGGTTGTGTTGGGGGGCAGGCAGAAATCTTGGTTTGCTTTGAGGGAGCCAGAGAGAGATAGGCCAGGGAGATAGGGGGCCAGGGAGAGAGACAGAGAGACAGACAGAAAGAAGTGGAGGGGGAGAGGGAAAAGGGGCTGCTTTGGGGAGAGTGGTGTGCTGGGGGGCAGGCAGCAATCTTGGTTTGCTCGGGGGGGGGGGGACAGAGAGAGTTAGGCAGGGGGCCAGGGAGAGAGACAGAGAGACAGACAGAAAGAAATGGAGGGGGAGAGGGAAAAGGGGCTGCTTTGGGAGGAGGGGTGTGCTGGGAGGCAGGAAGCAATCTTGATTTGCTCGGGGGGCCATAGAGAGCTAGGCAGGGGGCCAGGGAGAGAGACAGACAGACAGACAAGGGGCCAGGGAGAGACACAGATAGAAAGAATGACAAACAGACAGGGGGCCAGAGAGACAGACAGCGGCCAAGGAGCGAGAAAGAAAGAAAGACAGACAGACAGGGGCCAGGGAGAGACACAGACAGAAAGAATTACAGACAGACAGGGGAGCCAGAGAGACAAAAAGACAGACAGACAGCGGCCACAGAGAGAGAGACAAAGAAAAAAAGGCAGACAGACAGTGGCCAAGGAGAAAGAGAGAGAGAGAAAGAAAGACAGACAGACAGAAAACGGCCAAGGAGAGAGAGGAACAGAAAGAAAGAAAGAAAGACAGACAGACAGCGGCTAAGGAGACAGAGAGACAGAAAGAAAAACAGACAGACACATCTATTCTAGCACCTGTTAATGTAACGGGCTTAAAGACTAGTTACAATATAATACATAAAGAATCTGTGACAAAATAAAAAAAGACAGCTTGGAAGAATATACTGACAGAGTTGGAAAACTTACTGTCCTCAAATGAGAGGCTAAGCTCAAACTAGAGAGTTGCATGTAGACAGAAATTAAACCTGTTCCCAGTGCAGTCCTTCCCCCCCCCCCCAAGTCTGGCTTCTCTCTCTCCCCTCCTTCCCTTCCATTCCCTGGTCTGACATCTCTCTCCTTCCCGCCCCCTTTCCTTAATAGTGATCTGACATCTCTCTCTCTCCCTCCTTCCATCATCCTTCTCCGGATTTGGCATTTCTCCCTTCCTTGAATCATCTCTCCTACCCCCTCAGTGTAACATTTTTACCAACTCTCTCCATCCATGTGCATATCTTCCCTTTTTCTTCAATTCCCCTTCCCTCCCCCTCCATCTATGTGCATTTCCTCCTCTTTTCTTCCCTTCCTTTCCATAAGCAGCATATCCCCTCCCGCCTCTTTTATCCATGTCCAGCATTTCTTCTCTCTTCCCTTTCCCTACCCTCTCCCCCTCCACCCACCTATCCAGCCTTACCAATTCTCTCCATTCATGTGCACATTTTCCCTTTTCCTTCAGTTTCCCTTCCCTCCTCTTCCATCCATGTGCATTTCCTCCTCTTTTCTTCCCTTCCTATCCATCCCATATGCAGCATATCCCTGTTCTCATCCATCCATGTCCAGCGTTTCTCCTCTTTCCTGCCCTACTCTTTTCCCTCCCACCCACCCACCCATCTAGCCTTACCATTTCCCTACCTCCCTCAGTCCAACATCGCCCCTTATCTCCTCCCTCCCCCCCAGGCAAGTCCAGCATTTCTCCTCCTCAACCTTCTTCCACCCTCCCACTGTCTAACCTGGAGTCCGGAGTCCACACAAGGCCCGGCCGGCACTGGCGCTAACTTCAACAACACAGAGCTTTCGCTTCCAATGCACTCAGGAAGGCTCTGAGGCTCCACCCACTTTGACACATATGTGTCAAATGGGTGATACCAATAGGGCCCAAGAGCAGATATCTTTGGGTCCCTGGCAGCAACAGAAGCTGTTCTGCCAGCCACCGGGAGGAAGGAGCCAAGGACAGTAATGGTGCATGTGTGGAAGGGTTGCACATGCACTGAAGAAGAGACTCTGGCACAGTTATGCATGCCAGTAATAAGGGTGTGTGAGAAGCTGGGGAGAGCAGATAAGGACCCAGTGGGACTGAAAAGAGTTGGCGGTGGCCACATCAGGGGCCTGGCAAGAGAGGCGTGGGTGCTGGGTGGCAAATTAAGATGACACAGCATGTACTCCCTGGGATATGCGTCCCGTGTGTTGAGAAACTCTGCCCAGGTGCCTGCCAACCGAACTAATCAAAGTTTGATTAAAAAAAAATATATATGCTGGATCATCCTCTGGCACCGTTTTCTTCAAAATTGTGGCTGGTAGGTTCAATTGGGGTGTGGGTGCTGCTTGAATAGGAACAGGGACCTGGTCCACCTGAGCTTGTAAGGCTTGGGGTAACCCTGTGAGGGTCTAGATCAGTGGTTCCCAAACCTGTCCTGGGGGACCCCCAGCCAGTCAGGTTTTCAAGATATCCCTAATGAATATGCATGAGAGAGATTTGCACCTGCACCTGCACCTGCAAATCTCTCTCATGCATATTCATTAGGGATATCTTGAAAACCTGACTGGCTGGGGGTCCCCCAGGACAGGTTTGGGAACCACTGGTCTAGATTAACTGTTGCTATTGTCCAAAGTAGGTCTTCATGAACTGCTGCCACTGTTGCTGGCCCTCTAGTATCAGCTGAGTCAACTTCCTTGTTTCCCCTAATTCGGGATTGGACTACAGCAAGAAGAAAAGGGGAAAAAAACTCCAAAAGAAAAATAAACCTGTCTGTTTGGCTCTAACTCACTTCTTCTGGTTCTTGACTTAAGAAAAAGCTACCCTTCTTGTCCCCTTTTAAAAGAGAAACATAAACACCTGCAGACTTTATAGGAAGGCCCTCAATTATTGTAGCATGCTGGATCAGCCTCTTTCAAACAAAGATTTTAGGCTCCCAGTGGTGCCTCGAAATTGTACCAGCGCAGGGGCCAGATGCTCAGTGAAGGGCCTGTACAAACACTGACAGTCAGACTTTGTAGAGGTTAACAGAAAAAATGATTTAATTCAGCATTAGTGTGGAGCCTGCTTCTTCACAGGTTCTCCCTTAAAGATTTAGACTTGAAAGAAAAATGCAATCGAATTCTTTTGTTAGTACTTGGCCCAGTCCCATTTCATTATGTGGCTTTCTTGCTCCTCCTGAGTCAGCAACCCAGCTTCAGAAACAGCTTTCAATTGCAGCTGGTCAGCCTTCTTAATCAGGTACTGAAATAGAGGTAGACTGCTATTACAGGACTCGCTTGCCTCATGTAGCAACAGATGGAAGCTCCTCTGCTCCTCCTCAACTTTCCCAGTCTCTACCTCGCTCTCTTTGATTCTGGCTTGACATTAACCTTTCTTCTCCTTGAAGCTGTTTCTCTCGCTCTCTCTAAGCTGCACTTGCTTTGCCTTGCACTGGCCAAAAGGGGGAGTGCCTGATTTTCTTAAGGAACAGTTTCACACTGAGGAGATATGTTCCGGAGGGGTAGGGGTAAGATTTCATAATCTGTCACAGCTTGCTTAAAAACAGACAAAACTACCAAGCAAACCTCCTGTACTAACCAAGACAAACCAATCCACTTACACTAATTCACATTAGTATATTACCACCACAATAACTTAATAACGTAACAACATAACATCATTCTACTTAACCTTGTAACCATGAGTTCTACGCGGTTTACAAAAGATTATAAACTAAAAACAATTTAAGAATGACAAAAAGAAATTATTTGACCACATCTAAGTCTGATTGAAACAGGTTTCATAGACAAGATCAAAACAAAACAAGTGTCCATTATCTAATCTACTAGAAAAACGTGCTTACAAAATGAACTCAAAGTCTTTGTTATATGGTCACTAAAGCAACATTTTAGATTTATGTAGCAATTAATTGTAAAAAAAACATCACAAAACTTAAAGGTCTTTGTTATGCAAGCACTGTTGCAATGTCTCAATTGCATACAATAAAATCAATAATCAACATAAGTTTGTTTTAAAGAAGTTCAACAAAGAAAACCAAATTGAAAGACAAAGTTTTTCAAATAACTTCCTTAAAAATCAATATTGGTATCCCAAAAAAATATATGGCAAATTAGTAGTTACAAAAATAAAGGGGCTGAAGTCCAATGTATGTGCCACAAATTATGTTGAGTGGTCACTTTGTTACTATTGGCAGAGATGGCTGACTGGTTCCGTCTCTGGTCTCTTCCAGTCACTACTGGTCACCACCGGTCATTTGTGTCTTTTCCAATACCTTGGACCCCCATGGACCCTCAAGTCAACGGTCAGTTCAGGTTTCCTGATACCTTGGTCACCGCAGACCCTCAGGTCACCAGTCAATTCGGGTTTGAGCTTACTAGGGGTTAGGCAAATGCCAGCATGCATTCCGCCAAGGATCACTCTTAGAAGTTTCTGTTGTCAAGAGCTCTCTTTAATTGTCTTCTATGTTCTGGGTCTTTTCTGCAAACTCCTGTTTTTCTTGGTGTGAGGTCTTCTCCAAAAATGCAAATGAGCTTGCTTTATTTGGCCTGCTGGGTTTTAGCTTAGGGCTTCTCCATGCAGTTTTCACTTGGAGATGATTGGGGTGATAGCAATTCTACCCCATCACAGAGAGAGAAAGACATTGCCTGCTCTCGACGCTCATAGGCTCAATTCTGATATTGGAGAAGAAGTTCCGGGCCAGCCAGGCAGCAATTGGCTGGCCCGGAATTTCCTCTCAGAACTGATGTCAGGTGGGGAAGGCTGGTCAGCTCGGTGCTTCTGCGTCGGGAAGCAGGTAGAACGTGAAGGCAACGTGATTGACTCAATTGACCTTTTGGGCACCCCTGACGTAGAAGATAAAAGGCAAAAACTGCAGTAGTGATGTACAAGATACCAAGTCTTTAATTGAATGATCATAAAAATAGTCTTTAATAAACAATTATAAAAAATAATCATATAACAGTTTGTATCCAAAAGGATTGATGAACCCGGACCCGACATGGTCCGTGTTTCAAAGAAACACTCCTTCCTCAGGAGTCCTAATTGGAATCATAAGCAGGAGACCTGATGGATAACAACTGGATTCGGCACTGAACAGCCAAACAATCTGTGAGAGGGTTGGGGTGGGTGATATAGAATTGTTTATTACTATGCTATTCCAGATCTGTGTTTTTGTGGTTAGTTTGATTTTGAAAATGAATAAAAATATTTAATCATAAAAAACTGATTAAAAATCTATCCAGAAAGTTTTCAGACTGATATGTACACAACCCGTGTTTTAAGCATTAGACTGCAAAATAAACAAGGTATCTGAGGTCTTTCCCTCCTCTTGTAGATCTGTATGTATATTTAAATATCTGCATATTAGGAAGCAGATCCGGTTTTTTAATTTTTATGAAAGCCCTTTAACTTGCCCAAAAAGGCCTTTAGGAGTGAAAAAACCTTTATACGTTACCCCCTAAGATGGTATGGTCCTGCTAGTTAGGGTTCCAAAAGGGATCTTTCCATCTATAAAACCTTTTAAAAACATCTTTTATGGCTTCTCTCATTCTGATACATCTTTTTCCCATATGGGACCTTCCTCTCTTATGTTTTGTGACATAGGAGAGTTGTTTTGTTTTTTTTTTGGGGGGGGGGGTTTGCACATAGCAGAAATATTACCGGTAACTGAGAAAACTGTCACAATACATTGGACATCTTTAGAAAGACAGTGAAAAAATAAACAGAGAAAGAAAAGATCAGCCCCTCCGGGGAACAATGACCTACGGTATTTTAATCTGGCACTCAGGTGAACAATATCATTACCTAAACTCACAGAGCCTCTGGAGATGGTTCAATTCTCCCTGCTGGCACTCCAGAGCACAGGATAAATTCCTTAACTGTTTATAAGCAATATGCAAATATAAAGTTGTCTGTCTGGCTATCTTGAACTGTTTTATTGAATATTATCTGGATCATTTGCAAAAATGAAAATTGCAAGGAAGGGAATTTTTGAAAACATAAGCTAAACATGAATTTTTTCCCCAACCATTAGAAGGGAAGGGAGGAGACAAAGGTTAGACACAGAATGAGAGAAGAAAAAAAAAATCTGTGTTAAGGTGAACTTTCACACAGAGAAGCTTGTGATGTATTTAAAGAATTAAAACATAATACTGCAAATCTTTAAATTAGTATTGCACAAAGTGTCTCCTGCCCAAGGTCTCCTTTAGCACCGCAAACACTGAATCTAGCCTGAGAAAAAAGGCAGTTCTCTTACACCTCAGGCACATCCCTGGTGCAAGAAAATACAAACTCACCCTGTCTTCTTGCATTTATCATGACTTTGATGATAGCATGTTACATTATATAAGTTCTTTTTGGCATCTGTCACTCCCCCTTCTTCCAGAGATATGTGCTATGGCCTCTCTACTTGTTTTCCTGAACTGTTTTTCACATTAGTCAGAAAGAAAATGCAAATAAATAATTCTCTTGACAGTCTCTGTTGAAATTAAAATGGGCTGGGGCTAAAACTCATGCTCCATTTTGGTCATATGCTGTTAGAGCTAGTTCTGGCTGGTTATCTGTGCACCGATGTTATTAGACACATAGAAACGTGTTAGCAGATAAAAGAAATGATCCATCCAGTCTGGCCATCTGCAGCATCCACAATCTCCTCTAAGAAATCTTGAGTGCCTGTCCCATTTTTTCTTGAATTCAGATATAGTCTTTGTCTCATCACTTCTACCGCCCTTTTTGTTCAACAGTTATTTCCTTAGGTTACTCCTGAACCTATAATTTCTGGGAAGGGGTAAAATGCGGACCTCACGGATCTAAAACCGCACGTCCTTCAAAATCTGAGGCCCGTGCCACTTTTAGTCTCAGCATAGGTTATGGCTCTAACAGACCTCTATGACAATTTAGCACTGATGGATCCTAATGCTTTTCTCTCCCTATGCGGAGACTAAGGGCTCCTTTTACGAAGGTGCGCTAGTGGTTTTAGCGCGCGCTTAGCGTGCGTTACATTGCCACGTGTGCTACATGCTAATGCCTCCATAGAGCTTGCGTTAGTATTTGTCGTATAGTGCGGGGTTAGCGCACGCTAAAAACGCTAGTGCACCTTAGTAAAAGGAGCCCTACAAGTGGCAAAACTTTTGCCCTGAGGTCTGTGCCACTTTAAGTCTCAGCATAGGGAGGGAAAATCATTAGGATCCATCAGTGCTAAAGTGTCATAGAGGTCTGTCAGAGCCATAACCTATGCTGAGACTAAAAGTGGCATGGATCTCAGATTTTTAAGGATGTGCAGTTCAGATCCATGAGGTCAGATGCACTGCAGACATTTGTACACATTTAAAAAAAAACAACAAAAACCAGCTATGGTATTTGCCATCAAGTGTCATAACGCGGGAGCTCTCGGAATCGGCACAGAGAGAGAGATCTGGAGGAAGGGACGATCAGCCTAATTAGCAAAAGCCACGGTGTGCCTCCTCCCTCCTTAGCCATTAGGGAAGGCAGAGCTGGGGGCCAGAGCTGAACGTGCGGGGAAAGCAATAGAATAAGCTAAAAGGCGGACCTGTCAATAAACAGAATATTTTTAAGGACGTGCAGTTTTAGATCTGCGAGGTCCACGTTTTACCCCTTCCCATAATTTCTTAACTTCATCCTATGCCCTCTCATTCTGGAGTTTTCCTCCATTTGAAAAAGGCCCACCTCCTGTACATTAATGCCACAAAATATTTACAAGTCTCTTTCATATCTCATCTTTCCTGCCTTTCTTCCAGACTATACATATTGAGATCTATAAGTCTGTTCCCACATGCTTTATCACAGAGACCACTGTAGCCGCCTTCTGGACCAACTCCATCCTGTTATATATTTTTGAAAGTGTGGCCTCCAGAATTTCACACAGTATTCTAAATGGGAACTCAGTAGAGACTTGTACAGTCATACTATCACCTCCTTTTCCTACTGGCCATTCCTTTCCCTATGCACCCGAGCATCCTTCTGGCTTTGACCACTGTCTCTTCTATCTGTTTTGCCATTCTAAAATCATCAGATAATGATTACCCCCAAGACCCACTCTTCTTTCATACATAGAAGTACTTCACTTTTTCAGTATGGCGGTATATAATAATAAAATTATTATTATTATTAATATATACCGTTCTTGTGAATTTTTGCAGCCCAAAAAGTGCATGACCCTGCATTTTTTTTTTTTTTTTAGCATTAAGTCATAGTTGCCAAGTTCTGGACCATTCTTCAAGCTTTGCTAGATCGTTCCTCATGCTATCCACACTCTCCAGGGTGTCTACCCTATTACAGAGACTGGTATCATTTGCAATAAGGCAAATCTTATCGGACAGTTCTGTAATTGTATATCACTCACAAAGATTTTAAAAAGAGCTGGCCCAGGGACAGATTCCTGTGGCACACCACAGATATATTTTCTTGGAGCAAACTCTGTTTACCACTACCCTCTGTCTCATTCCACTTAACCAGTTTTTTAACCAAATCAGGCACTTTAGGGCCCATACTGAGAGCACTCAATTTATTTATCAGCCGTCTATGTGAAACCGTTCAAAGGCTTTGCTACAATCCAAGTACATCACATCTAGTGCCCATCCCATATCCAACTGTTTGGTCACCCATATTTGTCTGACAAGAGCTGCCTATAGTAAACCCATGTTGCATTAGGTCCTGCAATCCAATTCTAGAAACCTCACAATCCTCTGCTTAATAAGCATTTCCATTAGTCTGACCCCAGTAGTGAGTAAACTAAACAGGCCTGTAATTCCCAAACTCTTTCTTATATCCGCTCGTGCATAGGGACCACATTTGCCCTTTGTCAGTCCTCCAGGTCCACTCTAAATTCTAAAGAAACATTGAAAGGGTTAGACAATGATGCTGCCAAAACCTCTGAGTTCCTTGAGTACCCTCAGATATATCTCATCAAACCCCAGCTAGTTCCTCACAAGCACAGTTTTCTGAGAATCTGTCCTGGTCTACCACACATCCATTCCCATTAGCATTTGTTTTCTGCAGTACAAACACAGGCCCTTCATCTATGAACACAGAACAGAAATAATTGAAAGGCAGTTCAGTTTTATCCTTATGAGCTTCTACATATTCATTCTCTTCACTCTTGAGCCTCACAATTCCATTTTGGAACTTTTCCTATCACTTACTTACCTAAAAAAAATGTCTGGTCCCCCAGTTTTACTGTACTGGCTATCTTTTCTTCCATTTCCATCTTTGCTTTTCTGACAGCATTTCCAACCTCTTGTAGCTTTTCCATGTATTTTTGCCTGTCTTCCTCTTTTGGCAGTATCTTATAATTTATGAAGGCTAACCTCTTTTCCCTTACCTTTTCAGCTACATTTAAGAACCAAAGAGGCCTTCTTTTCCTCTTACTTTTATGTACTTTTCTAACATAAAGGTGTGTTGCTTTTAAAATAACTCCTTTCAGTTTTGCCCACTGCTTTTCTACTTCATTCAGCTGTTCCCATCCAACTAATTCCTCCTTGAGATATTTCCCCATTTTGACAAAGTTAGTTCTTTTGAAGTCTAGAATCTTCAATCTTGACTAAGCCCTCTCCTCCTGTGTCTTTATATTAAACCACACAGATGCCAAATGATCGCCTACTGCAACATCAGAAACATTCCTCCCATTTGTAAGCACCAGCTCCATCCCACATGGGTTCCATTACCAACTGCTGGAACAGTTTTTTTGCTTGTTTATTTCTCATCTGCCCTTATCCAGGGCGAGTTTTATATTAACATACACAATAAAACATTTACATTTGTCGTACAAAACACTTCAAGAACACACTATAACAAATTACTGTATTTTTCGCTCCATAACCTGACCATAAGACGCACCCTAGATTTAGAGGAGAAAAATGAGAAAAATAAAATTCTGAACCAAATTCTCCCTGCCAGGCTCTGCACCCAACCTCACACTTCTTGCCAAGCTCTGCACCCTGTCCCCCCTCCCTGCCAGGCTGTGTACCCTGTACCCCCCCTCCCTTCCAGGCTCTGAACCCTGTCCTCCCTCTGGTGGTCTAGTGGTAGGCCGGGACAGGGCACAGGGCAGACAGGGCAGGCAGGCCTAGTGACTGGCAGGCAGGTAGGGACAGGGCAGGTAGACAGGCAGGCCTCCCCCTCCCAGGCAGGCAGGCTTCCCCCTTCTCAGGCAGCCCCCCAGGCAGGCTGGCCTCTCCTCTCCCAGGCAGGCAGGCAGGCAGGCCTCCCCCCTCCCAGGCAGGCAGCCCCCCTCCTCCCAGGCCTCCCCATAGGCAGGCCCGGCCTCTCCATGCTCCCTCCCTATTTTTAATTTGGAACAGCACTGATTTTTATGTACTTTTTAGAAAACAGCATGACTATCTAAAACAACACAGGCATACTTGCTGTCTCTTTCAAGAATGAACTCTTTAAAGTCACTTTTGAATGGTCATGAATTGTTCCTACAACTTTTTCCTAAAAATAAAAAGGTTGTTCTCCTCGGCCTTACCCTCCCTTCCCCCCCGGTTTCCTTTTTATATTCCTGGCGCCTTCCCTTGCCGGACGCGGCTGCCTGGTCCCCAGAAGCAGTGACCACTGCCGTGTCTGCTGCTGAGTCCTCTTCTTTTTCCTTGCGGCAGTGGTGCACAAAGCTGCCTGCCTAGTCATGCGCCACTTCCCCTTGCTTTTAAATAACCCCACTGCAGGGATTCCCCAATCAACATCTGGCATATTACAATCGCCTATTAGTAGTACTTTCCCTTTCTTAGCTATCTTGTGAATGTCTTCAATTAAATCTCTGTCCATTTCTTCTGACTGTGGAGGCCTATGTATCACACTGATGTAAAAACATTTTCCATTCTCTTTTTAGATTAACCCATAGTGCTTCTTCTTTACCTGATATGTCCTGCAATTCTGTCACTTTAATATTATTCTTAACATATATTTGCCACTCCTCCACCCTTTATTCCTACCTTGTCCTTCCAAAATAGATTATAGCCAGGTATAACTATACCCAGGCATGGTTCTCTGTGATAAATAGTATCGTACTCAATCACTCCAATAGGCAAACCAGTCCTCAAGTGAAAATCAAATCCAACCAACATACAAAAGGACTATAGCAGAAGTCAATCCTTGCTGGTTATCATACCGCTCTCAGAAATCTGTGCTATCCTCACACTACTGTGTTAGGAACCATTCTCACAGATATAAGATATCTTTCATTGAGTCGGTATTTTTTATGCAAAAAACATATAGCCACGCAAGCTCATATAAAGTGCTGAGTGCAATAAATAAATGACTTTTTTTCTTTTAAAAATAGGTATCAAAAACTTTATGCACTTATCTTATAAAGAGCTGGCTTGTAGCTCGTGGCTGTTCAATATATGGCTGAACGCCCGTTGTTCATTTTATGGCTAAACGCCCTACGGGACCCGTTTCGCGCTGGCTAATACTGTAGCACATTTATACTATAAGACCCCTGAAGAAGCCCTTTATGTGCGGCGAAACGGGTCCCGTAGGGCGTTTAGCCATAAAATGAACAACGGACGTTCAGCCATATATTGAACAGCCACGAGCTACAAGCCAGCTCTTTATAAGATAAGTGCATAAAGTTTTTGATACCTATTTTTAAAAGAAAAAAAGTCATTTATTTATTGCACTCAGCACTTTATATGAGCTTGCGTGGCTATATGTTTTTTGCATAAAAAATACCGACTCAATGAAAGATATCTTATATCTGTGAGAATGGTTCCTAACACAGTAGTGTGAGGATAGCACAGATTTCTGAGAGCGGTATGATAACCAGCAAGGATTGACTTCTGCTATAGTCCTTTTGTATGTTGGTTGGTTATGGTTCTCTGTGAACCACGTCTCCGTGACTGCCATTAAATCCAAGTTGGCTTCTACCATTACAGCTTATAGATCTAGAAATTTGTTTCCCATACTATAGGCATTGGTATAACAAACTCTCCAGATAGTACCCTTTTGTCCCATTTGTATAAAGGTATTAGATGTTTATAGTTTTAGATTTACTATACTGCCTCACTCAACTTGTTGGAACCAAGTGGTTTACAAAATAAATTTACAAAACCTGAAGAAGAAAAAAGGGACTACAACATTTTGATTGGACAGGAATAGCATTCAGTCAAAGCACACAGAACCACTAAAGGACCACAAAAGGGCAAAAGAGGAGGGAGAGCAGAATACAAAAGACTAGGCAGGGGGATAGCAAAGGAACAAAAGTGGGAAAGGCAGTTAGTGGCAGAGGAACATGCCAGCAACAGACTTAGCTGGGAGAGGAAGCCTGTTTAAAAAGCCAGGTTTTTTTTACATTTTTTTAAAAGATAGTTCTGAGAATTCCAGAAGTGAGAAGCAGCAAAGTAAAAGGCACAATGCCAGGTTGGACTCACGCTGGGCGAGTCATGGATCTGGGAGAGCTAAGCATTAGTCATTAATTGCATAGAGCAGATGGCCTGGAAAGTGATGAATGGTAGAGTAGCTAAATATGGTGGCAGACCCTACCTGGAAGATCTGAAGATGAGTGTGAGCCATTTAGAAATTATTTGCTGTTCTACAGGCAGCCAGTAGTGTTTTTGTTGTAAGGGTGAAACATGATCAAATCTGCAAACATGGCATAGAAACTGGATAGCAGTATTCTGAAGGGATTGATGCTTTGGAACATCCTATGTTACAATAGGCCAGTCTTGTGACTAGTAAAGATAGGATAAGAGCATGAAAAGAGTTCTGATTAATACAGTCCATAGCCAGCTGTAATTTGTGAAGCCTATCTTCTAAGGCTGCAGTGACTGTTCGTGAAATTTCTTGGGCCCATTCACCCCAGTGTGTCAGGACAGGAGCAGGAGTCGGCGACGACGCCATTTTGAGAGCAGCGCAGGTAGTCTTGTGTTTCGGCGTTTTCGCCGATTTAACCGGCATGCCAGGCACTATCCGGAGGCTTCACACACACACACCGGTCAGCGGAAGCACCAGAGGGAGCAGAAATGGTTTGAGAAGAGTTTGTATGTTTTAGCTAGGTAGGCGTGTGGAAACTGTAGGTTAGAAAGCTCAGAAACGTTCGTTTTTTTTTATTTTTTAAATCAGCTGCATCACATGACCGGGCCACTTGTTGCTAAGCAGCGTGAGTGAATGCGGGCCGCTCCTTCCCTCCAGATCCTATCAGTCTCAGAGATCATAAGACTAATCCGGCAGCGAAATACATCCGGCGAAACAGAAATTATAAGATATAAAAGCGTGATTTCGCTTGGCTTTAGGTGCGGGTGTAAGGGGCTGTCTCCACTCTTATGCGGTCTCCGCGATGATCAGGCCACGCCCCCCCCAGTGAACACGGGTCGCTCCTTTCCTTTCAGTCTCTGTCAGTTTCAGAGGTTGTAAGATGACTCTGGCAGCGAAATACATCCGACGAAGCAGAAACTACAAATATAAAAGCACGATTCTGCTTGGATTTAGGTGCGGGTGCGAGGAGCAGTCACTACATGCGTGTGGTCTCCGCGGCGATCAGGCCACGCCCCCCCTGCTGGAAACTAGTGAAGCTGGCAGTTGGTACCGAACACCATCAGCGCTGATCCTCATGTAGTTCTCTCCCCTTCTGGAACGGGGAAGGGGTGTAGATGATGTTAGGTACCCTGCTGGAAAGGGCTCCCGATCTGGCCACTAGTAAAACCTTTAAGTCTAATAATTGATGTTCAAAGGAGGGAGCTCAACTGCTAGGCAGCCATCCTCCAAGTTCCGGAATCAATTTCACTGAGACCACAATTGTAGTAATCCCCAAACCTGATAGAGACGCCACCTTGGTTAAAAACTTCCGCCCTATTTCTCTCCTTAACTTAGATTATAAGATAATGGCAAAACTACTTGCATTAAGACTTACCAAAGTAATCCCGTCTCTCATACATAAAGATCAAACAGGGTTCATTAAACAAAGATATATAGGAGATAACCTGCGTCTCTTTCATCATATTAACGCTTATGCTAAAACAATGTCAGACCCCGTAATTGGTCTAGCTATTGATGCCGAAAAAGCATTTGACCGGGTGGAGTGGTCTTTTCTTTTTCGTGTCCTGAAGTGGTATAACTTTGGCTCATTTTTCACGGATTGGATAGAAACGCTATATCGCCAACCCACAGCTCGTATTCTAATTAATAACTCTCTATCCAATAAATTTTCCCTTCACAGAGGTACACGACAAGGCTGCCCTCTCTCACAATTGTTATTTAATTTAGTGTTGGAGCCCTTCCTTTCAGCTATCCGACAATGCCCCTTAATCAAAGGCATTCCCTCCTCTAATAGAGACTTCAAATTAGCAGCTTATGCTGATGATGTTTTACTCTTTCTTAGGAACCCTCTAGTCTCTCTTCCTCACCTTATTCAAATTGTCACTCAATATTCTCTCCTCTCTGGTTATTCTGTTAATTGGGAGAAATCAGAGATCTTCCCTCTGAACGATAATATTCTTCCCTCAGATCTAGCTCACTTTTCCTTCTCATGGTCGCATGAAGCTGTGAAATACTTGGGGATCTTAATACATAAAGATCCGGTATATGCTCAAGATCTTAATATATCCAAAGTCAAAAATATAGTACTAAATACTACATCTCGATGGTCTCCACTTTTTCTATCCTGGTAGGGTAGAATAACAGCCGTCAAAATGACTTTGGCCCCTCAAATCAATTACATTCTCTCTATGCTTCCTCTTCTATGCCGGAAGTCATTTTTTCAATGGCTAAATAGGAAGCTATCTGAATTCATTTGGAACAAGAAAAAACCTCAAATTGCTCTCCCCAAGCTGAAAGCCTCTAAGATTAATGGTGGTCTTAATTTTCCGGATTTTTATCATTATTATATTGCTTCACTAGCTAAATATGGTGCTTACTGACTCACTGACTCCCTATTCCAAGATCCTCCTGCCTGGTTTGAAATGGAGAGCTTTTTTATGCATGCCTTTACACACCTCCTGCCTACTAACAGTGTCAATACCCAGACACTTGAGAAGGTACTCTTTGCTGAGTTCAACGCAACATGCTCTTCATCTTCTAGATAAATTGGCTGAGATATCAGTTTATGATAGTCCACTCATGTCCCTTTGGAATAACTTTAAAATTCAAAACCATGGCAAATCCCTTTCATGGAAAAGATGGCAGCGGGCGGGTCTATGGTTTGCCCATCAATTGTCTACTCCAAATCTGTCTGTTCCTTTTGATATTATTTGCTCTACATATTCGCTGCCTCCTTCTGTTTATTCACAATGGCTCTCACTCACTGAAACACTGTCTTCTATGCATATACGTTTTGACTTCATGACTTCCACTCATACTATTCGTCATTGGTCTATAATGTCTCTACTTAAAGGCAAGGTGATATCTCTTTTCTTCAGTATTTTAAGAGATCATTCCTTCACTTTTACACCCCAATCTATGAAACACTGGGAAACTATACTCACTATTCCGCTTTCTGACATTGATTGGGAACTTTTCTGGTCTTCAACAAATCGCCCACTTTTATCTTCTAGAGTCTCACAATCAATGTTCTTTATTATGTGGCATGCAGTATGGACTATTTCGCATGTGGAAAGCCAATTTAAAACAAGACTCTGTTTGCTGGAACTGTTTAAAAGATGTAGGAACTCTCGACCACATGCTTTTTCACTGTACACAGGTCCGATCCTTTTGGACTCACATTTGGAGCACCATACAATCTATTACTAACTGCTCGGAAGAGATCTCTATGGACATTGTAATCCTTCGCTCTCAACATCCCTGCTTTGCACAATCAAATTGTCCTCCTAAACTCATTGATACCATGTTTGTGACTGCTCTCATGCACATTCTGAAAAACTGGAAATCATCTTCGTTATTAGACTATACTTTTTGGTGGAACTCTCTGTGTATGTACCATAGATTTGAATCATATGCATATGAGAAAAAAATTACATCCAGAACCCTCACGAACTTGAAGTTTAACAAATCACCTTGGTCATTCCTAGATACCTATGTACGTTCTGCTTCGTAGACACTCCTGTCTTCCTTTTCTTTAATTTCCTTTTCTTTATTTTTCTTTCATCTTTCTCCCTTTTTTCTGTTGTTCTCCCTCACTTTCTTCTTATATTCTCTTCACATGCAGTTCTAATAGTAGGAACCTTTCTCACTGTTATGTTCCTCTATAGTTAAATATAGATTTATATGCTCTTTATACAGAAAGCTTTATTTTGACTTCATGTATTTGAACTGCTTCCTGTATTTTCTAAAAATACTCAATAAAAAACTATTGAACTAAAAAAAAAGAAAAAGAGTTCTGAAGAAAGTATCTCCTAACAGTACATAATTGTCACAGGATGAAAAACCCAATCCTAGAGAGCTGAAACCTGAGGTGAAAAAGTGAGCTTGGAATGTAACATGATTCCCAGATAATGCAAAGAGTCAACCAGATGGACTGGGATTCCCAGATTTGGGGTAGGAAGACTACCTGTAAACCAACAATGATTTTTTCTTTGTTAGGAACTATCCTATGATCAAAAACCAGTTGGCGATTAGATTTAGACAGCTCTGTAAAAGTCCAATAGAAGAGTAAAAAGGGTTCATAGGCAGGGAGTTTTGAGGGAGGGAACAAAAAGTACATTTTGAGAAGATTCTAAGATCTTCTCAAAATCTACTTTTTGTTCCCTCCATCAACACTTTTCATGTAAAACGTACCACTTCATTTGCCGTTGCAGCACCCCAAATCTGGAACTCCCTGCCCTCTTATGTAAGGGAAGAATCAAATATTGATAAATTTAAAGGAGCATTAAAAAGCTTCCTCTAGGGGAAACAGCTGTG
This sequence comes from Geotrypetes seraphini, assembly GCF_902459505.1. NCBI lineage: Eukaryota > Metazoa > Chordata > Amphibia > Gymnophiona > Dermophiidae > Geotrypetes > Geotrypetes seraphini. Next base: position 463,288,248 of record NC_047084.1, read on the forward strand.
TACTATGGTGAAAAAAGCTTCCTCTACAGAGACGCTTTTAATTCATAATCCAGAACTCTCTTATAATCTATGAAAAGGCAGCTCTCAACTAACTTTCCCCTACCCTTTTGTGTTATCCTTAGATGTCTTCTTTTTTAAAAAATTAGCAGAGCAATGGTGAGTACTGGTTGGGCAGTATGGAGAGTACCACTGGGGGGGGAGGGGGGATAGGGGAGGGGAGGGGGGTATTGAACGGTTCTGGCACTTAGTCATGGATATGATAAGTGGGGTTAGGTGGGGGGGAAGGGGTGGTGTGGCATCTTCGGGGATCATAAGAGTCCAGGGCCTCAGAGTGCCTTTCCGCCCCCATTAGTCTCACTTGCCCTATGTTAAGTAGGAAGGGGGGGGGAGTTTGGTTGCTGTTACTCTTCTTCTGTCCATGCTTGTTATATTTTTGTATATGATGCATCATTGTATGTACTGTGCACCCGTGGGATGCCCTGGCATTGTATTTGCTGTTGTTTGCATCAATAAAAATTGTTTGAACCTAAAAAATTACTGTATTTCACCTTCTACCCTCTTGTTTTCTGTTTGTCAGTGGGTCTTATTCCATGTTTTGGTTCTTGTATTGTATTGTATATCACCTAGAATGTTAATAAGCGAGTAATCAAATTTTTAATAAACCTTGAACCTTGATAAAAGTGAAAAGAAATACCCATGAACTGAATGATGGTAGCTACCGGACTAAAAAATAGATTACATTCCTAAGAGTTATTAATGACTATGGCACACTAAAACAGGGGAAACAAATCCACAGATATCAAACAAGCAAGAGCAAAAGTGGAAATGTCCAGTCAGAATGGTGCACAAAAAGTGTCTTTCAACTCATCTGATAAATCCAAATGTCTTTATTCATCCAAAATAACTCATTCATCCAAAGTAACTCAATGACTCCCAGAGGAGATTATTGCGGAATCGACCGTCTTAGGCTTCAAGAGCAAACTAGATGCATATCTCCTTAAGAGAGGCATATAAAGATATGGTGGACTATAAATTACGCCAGGTGTACACCTGGCAGGGCCTCCGCGTGTGCGGATCGCCGGACTTGATGGACCGAAGGTCTGATCCGGAGATGGCAGTTCTTATGTTCTTATGTTGGTAGCGCCCCCACAATATTAGGTTGTAGGGGTTATGTTAGGCACCAGGTCCCGAGTTCAATACCTTCACAGAAGATCCACCAGGAGTAGAATCAAATAAGCACAGCCAGAAGAGATGGCATAAAGAATATATTATAGAAATAGGCTTACAGAAAAGTAATATTCATAAGGAGAGAGCAAAGCAGTTTCCAGAGAGAGAGAGAGAGAGAAAGGAAGATGGGGGGTGATGGTCTAAGCTTCAGGTTCCAGAGATAGGCAAGAGAGGGATGATGTAAGAGAGGGGGCTTTTATAGCTTGGAATATTATTCTAAATATAGATACTATTGTATTTCCCAGTATCTTTCTGTTTAGAATTGGTAAACTGTTTGAAACAATAGTTAGTTTCACTGGATCCATTGTATATCTTAAGCTGTCCATCCTAAGCATCAGACATTAACACATCTTCTTAGCACCTCTTCGCACCTCTTAGCTGCAAGTTGGTTTGTTACCTTTTAAGCATGATTTAATTAGGGCTGTTTGAAACAGTCTGCCTGGATGCTTTCTGTATGTGAATTCTGTGCATGAGCACTCAGGGTCTATCTGCATCCAAATCCCAGAGTCAGATTGATATAATTTCCCATAGGCCTTTGCTGAAATTGGTTAGGGCAACCAAAAATGCTTATTGCTAGCAATAGCTATGCTGACAATAACAACATATAATATATCAAGAAAAGCACATTTGTCTTATAAATATACATGAACAACCATTCCCCCCCCCCCCATCCTCTCAAAGACTCAAATATGTAGTAATTTAATCCCACCCACCCTGGATGTAAATTCTCCAAGGACCCCTCTCCCTGGATGTGTGTGGAAACAAACAAAAACCACAGATAACTACAGTGAAGTAACAAAAGACGTCAACAGACCCTAAACCAGTTTAAACAAATTACTATGCCCCAATAAATCAGCATTCATTTTTTCATATCTATAGCTGGAGCATAGATTGGCCCACCAAAAAGGAAAATAAGATCGGATTTTTTTTTACATCCAAGGGTAGATATGAATGCAAAATCATGGGACTGGAACCCAGAGGAGTAGAAAGCAACTGCCTAATTTAAAAAAAAAAAAGTTAGGGTAAAGATGGTATGCTGTATCCTCCTCTTATTCCTTTCACTTCTATTTCCCTCTTTTCCCTTCTGTTCCTTTCAGATCCCTCTCTCTCACACTTTGTCAACTTGGGAGGAGTAGCTTAATGGTTAGAGAAGCAGGTTACAACACAGTGAAGCCAAGTTTCAAATCCTGCTTCTCCCACTGACACGTCACCCTTTCATTGCCTCAGCTATAACTTAGATTGTGAGCCCATTTGCCCGAATGTAATGCTCTGAGCTCAGATTTGTAAAAAAAAAAAAAAAAAAAAAAAGGGTCTAAAATCCAAATCCAGATTCCTTTCATGTTTTCTATGTATCATGTCATTTTCCTGAGGTTCTTCTCATCACTTATTTTCCATTTCTCCTGAAAACTCTCTCACCAGTTTCCAGATTTTTCCTTGCTTTTTCCCCTCTCTCATTTTTTTTCAGGTTCCTCTTAGTGTCATGTAGTGAGTTCTGTAATATGGGTAAAGTAGTGGCAGGCTAGCAAGATGAGGGGCAGTGGTGGGGGGAGGGGGAGGGGGGAGGAGAGAACATAGTGCTCATGCTTCCTGTAAATGAGTGTAAATGATATTTTATTTAAAAATCATTTATAACTCTCTAAACAACAAACCAGTGAAAATTCAGCTGGTAACGGTCAGGGTTTATTTATATGCTGACTGCTGCTGGCTGAATTATATGTAGGGTTACAATGTGGCTCCAGAAAAAAGGAGGATGGATTGAGACATCCGGTTTATTTCCATTGAAAACAATGGAAATGAAACCCAGATAGTGTATTATCAATCTGTCCTTTTTTTCTGGAGCCATATGGTAACCCTAATTATGCATAAATATTCAGTGCTGGCCACTCTCCAAATATCTGGGTATTTGGTGCTTCTCAGGAGTTACCTGGGTAGTACTGACATTGAGAGGCAATACCTGGATGTCTAACTGGTTAACATAAAATCCATTTCTAGACTGTATTACCTTTAAGTTCTATGCGGTTTTCAAAAGATTAGCTAGGAATACACAATTGATGATAATTAGGAACTAGAAACCCTTTTTGCCTCTGCCCTTGTGCTGTTTTTGCACTACCTGGAAAGTGCCATAGTGGTTTGTCTAAATAACTGAGCACGTGCCACTGAATATCTGGGTTTGGTCTGATTAACATGATTTAACCATCCAGAAGCCTTTTGAATATTGACCCCAAAGTTGTGCTGATCTTGGCTCATCTAGGCTACTGCGCAGGGTGCAGCCAGTTGTCTTCTGCCTTTCCTCTGCCATGGTGCAGTCTGAGAATCTTTTTGGACTTCAATCCTAGACATCTAAAGCTCCCCAGAGCCATGCAGGTGGAGGAAATGGCCTTTTTATCCAGATCAAGCTAAGCCCCAACAAAAAGGAAGAACATCACATGTGGGGGATTTTTTTTTTTTTGGGGGGGGAAGAGCAGCAGGGAACTTAGTGGTTCAGAGTTGGAAGGATGAGAATTAGAGAAATGTGAAAAGGGAGGTTAGTGCAATTAGAGGGGGACAGGGAAGTTGAGAAGGGAATAATTGGGCTAACAAGAAGTGGGAGATTAGGAGTGAAGACAGTGGGAAGTGACATGCGGGCGAGCAGAGTATGGACTATGGAAAGCTGGGGGTGTAGAGAGAACTATTTCTGGGTCATTCAGAGGAGAGTGAAAACTGAGAATGAGTAAGAGAATCTGTGTGGGAACTGGGAGAAGGGATGGACAGGAACCAGTTGCTTAGATTTGGATGGATAGGGGGACCAGCATGAGTGTAACTGAATGAGAATGGGTTGGGAAGTGGGGAGAGAGAGCTTGAGGAGAGTGAGAACTAGGGCAAAAGTACGTGAGAGTGGGGAAGAGTACATATTGGGAATTGGAGGCATGGTTGGGTTGGGAGATGATGGTACCAGGGTGTGAACCTGGTAGGTATGAACCTGAGGTGATAGAATGGCTTGGTGTTGTTTGGAACATGGAGCTGGTAGTGTGATTAGGGAATACGATACATGTTAAAAGACATGAAGGGAGGGGGAAAAAAGTTACAGAATATAAGTGATATGGTGGGAGATAGAGAGTCGGGTCAGAAAAAATGTGAATAACCCAGAGGACCGGGTAGGGGTGAGAGAAAGTAGAAATGAAGGGCTGGGGAGGGTTGGATATGGAAGAATGGGAAATTTTGGAGGAGTAAAGAAGAAAGAAATAGGAAGGGGCGGTGAATGACAGGGAAGGACTTTGAGTAGATGAAGACTGCAGAGGGGGTGAATATAGGGATGTTTGTTTATTAAAATTTGATATCTCACCAAATCTTGCAACAGTTCTTAGCGGTTTACATAAGAATAAAATACAAGTCAATAAAATAAAGAAAAGGAACGCCATAAAAAGTATAGGACATCATACGCAAGATACAATCATACAGAATGTAATTACAGAGCAGACTGGATGGACCATGTAGTTCTTTATCTGCTGTCATCACACACACACACACAAAAACATTAGGATCTCCGACACTCTCTTGCTGGCGCACGTTAATGATTCACCAAGCTTCTATGGAGAGGCTCTGTTTTCCTTCCTTGGACACTGCTCAGGGACGGTTATTTTGCCTTTGCTGGACACCTTTTTGGGACACTTTAACGCCTAGAGCACGTAGCCATTTATTGAATGTTTGAATTTATCTGATGGGACTGCACTGGATTGAACTTGTGTTTTGCTTTAGTAGGGATTGGGGATTGGGGATGGGAAGGTGGGGGACAGATTTGGTATATGGTGAAGTTGGGATGTATGTTGGTATTCACTTTACATTGTTGTACACCTTTGCATTTCTGTGTGTTTGTATTTCTTCTAAAAAGCAATAAAACATATTTTGAAAAACAAACAAACAAACATTAGGAAGAGAATTGAAGATGAAAACAGGAGATTGCAGAATGAATGAGAATGATGAGGAAGGGGGTGGGAGTGTGAGATAGCTGGTAGGTAGGCAAGAGAAAAAAAGGGAGATTGAGGACTCTGGGGGGGGGGGGGGTAATAAGAATGGTGGGGATGAGGGAAGGTACAGGGAATAAAGAATGTGCAGAAAGAGCTTAAAGGAAATAGTTGGGAGAAATGAGAGTAGATGGAGAGGGAGAGAGACCAGCTGCTATCAACCTGTACATCGTTTTATGCTTGCTATTGCTTCCTGGATCTTGAGGCCAGCAGTGGTTTTGGCATTGCAACATGGCACTGCTTAATTTGTCAATGGGAGTCTATATTCACGGTGTCTCTTCATTTGTCCAGATATAGTGACTTATTCAGTCTTTTATTTTTATGTAGATCATTCTCATCTTTTGTAAATATAAATATTAGTTTAAAGAAAAGAGGGCACTTATCTGTATTCATATTGGGGGCTATTTCTGCTGACACGAATCCATGTTTCACCAAAAAAAGACTATTTCAAGGCAATCTCCCCCTGTAGATAAATTGCATCAAGTTATTTATTAAAATATATCAAACAACTTTTCATTTATATTACAAACAGTTGCTATATAAAAGTCTCGCCCTATAGAGTGTGCTTCATTCGGATTTCTAGTGAAAAAAGTAAATAGATGGCCACAGCGTTTAAATGTCAGCTGGAAACACAGAGATCACATGACTAAGCAGAACATTTTTTGTTCATTTGAAATAAGGCTAGACCAATGTCATCCCAGTGGCGTACCTAGCATATGTGACACCTGGGGCCCATCATTTTTTGACACCCCATCTATATGAAAAATATGATTTTTAGTAACAATCCACATATCGCACAACAAGAAAAGGCAGCATCTTAAACACTGCAGTGAGCACTAGAACACCAACACATACATTGTAAAACTAAACAAACCAGATCCCACACAGTCAATTGATCCTGCGGTCAGGTCAATGCCAACTGAAAACTATGTTCTTTTCATACACACAGAACAGAGATACACCCTCGCCCAATATGGAATAATCACAAACTAAAAATAGAAATATGTAGACAAAAGTAAAACTGAACCGCCAAGAAACCAGACTCTGCATACAATGCAACACTACAACACCACAAAAACAGTAACACATGTCCTCTAATACTGTGCAAAATATAAAGACAGTAGATGTAAATTTGAAAAAACTGATACATAACAATCACCACTTTACAAATTAACAAATACAAATAAAACAAATAATGAGAAATAAGAAAATACCATTTTATTGGACTAATCCATTTTTCAATTAGCTTCAGAGGCCAAATCTTTCTTCAGAACAGTACTGTTATGATATCCTGTCCTGACCTGAGGAAAAGGGTTTAGTCCAAAAAATTGCCTTATTTCCATTTCCTATTTATAAAATTTTATCAATACAGTTGCAATACTACTTGATTCTAAGTAAAGCAACAAAAAAAATCTTTCTACCTTTTGTCGTTTCTGCTTTAATCATCTACTCTTTGCTCTCTTCTTTCTATACAGCGTTTGTCCTCTCCCTTCCATGCATCTGCCCTCTCTTTGTCCCTTCCACCCATCTTGTGCCCTCTCTTTCTACCCCTTCCATTTACTGTCCACCCTCTCTCTGTCCCTTGCATCCACTGTCCACCCTCTCTCTGCCCCTTGCATCCACTATCCACCCTCTCTCTGTTCCATATGGCATCTTCCCTCTTTCTATGTCTCTTCAATAAAGAGTATATCCTGTGCCCTTTCTCTCCTTTGTACATGATTCATTTTGGCTTCAGCCCCTCCCCTATGTTCTGGCATCTCTCTCTTCTCTTTTCCTTCCTTCCTTCCCACTCCACCCAATGTTCTGGCATCTCTATCTCCTTCCCTTCTCTCCCCCCATTCCCTGGCATCCCCCTCCTATCTCTCCCTCTGACACCTCCTCTCCTTTCTTTCCCTCTGGTCTGGCATTTTGTCTCCTTTAGTTTCCCTTCCTTCCCCCCATGCCCTGGCATCTCTCTCCTCTTCTTCCGTCTCCCCCTCCCACTCCATTATCTAGAATCTCTTCTCCTTCCTTTCTCTCCTTCCTTCCACCTGGTCTGGCATCTGCCTCCTCCCCCTCCCCCTGACATCTCTCCCCCCCTCTATGGTCTGGTAGCTCCTTTCCTTTCCTCCCATGGTCTTGGCATCTATTTCCTCTCCCTTCCCTGGTGTTCCTTATCCCCTCTCTCTTCCCAAATGGGTGCTGCAGCAGCACCTCTTCCCCTCCCCAATTGGATACAGCAGCAGCACTTCTCTTCCCCTCCCCAATTGGGTGCTGCAGCATTTTTCTTCCCCCTCCCCCCAAAAAAAATTGGGTGCAGCAGCAGCACTTATCTCTTGCCCCTTCCCGAATTGGGTGCATCAGCATCTCTCTTCCCTCTCCTCCCCTTGGATGCAGCAACAGCATCTCTCTTCCCATCTCTCCCATTGACAGAGTCGCAAGCTTCCCTCCATCGCTGACCTCTTGCTGCTCTTCCTTGCTTTGGGCCTTCCTCGTTGCCAGGTCCTGCCTTCGCGGAAACAGAAAGTAAGTAGGACCTGGCAGCCAGGAAGGCCCATAGCAAGGAAGAGCAGCAAGACAAGCTTTAACTTCCCTCCGTCAATGACCTGTCTCCCTTAGCTTCCCTCCGTCGCTGACCTTAGCCCTAGCGAACTCATGCTCTGGGGCTCGAACATGTGCGTGCCTTCTCTTCTCCTCCCCTCCCCCCCCGGAATGTAACTTCCAGTTCGGAGGGAAGAGAAGGGAAGCTGGCACGCACACCTTAAAGCCCCGAAGCATGAGTTCACTAAGGGCTAAGGTGGGAAATCGCTAAGCCGGTGAGAGGTGGGGGTTGTTTGTTTGTTTTTTTAAATGTTGAGCAGCGGCAGGATTCGCGATAGATGGCAGCCGGGCGATCATCTAAATTAGCCAGGCGCAGCGCCCGGATAAAAGGCCCTAGGGCAGTGGTAGGCAAACTCATTAGTCAAAAGAGCCAAAATCAGCAATACAACGATTAAGATATTTTTGAGAGCCATACCCCGTGCCCACTTGCGCTACGATGGCTACGTCAACCCGGCTGACACCCCATTCATCTGCACGTAGTCTAAATTGATTCCTGGCAGAGCCTAGAGAATAGGGGGAAAAATTTGTCTCCGTCCCCTCCCCGTCAGCTCGATCCCCATCCCCGCAAACCAGCTGATTCCATCCACACAAGCCTTGAATTGTTTTATATTGAACTTATTATATTACAGTATAAAAAGAAACAATATTCTGTACAATTGTCAATTTATAAATCAGCGTCTTCTCCCCACTCTCTCTTCCCCATTTCCCTTCAGTGTCCTCAGCCCACTCTCTCTCCACTTTCCTTCAGCGCACGCACATAAAAACAAGCAAGTAATTCTATATCATTTTCATTCTATTCATTCATAGAAATTAAAGTCTAAATAATGCCAGTCACATAACAAAACATGATTTTACAAAAATAATTCCCTGCACAGTCAAGCCTGCAAGGATTACTAGATGTCTTTCAGCAGCTCCCCTCCCTCCCCCTTACCTTCATGGCCAAGTCAAAATGATCTACCAACAATAAAATTTAAAAAACACAAAGCACACTGTACACAAAGAAAATGTTAATTATCATTTATATTCCGCGGGTTTTCAAAAAGGTCAAGGCAGATGACTTTATGCAATGTCACCTCAGTAACAACTATACAAAAATAGACAAATATACCCCCTCCCTTTTTACTAAACTGCGATAGCGTTCTTTAGGGCAGGGAGCTGTGCTGAATGCCCCACGCTGCCCTTGACGCTCATAGGCTCCCTGCGCTAAAAAAAAGCTATTGCGGTTTAGTAAAAGGGGGCCATAGTGCAAAATATAGACAGCATATATAAATTCTCAAAACGGACACATTTTGATCACTAAATTGAAAATAAAATCATTTTTCCTACCTTTGTTTGGTAATTTCATCAGTCTCTGGTTGGACTTTATTCTTCTGACTGTGCATCAATATTTCTTCCCTTCTTTCAGCCTCCTGTATGCTTCCTCTCCTCCAGACCTCATTCCCTCCCCCAACTTTTTCTTTGTTTCACCCTGCCCCCTTCTTTCTTTCTCTCTCCATGCCCCCTTTCTTTCTGTATGTCTGTCTTTCTCTCTCTCCGTGCCCCATTTATTTCTTTCTTCCACTCTGCCCCCTTCTTTCTTTCTCTATGTCTGTCTTTCTCTCTCTCCATGCCCCATTTTTTTTCTTTCTTTCTTTGTTTCACCCTGCCCCCTTTCTTTCTTTCTGGTTTCCTATCTCCCCCCTTTCTTTCTTTCTGTCTTTCTGCCCTCTGCCATGCCACCACCATTGGGAAACATGCTGCTACTGCCGCCATCGGGAACAGGCCGGCGCCGAGTTCTCCCTGCTTTTCTTCCCCGCGGAGCTGACCAACTCTTGCCACCCGAAGTCAATTCTAACGTCGGAGAGGACGTTCTGGGCCAGCCAGGCAACGATTGGCTGGCCCAGAATGTCCTCTCCGACGTCAGAATTGATGTCAGGTGGCGAGAGTTGGTCGGCCCCGCGGGGAAGAGAAGCAGAGCGATCTCAACACGGCGCTGGACTGTTCCTGATGGTGGCGGTGGCTTGGGGGAGGGCAGTGAGAAGGGAAGTGAAGCAGGTTGGGCACCCCTGCTGTAGACGAGCCGCAGTTTGCCAACCACTGCCCTAGGGGGTGGAGGGTGGCCAGCTGTGCACCCCCTTGGGGCGTGCACCTAGGGCAGACCGCCCCCTCCCCTGCCTCCCACTTGGTACATCACTGCGTCGTCCATTCCACTTCTATGTTCAAGCCACAAGGCTCCACTGTATTAAGTTTAAAAATCCACATTTGCTCTTTGTAATTAATTTTTTTAATGAATGTTGCCACCCATCCACCCACTATCCATTGTGTCAATAATGTGTCAGGAATGAACCAAAATATCTTTTCAATGTAATATATAGTTTTTTTTAAAGTGTATGCAAATAAGCAATTGTGTGAGTTGGTACAATGTTTGAGCTTATTCTGAGATACAATTTTCAATTGGGTGCCTATAAGCCTGCTTAATTTATGACATTACCTGCAACCATCGGCAGTTTGAAAAAAAGAACCATATTTTGAGGCACACTACTGAAGGGGCACACCACAGGGGCATGTCATACCCCTATGGTACTCGTTTGTGGACCAATTTATAAGTTATTTGGGAGTTTATTTGAGTTTTTGTTCAACTTGTTCTAAAGGGGAAATTAATTTTATTACTTTTAATATGTGGTAAATAGTTTTTGTTAGCTATGGTGCTTTGGTTTTTACAGATCGATATTTTTGGATCATCTTATCATTATCAAGCTAGGTAGGCGTCTGCCTAAGCTATTTCTAGTAATTGTAAACCTAATAATTTGATTGTGCATTTGTCATTGCTAATTAATTTCTGTGGTCCAGGACCTGGGAAGGTATTGGGGTGATTTTTTTTTTGGACACACAAGTTTATCCTACAAGATCTAGGCAGTTAATTTAGGTAGCTACCATAAATTTACCATATGATGCTTCCTATATACTTATGTCCTGTATGCTTGTGAATGATAGTTCTGTATGTTACAAATTGGATTTAATCAGGGATATATGATAGCTTACAGACAATGATTTGCCTGTTTTAAACTTTTTCCCTGTCCCAGGTTACTCAAGAGGGTGGGAGAGTTCTGAAATTATATAAACATTGGCTGAATGTCAAATTTTATAATTGTTTGAAAGGAGGAACGGAATACTTATCATTGGGTGTTAGCTCTTCAGTTTCTGGAACTCAGGGCTTCTTGTTGGGAAGAGTGTGGTAAGTGGCTAAAACTACAGCCTCAGCACCCTGAGGTTGTGGGTTCAAACCCACGCTGCTCCTTGTGATCCTGGGCAAGTACCGGTATTTTAATTCCCCCATTGCCACAGGTATATTATATAGATTGCGAGTCCAACAGGACAGAGAGAGAGAGAGAGAGAGAAATGCTTGAGTACGAGAATAAATTCATGTAAACCGTTCTGAGCTCCCTTAGGAGAATGCTATAGAAAATTGAATGAATGAATACATAAATAAATAATGAACGCCTGAGGTTACTGGGAACTTACTAGACCAGCAGCACAAGTAGGACATCATTGTCCTTATCCATGAGTTTCAAGCAGTTGTCGATTGTCGAGAAGAACGGTTTCAGTACTGTGGAATTTCCTGAATCCCAATTGGAAAATGGATAGAGCTCTTTGTCAATGAAGGAATGTAATTGATTTAGTACTGTTTTTTCCAGGATCTTGGAGACGAAGAATAGGTTGGAGACAGGTCTAAAGTTGCTGGGCATGTTAGGGTCAAGTATAGTTTTTTTCAAGATTGGTCTGATGACCACTGACTTCCAGTTTACAGGCACTAAGTCTGTTTGTAGAGAGGTGTTGATGAGAGGGATGGAGTCTACACAACCACTAGGAGGTGTGATGGACAGGGGTCTAGTATTTTGGTGATGTCATCATGGGAGACAGCCTCGAAGTGAGCTAGGTTCCCAGCTGTTGTTTTAATTATCTTGTCTGAGTCAAGTGGGGATGATGTCTGTTCGAGGTGAGACCATATTTTGTCTATTTTGTCAGCGAAGTAGTCTGAGAGTGTTTCGCTGTTGAGTTTGGTATTAAGGCATCGGTTGTCTCTTTGTGACATTGTGAGTATCTTTTTTTGTTTGGTTAAAAGGGTTTGTTGATCTACTGGGGGTCTTTAATAGTTGTTGGGAAGTAGTATATCTTTTTAGCCTCTAGGGTGGCTTTTTTATATTCTTCATGCAGTTCCTTCCATTTGGACCTGTCATTGTTAAATCTGGATTTGTACCGTTTCCTTTCCACTTTCCTTACTTCTCTTTTTTTGGTTCGCAAGTTGTCGGTAAACCAGGGGGAAGAGTATTCGCGGGGATAGTATTTGATTTCTTTGACCCTTCAAATAGGATTTTTACTTCAGTATGCCAGTCCATGTCAGCCTTGTCAACAAATTCAGAATTGGTTTTTAATGTTCCCACTAGGTTGGAAAGTCCTGTAGAGAGATCCTCTAAGTCAGGGGTGTCGAACTCAATCAGAGAAGGGGCCAAAATCTAAAATCCAGCCTAAATCGCGGGCCGAATGGTTTACTGAACAGTCATAAACTGACAATGTTAACCAGAAATGTGAATTTAAAATGAGTGGAACAATCTTTTCCTTAACAGTGCTGTTAACCAACTCACATGCTATCAAGCAAAACAGTAATATTGGTATCAAGCAAAACAGTAATATTGGAATGTACCTAAAATGCTCATTGTTTTGTTTTCTGGCTAGATGTCTGACACCGTTTTCCCCGTATCAATGAGTCAATGTTCGGCCAGCTGTGATGATAGATTTCCTGAGAGTTCTTGAACTCTGTCTGCAATGGTGTTTCTTGACAAACTGACAGTTTGAAAACTCTGTATCTGGTCTGGGCATACTTTCTCACACACTTTTAGCATGCATTGCTTCAAAAAGGCACCCTCTGAAAAACATCTTGAAGTACGGGCAATTTCTTCAGCCACTATAAAGCTTGCTTTCACTGCAGCATCATTTTTCGCTGTAGCCTTTGTAAACATTTGCTGCTGTGATTGTAGTTTGCCTTTTAGTTCTTTAACAATTTTATGCTTTTCTTCCAAAGTATATTTGCCATACTTAACATTATGTTTGGTGTCAAAATGACGACGTATATTGTACTCTTTCATCACCGACACTGTCTCATAACACAATATACACACTGGTTTGCCCTCACTAAGCACAAACATGTATTCATTTTCCCATTTGTCATTAAATTGTCTGCCTTCACCGTCAACTTTTCTTTTCCTGGACATTTTGGGATCAATATTGGCAGTAAAAGATGTAGTTTATTGGAAATCTGTGTTAGAATGAAAAAGTCAGTCAATAAATGCCTGGCTGGGTACAGATAGCAGATTCTGTTGCGATTTTTATGCCTACACTTTATGCCAGGAACTGGCAGCTTCTGCTGTGTATTTTTTATGCCCGCACACTCACTCTCTCCTCTGCTCTGCCACCCGCACAACCACATCGGATGCCGGACTATAGGTCACGCCTCCTGAATCACCCTTGCGCGGTATACGCGTGAGTGCGTTGTACAAAATTTTTTTTACATAGTTCCCCCCCCGACGTCCGATTCACCCCAAGCAGGACCGCTCGCACGCACCTGCACCCCCACCCCGAAGGACCGCCGACTCCCCGACTCACAACACGATCGGGGCAAGAGGGAGCTCAAGCCCTCTTGCCCCCCCGACTCCCCGACACGATCGGGGCAAAAAGGAGCCCAAGCCCTCTTGCCCCACCGATTCCCCAACTCCCCGACAATATCGGGCCAGGAGGGAGCCCAAACCCTCCTGACCACGGCGACCCCCTACCCCCACCCCGCACTACATTACGGGCAGGAGGGATCCCAGGCCCTCCTGCCCTCGACGCAAACCCCCCTCCCCCCATCGACCGCCCCCCCCAAGAACCTCCGACCGCCCCCCCAGCCGACCCGCGACCCCCCTGGCCGACCCCCATGACACCCCCACCCCCCTTCCCCGTACCTTTCTGTAGTTGGCCGGACAGACCGGAGCCAAACCCGCCTGTCCGGCAGGCAGCCAACGACGGAATGAGGCCGGATTGGCCCATCCGTCTCAAAGCTCCGCCTACTGGTGGGACCTAAGGCTCCCGGATCTATTCTGATTGGCCCAGGCACCTTAGGCCCCACCAGTAGGCGGAGCTTTGAGACAGATGGGCCAATCCGGCCTCATTCCGTCGTTGGCTGCCTGCTGGACAGGCGGGTTTGGCTCCCGTCTGTCCGGCCAACTACAGAAAGGTACGGGGAAGGGGGGTGGGGGTGTCGTGGGGGGTCGGCCAGGGGGGTCGCGGGTCGGCTGGGGGGGCGGTCGGAGGTTCTTGGGGGGGCGGTCGATGGGGGGAGATAGATAGCAAGTACGGCCGGCGAGATCACAAGCCTCCTATGTCACCGTGCATCATTGTGATGGAACGCAGCGGCATGCAGTGATGACAGCACGGTGCGGGCCACATTGCAAGGCCTGGCGGGCCGGATTTGGCCCGCGGGCCTTGTGTTTGACACATGTGTTCTAGAGTATCTAATGTGATGGCTTCTATCAATCTTGGGTTGAGGATAGACTTAATGATAGCAGCTACACCTCCAATTCTAGTGTATGAGCAAGATACTGCTTGGTACCCCAGTGGGCAAAGCATACCCAAGGTAGCTCCATCATTGTCTTCAAGCCAAGTTTAGCCAGTTATTGTTTGCGAGGAGATCATTTAGTATAATGTCTTTGTTCTTTATGGACCTTGCATTTGCTAGTGCAATTTTTGAGGTTTTTGGATGAGGGGGTGGTGATGGGGATAAGCCTAAGGTAGTGGGTTCTGTGTTCTAAGGATTTGCTGTGGGGAGATGACTCAGGTCACCATATATTACATTATTGTCTTCTATTCCGCCAATACCTTTCGGTTCTAGGTGGATTACAAAAGAATTGGTCTGGGCATACCCAGTGAGATTACAAGATAAATAATTAGAAGCATTAGAGTCTGGGGATATATTGAGACAAATTTCCTGAATAACTTGGTTTTTAATTCTCTCCTGAAGGTTTTGTAGTTGGATGTTATGATCAGCAGATTGGAAATGTGGTGGTCTAGTTTTGTGACTAGTATGCCGTCATACATTTTCTTAAGAACATAAGAATTGCCGCTGCTGGGTCAGACCAGTAGTCCATCGTGCGCCCAGCAGTCCGCTCACGCGGCGGCCCCTAGGTCAAAGACCTGTGCCCTAACCGAGACCAGCCCTACCTGTGTTCGTTCTGGTTCAGCAGGAACTTGTCTTGAATCCCTGGAGGGTGTTTTCCCTTATAATAGACTCCGGAAGAGCATTCCAGTTCTCTACCATTCTTTGGGTGAAGAAGAATTTCCTTACATTTGTACGGAATCTATATCCCCTTTTAACTTTAGAGAGTGCCCTCTTGTTCTCTCTACTTTGGAGAGGGTGAACAACCTGTCTTTATCTACTAAATCTATTCCTTTCATTATCTTGAATGTTTTGATCATGTCCCCTCTCAGTCTCCTCTTTTCAAGGGAGAATAGGCCCAGCTTCTCTAATCTCTTACAATACGGCAACTCCTCCAACCCCTTAACCATTTTAGTCGCTCTTCTCTGGACCTTTATGTTGTATGCTTTTGATTGGGGGGGTGGGTGAGTGAAGGGTGCCTGTGTTCTCCTTGGCCTATGATGACTGGAATGGAGGAATACATGCTGTCTAGGAGAGCAAATGGTATGAAATAGGAGAACAGAGACTAGCATTGGTATTATCGAGGCAATGTAGTAATAAGGACCTGCAAAAGAGTGCAAAAGAGGCAATGTAGTAATAAGGGGGACCTGCAAAAGAAGTGGAAGTAGTAGGACCACTAGGAAACAGCGATCAAACATGATCCAGTACAAATTAGGAGTAAGTACAGCAAAAGGGAAGAGAACCACAGTGACAACGTTCAACTTCAAGAAAGGGAACTATGATGCTATGAGAGCAATGGTAAGAAAAAAACTTAAAAACAGCTCAAGGAAAACAGAAACTGTAGAGCAAGCCTGGTCTCTATTCAAGGGCACAGTGCAAGAAGCACAACATATGTACATCCCCAGATTTAGAAAAGGGTGCAAAAAAAACCGAACAAAAGACCCCGCATGGATAAACAATGAGGTGAAGAAAGCGATAGGAGACAAGAAAATATCATTCCAGAAATGGAAAAAGGACCAAACTGGGGAAAACTGGAATGAACACAGGAAACGCCAAAGAGAATGTCATCAAGTGGTTAGGAGAGCGAAAAGAGAATACGAAGAGAGACTGGCCAGGGAGGCAAAAAACTTCAAATCATTCTTCAGATATGTTAAGGGGAAGAAACCGGCAAGGGAGGAAGTAGGACCGTTGGATGATGGAGACAAAAAGGGAGTGATAAAGGAGCAAAAAGAGGTAGCAGACAGGTTAAACAAATTCTTCTCGTCAGTCTTCACAAGCGAGGACACATCCAGTGTACCGGAACCCGACGTGATCTTCCATGGTGACCAAGAAGAAAAACTGTCAGCAATAGAGGTGAGCCAGGAGGATGTCCTCCAACAGATAGATAGACTGAAAAGCGACAAATCACTAGGCCCGGACGGAATCCACCCTAAGGTACTAAAAGAACTAAGAAATGAGATAGCGGGAATACTCCAACGAGTTTGCAACCTATCCTTGAAAACTGGAGAGATTCCGGAGGACTGGAAGATAGCAAATGTTACACCTATCTTTAAAAAGGGGTCAAGAGGAGACCCGGGAAACTATAGGCCGGTAAGTTTGACATCGGTTCCGGGCAAGATGGTAGAAGCACTGATAAAGGACAGCATCTGTGAGCACATCGAAAAAAATGGGCTAATGAAAGCGAGCCAACATGGCTTCTGCAAGGGAAGATCGTGCCAAACAAACTTACTGCACTTCTTTGAGGGGGTAAACAGCCAGTTGGACAAAGGGGAACCTGTAGACATCATTTACCTTGACTTCCAAAAGGCCTTTGACAAGGTACCCCATGAGCGGCTACTTAGGAAGCTGTGGAACCACGGGGTGGAAGGGGACGTACACAGATGGATCAAATACTAGTTGGCAGGCAGGAAACAGAGGTTGGAGTGAAGGGTCACTACTTGGGCTGGAGGAAAGTCACGAGCGGAGTTCCACAGGGGTCTGTGCTTGGACCGCTGCTGTTCAATGTATTTATTAATGACCTGGAAACGGGGACAAAATGCGAAGTTATAAAATTTGCGGACGACACTAAACTCTGTAGAAGGGTTAGAACTACGGAAGAGTGTGAGGACCTACAAAGGGACCTAAACAAACTGGAGGAGTGGGCGAATAAATGGCAGATGAAATTCAATGTAGGGAAATGCAAGGTCATGTATATAGGGTGAAAGAACCCGATGTTCAGCTACCAAATGGGGGGATTAGTATTAGAGGGAAGTAACCTTGAAAGAGATTTGGGTGTACTGGTGGATACAACAATGAAGTCAATGGCGCAATGCGCAGCAGCCGCGAAGAAGGCAAACAGAATGTTGGGTATTATTAAAAATGGTATTACGACCAGAACAAAAGAAGTCATCCTGCCGTTGTACCGGGCAATGGTGCGCCCGCACCTGGAGTACTGTGTTCAGTATTGGTCGCCGTACCTTAAGAAGGATATGGCAATACTTGAGAGGGTCCAGAGGAGAGCGACACGAATGATTAAGGGCATGGAAAACCTTTCATACACTGAAAGATTGGAGAGGCTGGAGCTCTTCTCCCTGGAAAAGCGGAGACTCAGAGGAGACATGATAGAGACCTACAAGATCATGAAGGGCATAGAGAGAGAGATAGATTCTTCAAATTTTCAAAGCATAAAAGAACAAGAGGGCACTCGGAAAAATTGGAAGGGGATAGATTCAAAACAAATGCTAGGAAGTTTTTCTTTACTCAGCGGGTGGTGGACACCTGGAATGCGCTTACAGAGGACATAATAGGGCAGAGTACGGTACTGGGGTTTAAGAAAGGATTGGACAATTTCCTGTTGGAAAAGGGGATAGAGGGGTATAGATAGAGGATTACTGCACAGGTCCTAGACCTGTTGGGCCGCCGCGTGAGCGGACTGCTGGGCACGATGGACCTCAGGTCTGACCCGGCAGAGGCATTGCTTATGTTCTTATGTTCTAAAGGACCGTAGTGGTCAGGTTTGGATTAAAGAGAATTTCAAAGTAATCTATATATATAAAATCAGAGGTATGTATGTGTGTATGTATGTATGTGTGTGTGTATGTGCCACGATCACGCAAAAACGGCTTGACCGATTTGAACGAAACTTGGTATGCTGATCCCTCACTACCTGGGATGATATGTTCTGGGGGTCTAGCGGCCCACCTGCACACGTGGGCGGAGCTACATACAGAAAAACAGATTTCACCCATTCATGTCAATGGAAAAAATGTAAAAAGCTGCCAACGCAAAAACGGCTTGCCCGATTTGAACAAAACTTGGTATGCTGATCCCTCACTACCTGGGGTGATATGTTCTGGGGGTCTAGCGGCCCACCTGCACACGTGGGCGGAGCTACATACAGAAAATCAGATTTCACCCATTCATGTCAATGGAAAAAATGTAAAAAGCTGCAACCGCAAAAACGGCTTGCCCGATTTGAACAAAACATGGTATGCAGATCCCTCACTACCTGGGGTGATATGTTCTGGGGGTCTCGCGGCCCACCTGCACACGTGGGCGGAGCTACAAACTGAAAATCGGATTTCAACCATTCATGTTCATGGCAAAAATGTAAAAAGCTGCCAACGCAAAAACGGCTTGCTCGATTTGAACGAAACTTGGTATGCAGATCCCTCACTACCTGGGGTGATATGTTCTGGGGGGTCTCGCGGCCCACCTGCACACGTGGGCGGAGCTACAAACTGAAAATCAGATTTCACCCATTCATGTCAATGACAAAAATGTAAAAAGCTGCCTACGCAAAAACGGCTTGCCCGATTTGAACAAAACTTGGTATGCTGATCCCTCACTATCTGGGGTGATATGTTCTGGGGGTCTAGCGGCCCACCTGCACACATGGGCGGAGCTACATACAGAAAATCAGATTTCACCCATTCATGTCAATGGAAAAAATGTAAAAAGCTGCAACCGCAAAAACGGCTTGCCCGATTTGAACAAAACTTGGTATGCAGATCCCTCACTACCTGGGGTGATATGTTCTGGGGGTCTCGCGGCCCACCTGCACACGTGGGCGGAGCTACAAACTGAAAATCAGATTTCACCCATTCATGTCAATGACAAAAATGTAAAAAGCTGCCTACACAAAAACAGCTTGCCCGATTTGAACAAAACTTGGTATGCAGATCCCTCACTACCTGGGGTGATATGTTCTGGGGGTCTCGCGGCCCACCTGCACACGTGGGCGGAGCTACAAACAGAAAATCAGATTTCACCCATTCATTTCAATGGAAAAAATGTAAAAAGCTGCCTTTCTCACAGTAGTTCCAACTACCTGGGGTGATATGTTCTGGGGGTCTCGCGGCCCACCTGCACACGTGGGCGGAGCTACAAACAGAAAATCAGATTTCACCCATTCATGTCAATGGAAAAAATGTAAAAAGCTGCCATTCTCTCAGTAATTCAAAAACGGCTTGACCGATTTGAACACAACTTGGTATGCAGATCCCTCACTACCTGGGGTGATATGTTCTGGGGGTCTCGCGGCCAACCTGCACATGTGTGCGGAGCTACAAACAGAAAATCATATTTCACCCATTCATGTCAATGGAAAAAATGTAAAAAGCTGCCATACTCACAGTAATTCCAACTATAAAACACTTTCTATGACACTATAACCACTAGGGACATCGTTTCTATTCTACCACGGACACCATACATATAGAGTTTGTATGTTCTAACTGTGTTTGTAACTGTTTCCTTCATGCACCCCAGTTCATAATGTTATTACATTACATGAGTACTCACATATGCTGAACTAGGAACACAGGTTCCATTCTGAACCGGGAAACAACTGCATGGAGTTTCTTTTCAACCTGAGTTTCCACATATTGAGTTGTTTAAATCAATACTGGAACTTTTGGATGCCACTTATTCCAACAGATCTTCCTTTTCAGTTTAAGAGATTGCAAATTCCAGTGAGACTTGCATTCTCTATCACAATAAACAAATCACAGGGACAGACTATTACATACTGTGGAGTGGATTTAAGATCCCCCTGTTTTTCCCATGGACAACTCTATGTTGCTTGCTCAAGGGTGGGTTCACCCAAGAATTTATATGTTCTTGCTCCTGGAGGTGAAACTAAAATTGTTGTTTATAATCAAGTTTTGTGTTAGTTGTATTGTATTCATTTTGTCAAATATTTCACATTATAATTTGAATATTGTACTTTTTATAAAGCTGTAAAAAAATAATTTCATTCACCACTATAAAGTATCTTTATTTCAATCCATTTACTGTGTTATTGCTATACTTAAATACCCGTGCAACGCCAGGGCATCAGCTAGTGTACAATAAAAATAAGGGAGATAAACAATTTATTATGGAAACACTGACTTACTTCAGATGAGAGGAAAGTAATGAGTAATGGGAGGAACTACAATCAATACAAGAAAAAGAATGAAGAAGGGATAAGACAGGAGTGCCCAAAAGGTTGATCACGATCAACCAGTAGATCGCAAAGGCAATGCGATAGACTCACATTGCCTTTGCATTTTTCCTGCTTCTCCGACGCTGTAACAGGCCAGCAGCAACTGTAGAACTCTGGGCACACCAGCCTTCCCACCCCCACATCAATTCTGATGTCAGAGAGGAAGTTCTGAGCCAGCCAATCGCTGCCTGGTTGGCCCACAACTTCCTCTCCAATGTCAGAATTGATATCAGGGGGAAGGCTGGTGGGCCCAGAACTTCTGCAGTCGCTGCTGGCCTGTTGCAACATTGGGGAACAGGGAGAACTCTGCAGCAACGGCGGCTTGGGGGCCTGTTTCCAGATGGTGGCAGCTTGGGGGCCTGTTCCCACATGATGGCCACAGTGGTGGCTTGGGGAAAAAGGAGAGATAGAAAGAAAGGGGGATAGGGAGACAGAAAGGGGGGCAGGGAGAGAGGACGGAAGAAAGGGGGGCAGGGAGAGAGGAAGGAAGAAAGGGGGCATAGAGAGAGGAAGTAAGGGGGCAGGGAGAGAGGAAGAAAAAGTTGGGGAGGGAATGGAGTGTGTTGGGTGGCAGGCAGGGAGAGAGGAAGAAAATGTTAGACTCATGGAAGGACATAGATGTTGGTTGGGGAATAGCATGAGGTCTAGAGGAGAGGAAGCATGTAGGAGGCATAAAGAAGAGAAGAAATATTGGATGTACAGTCAGAAGAAAGTGCAACCAGAGACTCATGAAATCACCAGACAACAAAGGTAGAAAAAATGATTTCATTTTCAATTTAGTGATCAAAATGTGTCCGTTTTGAGAATTTATATCTGCTGTCTATATTTTGCACTATGGCCCCCTTTTATTAAACCGCAGTAGCGGATTTTAGCGCAGGGAGCCTATGAGCGTTGAGAGCAGCACGGGGCTCCCTGTGCTAAAAACCGTTATCATGTTTAAGTAAAAAGAGAGGGGTATAGTTGTCTATTTTTGTATAGTTGTTACTGAGGTTACATTGCATATTTTAAAGTCATCTGCCTTGACCTCTTTGAACCCCCCCCCCCCCCCCCCCGAATATAAATGAGAATTAACATTTTCTCTGCTTACAGTGTGCTTTGTGTTTTTTAAATTTTATTGTTGGTAGATCATTTTGACTTGGTCATTTTAAAAGTAGCTCGCAAGCCAAAAAAGTGTGGGCACCCCTGGGATAAGACATAGGGAAATTACATTGATGGTATCTTGCCTGCGTTAAGTGTCCATGTCAAACTAAACCTGGGATGATAATTATTCGAAGACATGCCTGAATAAGTAACTTGTTAATTTCCCTTTAAACGTGTCAAGGGTTTTTTCCTCCCTTACCTGGGCCGGTAGTAAGTTCCAAATTTGAGGAGCTGTAACTGAGAAAAGGGTGTTACGCCTGGTGTTAATTGTTCTCAAGGATGGTATTGTAAGAAGGTTTTTATCCTCCAATCATAGAGTACGAAACAGATTGTAAGTAGTAATTACTCTATCTAAGAATAGTGGGGCTTTGAATAGTTGTACCTTAAATGTGATTAATGCCAGTTTGTAGGGGATTCTGTGATTGATGGGGAGCCAGTGTGCATTCTTTAGTAAAGGCATAACGTCAAATTTCCTTTTTCTTGTAATTATTTTTTTTGCAGCGTTTTGTATTGCATTGAGGACTTACCTGGATTCTCCTTCACCAGTCACACCTCTGGTCATCAAGCCTAGCCCCTCAACTCCAGGCTCTACCAAGTAGTGCTGCCTGATTTCCGATTCGAATCAATTCACAGATTCACTTTGGGTGAATCAATTCAAATCAATGTGTATTTTTAAAAAACAAGCCTCTCCGATTCGGGACCCAACCCTCCTCCCCGTGCCCAGCTGTCATCGCGATCACGAATCCTGCTGTGGCCGCCACCACTCAAAACATTTTTTTTTTTTAAACTCTCTCACCGGCTTGTAGATTGCCCGGCCTGTTCTGTGTTTGACTCCGGCTAAAAAAAGAACCCCCCCCGAAAAACCAGGTGATTTTTCAAACCCTCCCGGTAACACTAGCCTGGATTAGCAGCTGCACCGCTCTCTCCTTCTGTAGCTTTAGCAACCTCAGGGCCTCTGATAGGCCGTCCCGCCTCTGAGGAAGAAGGAAGTTGCATCATCGGAGGCAGGACGGCCTAGCAGAGGCCCTGAGGCTGCAGAAGGGAATTGATTCGCTAAAGCTACGGAAGGAGAGAGCAGTACAGTTGCTAATCCAGGCTAGTGTTACCGGGAGGGTTTGAAAAATCACCTGGTTTTTCTGGGCTTTTTCCTTTTTTTAGCCGGAGTCAAACACAGAACGTCAGGCTGTGCCGAATCAGGCCATGGAATCCACAAGCCGGTGAGAGCTAATGAGAGCCTGTTAATCGGGAGGGAAGTGTTGTGCCAATGGACCTAGGAGACAAGAGGGAAGGGTGCTGATAAGAAGCGAGGAGAGGAGGGAGTAGTGCTGCTAGACCTGGGAGGTGACTGGGTAAGGTACTGCTTCTAGTCAGAGGGGAGGGAAAGGGAAGGGAGAGGAGCCCTGCTAGTCGGAGAGGAGAGTTGCTGCTTGTCCTGGGGTGGAAAGGAGAGGTGCTGCAGCTAGTTGGTGGGGGAAACGGAAGTAGAGAGGAGGAGAGGGAGAGGTACTTTTGGAGCTGAGTGGTGGAAGGAGGTGAGAGAGAGAGGTGCTGCTGGATTGGGAACAGAGGAGAGTGCTGCTGGACTTAAAATGGAAGAGGGAAAGCTGCAGCAGGACTGATGGGAGAGCAGTGGAGGAGGAGAGGGGAAGGGGGAAGAGAAATTCTGCTGCTGCACCCAATTGGGGAGAGAGAGGGAAGGAGGGAGAAGGAAGACCAGGAAGGGAGAGGAGAGGTTAGAGAGATGCCAAGACCATAGGAGGGAGGGAAAGGAAAGGCAATACTAGACCATGGAGGGAGAGATGTCAGGGCAAGGGGAGGGGGGAAGGAGACAGATGCCAGACCAGGGGAAAGGAATGGAAATGGAAGGGGAGGACACAGATGGAAGATGGATGGTTAGCACGGAAAAAGAAGAAAGAAGCGAGTTATCAGAAGACAACCAGAGCCTGGCACCAACATGATTTGAATAATGACCAGACAGCAAAAGGTAGAAAAAAATCATTTTATTTTCTGTTTTATGATTATAATATGTCAGATTTGAAATGTGTATCCTGCCAGAGCTGGTGTTAGACCGCAAATGTGAGCTGGGATTTAACAGAGAGAGGAAAAGTCTTTTTTGTTTGTTTACACCACAGCGCCAGTGTGGTTTGGAGAAGGCAAAGGGGGTGAAGAGGCTATAAAAGGGGTGAAGAGGCTATAAAATAAAACCTACCAGGATGTTTTTTAAAAAACACCCAATTGGGCAGGAAAATCAAATCAAATTGAAAAATCAATTTAATAGGCTGAAATTTTTTTTTTCCTGAATTGGGCAGCACTACTACCAAGTCCCCAACTACTTCGTCAGCTCTTTCCCTGACGATGTATAGGTCCCCCACAGACTCTCCCACCATCAGGCTTCTGTATTCCCCACTACACCAGTTCTTCAGGACTGGTCAGCCTGGCCACTCAACTCAACTGAACTAAACTGCACCACAAGGAGTTCCCTATGAGCACTAATCAGCAGTGACCTTCAAGGCTTACTGAGCTTTAGGCCAGTAACCAACATTTCTCCTCTGTGCTGGGAGCTGTTCTTTTCAGCACCATAATCCACGTAGGGTGAGTGGACAGCTCCCAGCAGCACTAGCAGCTCATATGCAAATCAGCTCTCCTCTCAGGCTCCATGAACTTCACTGCTCAGGCTCCCTCCACTGGTCAATGACAGGTACTCCATCCTGGCACACACATTATACTGGACAACAAAGTTTTTGCTTCTTCAACACTTTGGGGTATATCTCACAAATTTTTGGCTGCTGATCATGAAAATCACATTTAAAATTACATATCACATACCATTTTAACAAAAATTACATTTTACAATTTCTTGTTATAATTTCAGGCTAATGCAATTCATTCTTTGCCTAATTCTTAATGTAGGCCTATTGCTCATGTCATACCTTGCTGGATATAGTGTGGGCATGTCCAGGTGTACATTTAGGGCAGGTTGCATAATGTCCATGGAAATGATGCACTCTGGGATTGCCTGGGCATGCTTGTACATGGGCTTGATGGATGGTGCCTGAAAAGGCTATTAAAGCAGTTCACATACAGGGATAATCTTCATTACATGTCTGTCAGTTTGGGTGTATTTTGATACTTCAAGGCATAGTATTGTCTGTGTAAGTAACTTAATAAATCAGTTAATTATTAATTGCTATAGGACAATTTGTGATAGCAGAAATGTCTCACCGATGTCGCAACAGCTGTGATACATTCTGCTACATTTGTGACGAGTACACGCTTAAGTCTCAAAGATGCACCATGTCTCGACTTGTTAGGAAAACATATGAGCTGTACTTAGGTTGCACGGGCTCCTCACTTTTGTTGTGCAAAATATGCCGTTGATCTAAGAGCTTGGCTCCGAGGTACTCAGAAGTCAATGCCATTTGCTATCTCAATGATATGGCAAGAACAGAAGGATCACTTGACAGACTTTTACTTCTGTGTGACAAATGTATCTGGTTTCTCTGGTAAAAATAAGAAATTGAATACCCCAATCTTCCTTCAGCCATGAGACCAGTGCCTCATGATGAAAAGTCTTCCGGTACCGAAGCCACCAAAGAAATGGAGTTTAAATGAAACCAACAAACAATCTGCAATGCACCAGCTAAGCACTGACAGTGACATTGATCCTGATTTTGAACCAGGTTTGTCTGGTGAGCCTCATCTTATAACACAGTCAGAAATAAACGACCTGGTCAGTGACTTAGGTTTGACAAAAGCAGAATTACTGGGTTCAAGACTGCAGGGATGGTGTTTGCTCTCACTCAGGTACAAAAATTTCTGCCTTTCGAAGCTGCCAAGACGATTTAACAAATTTCCTTGCACAGGTTGAAAAGCTCTATCTGCACTGACATTGCAGGGCTGTTCACAGCTTTGGGTTGTTCGCATGACCCACAGGAGTGGCATCTTTTCATTGATTCATCAGAGTTAAGCCTCAAGGCTGTTTTGTTACACAATGGCAATGTCTGCCCATTGATACCTATTGGCTATGCTGCACACATGAAATAAACCTATGGAAACATGGAATTGCTGTTAAAGCATATCCAGTATACAAAGTAAACTGGAACATCTGCGGTGATCTTAAAGCTCTGCTACTTGGAATGCAGCTTGGATATACCAAGTACTATTTTTTTATTTGTGAATGGGACAGCCATGCTAAGCAGTTGCATTACATTCAAAAGAACTGGACACTCCATAAGAATTTGGTTCCAGGACAGAAAAATAAGGTACATGAACCACTTGTTGACCCGACAAAGATATTTTTGTTTCCTCTTCACATAAAACTTGGACTGATGAAAAATTGTGTAAAATTAATGAACAAGAAAGACAAAGGTTTTCTTTAGTTAAGATAAATGTTTCCAAGAATAACTGATGCCAAGATTAAGGAAGGCATTTTTGTTGGTCCACAGATTAGATACATCATCAATGACGCAAGATTTGAAGATCTGTTAGTCGGGCCAGAGAAAATTGCCTGGAAAGCATTCAAGGATGTTGAGAATTTTCTTGGCAGTTACAGAGTACCAAACTATATTAAACTGGTTGACAAAACTTCATAGAGCATACAAACCACTGTAGATGCACTCTCTACATTCACGCTTGGACTTTGTCCCCGCAAATCTTGGTGCAGTCAGCGATGAACATGGTGAAAGGTTTCATCAGGACATTGCCACTGTCAATGTTGGCTGACTATTGTTGGACACTGCAACAAGATGCATTGGACACCAAGTACAAACGAAAATCAGCAGGAAAACACTTTTAACCATGGCAAACTATCGCAACGTATCAGAAATTTTGTGCATTAAAACATGTTATAGTCAATTAAAGATACCATCGTGTTTCTCAAAATTCCTATGTGATACAGTCAGTGGAAAATTATATTTGTGTTTATTTTGAAGGGGGGTCTATCATAATCACCAGGAAGCAAAACTTTTGGAAAAACTGTTGTCCAGGAGTTCCTTTCTGTGTTTTATACGAAGCTGCATTAGCGGTTTAATGCGCGTAATAGCGCGCGCTAATTTGCCGGCTGTGCTAGCCGCTACCACCTCCTTTTGAGCAGGTGGTAGTTTTTCGGCTAGCGCAGGGGTTAGCGTGCACTAAAAAGTTGCGTGTGATAAAGCCGCTAACGCGGCTTCGTAAAAGGAGCCCTTAGTATTGTACACCACTTAGATTTGTTTGCTCAAGGAAGGTTTAGATAAATTCCTGAAGGATAAGAGGATTGAGGGGTACAGATAGAAGTTGAGATAGGTTATAGGAAAAGTCAGGGACCACCTAAACAGGTCATGGACCTGATGGGCCGCCGCGGGAGCGGACTGCTGGGCCTCTGGTCTGACTCAGCGGAGGCAACTTCTTATGTTCTTATGTACACAAGTCACAGAGAAGCCCAACAAAACTGCTGTCTCCTCAGGGAGATCCCTGTGTATCGAAGGAGTGTGCACATCAATGAACAGCTGTAGATTACATTTGGAAAACAATACAGACATTTATTTGCGAGAGAAAGTAGTTATCTGTGTCCCTGAAGAATCTGACCTTGTTGTGAGTCCTGTCACCTTGTGCAAGGTTATTTGGAACGGAAAACCTTGGTCTGCAAATGGCCTTGGAAGTAAAGGCACTGTTTACTTTTTATATGTTGAAACCTGCTCACCCTCATATCAGGATATTATTGCTAAGTTACCAATCTAAATACAAAAAAAGAAATACATTCTAAAATCTCATAAACTGTAGTAAATACTTAGTCTGACAACACCTGTACAGTTTAGTGGCAATTTTACTTTCAATGTCTTTATTGAATTTCATAAAATACAATAACTCAACACAACGATTTAATCTAATGACATTTAAGCCCTTCCCCCCCAATAAAATTGTAAAAGTAGACGAATTGGGAGTACAAACCAGAAAGGCAAGTCAATTAGCATGTATTCTACAATAGTCATCTAAAAGAGCCCAAACCCTCTTAAAATATCGAACTGAACATTGCCTAACAGCAACTACTTCTTCATATTTACGCATATGACACTCCCGCTCACCATGCAGGAAAAGAAAGAACAGTATTATTTTTCCATTCCGATAAAACATGCTGAATTGCTTAGACCCATAAGAACATCAAATAATGTGGCCTTATTTTTTATGTAAATGCAATAAGATAACAGAATGCAAAATGACAATTTCATAAGTCAGCTCTATACAGAATCCAAAGACTTCTTGCACTCGTTGCCAGATTTCATCCCAAAACGATTTAACAGCATGGCATCCAAACAACATATGATAAAATGTGTCTACATCAGTTTTACAAGTACAGTGTTCCCCCGGTCATTCGCAGTCGGCCGTTCGCGGTCCCGGTCATTCACGGTATTTTCTGACCGTGAACCGCCAACAAGGAAAGGATAGCTAGAGAGGCAGGAGAGAGCAGCCGGAGCGCTGGTGAGTGAAGGAAATCACTTGCTGTATGCTCCGACCGCCTCTTCCTGCACTAAGTTGGGCCTTACCAATCAGGAGCTGCTTTGACACGCAGCTCCTGATTGGTAAAGCCCGACTTAGTGCAGGAAGAGACAGTCGGAGCATACAGCGAGTGATTTCCTTCACTCACCGGCGCTCCGGCTGCTCTCTCCTGCCGCCCCCTCCAGTCTTCCCCACGAAAACCCGTAATCAGTTTTTCAAGATTTGCGGGGGTTCCTGGAATGGAACCCCTGCGAATATCGGGAGAGTACTGTACAGCATATATTAGAGCCATGCGCTGACAGTCTAGAGATTCTATAAGGTGTTCAATATGCTCGGTGAGCAACAGAATAAAGATTGTGTTAACGATGCTGATAGAGTAGTTTAGTGACAATTTTAAAAGGTCTGCCCTGAAACTCCAGCAATGGGAGATGCGCATGAGGGAAATGGTAAGTTTTGAGACACAGGTTTATCAGGCATCCATGCACCCCGACAAAAAAATGCTATGTAGCTCTTTGGACCCATTTTCTTGCTTGCACCAGGAGGATGATGGGAGGCACGCGCTCACCACATGACATTTTTGTGCTATTGTAGGGTTAGAGTTTGGGGGGGGAGGGGCGGTGGGTGGGACTTGCTGAAGTACTTGGGTGGGAAGAGGGGACACCCCAAGTGAAACTAAAAAAAGGGAGGAGAAAAAGAGAATTGGGTTCACCATCCCCAGGCCCACTCGCTCCTTTGGCAAATACGTCACCCACCGCTTTTTCAGGTTTAACAGATTTCCCCATAGACATTGAAAGCACAAACTGTATACTGTGGCATGCAACCCCTGGGGGAGCAAACAGACATAACTGATAAACCAAAACAATGGGACTAAATACACTTTTATCAAATGAATCCTTTCTTTAAACGTCAATTTCCATTTTTTCCCATTTTCCACCTTCTGAAGCCCTATCTGAATCTTTGTCTTCCAGTTTTCCCTCTGGTATTCTGTATCCCCACTGAACTCAATCCCCAGCACCTTCACTATCTCCTCCGGTGGCAAGAACTCACTACCCCTCCCCCCCTCTCATGCTGGATCCCCAAGCTTCAAAAGGTGACTTTTCTCATGATTTATTTGTGCCCCTGTGGCCCTCGAGTACCCCTCCAGTTGCTGTTCCATCCATCTGAACTCCTTCTCTGATGCCACAATGACAGTGACGTTGTCAGCATTTGCCACTGTCTTGACTGTGTCACCTTCCCCCATTTCTATCCCCGTCAATATATATTATAAAGAACTATTAATTTGGGGACAGTTAGCTCACTGTGATTAAAACTTAGCTCTGTAATAATAATTAAATATAATAGATGTGAATGCTTATTCAAAAACTAAGGGTTCCTTTTATGAAGGTGTGCTAAGCGTTTTAGCGCACGCACCAGATTAGCGTGCACTAGCCAAAAATCTACCACCTGCTGAAAAGGAGGCGGTAGCGGCTAGCGCACGTGGCAATTTAGCGTGCGCTATTCCGTGCGTTAAGGCCCAGTCGCGGCTTTGTAAAAGGAGCCCTAAGACTCAGAACATTTATAAGCAAACTGAAAATTTACTTTCCTTTTTAGAGCAAGAATAATTTTAAAATTAAAATCAAGCAGGAAAAGCAGTTACAGATAAGACAAATGTTGCTAAAACAAAAGGATCAATTTATCTGGATTCAAAAAGTTACTCACGATGAGAAGTCCTTAAAATAGAGAAGAGGCCACATGGTAGGCCTGAGAGAGATGTTGCAGCATGGTTATCCAGGGAATAGAAGAGTTGTTGCAGCTTGATCCAGGGAGAGAACAGGTTGCCTGAATCAATACGTCATGCTCCGTCCCTGGCACTGTTCCAAGCTAAAGGCCCACTTTTTTAAAACTGCTTTCAACTCTTAAACTCCCCCTCACTGCTGTCAGATACCTATACCTGCTATAACCTCCCCAACCCTGAAATGTCCTGTCTAAATTAGATTGTAAGCTCTTCTGAGCAGGGATTGTCTATTATATGTTAAAATGTACAACAATGCGTACGCCTTTCAGCGCTATAGAAATAATAAATAGTAGTAGGAGAAAGTACGGCGTTAGAAAGGATTTTACCTCATATTTATAGGACTGAGACCTGTTCTAAAAATAGAATCCTAGGTGGACGACATCATGATTAAATTCTCTGGACCCATGATGCATCACAGTCCAGCCTTTTTCTCTGTTCCTAGGTGGTGTCATGATTAAATTACAGTGGCTTAAAATTGTGTCCCAATATAGAGTATTGTTACTGTCCTTGCTGGATGTGGTGTGAATCTATGTCTGAGTGGTTTAAAATAGGATAGGCAGATGAGGTCATCTGATTGAATCTTCTTTTGAGTGGCTTAAAATGGTGTGATGAGCTTTTATTGTTCTTGCCGATTGGAGTAGTCCAGAGATGAATTTGGTGTGAAGAGCTTCTGACCTGTTCCACTGATAGTAGAGTTCTGTTTAGCTCTGGTATCCACCCTAACTGCCTTTTACTTATCTGAATAGGTGTACTTAACACTTTCTGAAGATCGGTCTTCCTTTTTGTACTACATTGAATGGGTGCATTTAACACTTTTCTGATGGCAGATGACTCAGGGCTAGATTTACTAAACCCCACTTATCTTTCCAATCCATTTCCGATCCGTGTCCGAGTCATCCCAGCTGACCAATTCAGGAAGCCTTAACATGCAAATTATCTCGTTCGGTGGCACGCCCCCCACATTGACTACTCGGATCGCTGTAGAGAGATCCCGACACATGTGCAGACCATCTTCTTTGCCTGTAGATGTCTGCGCATGTGCTTGCTCTCCTGATTTCCCTCTGACAGCACAGAAGAAAAAAAATCAGCTGCAGAAAACACGGCCGCATAGCAATCCATTGCTGTTTGAATAAACCGGCCCCCCTCCAGCCTTGTAGCAGGAAGAAAACAGGGATAATCTACAAAAGCCCCCAAGAAGTCTTGCTTATAGCCCCATGGTACTTTCTTTTCTTGTATTTAAACCAGCAACAGTGCTGGATATTGCTCAGGGAGGAGGCACAGCAGCGAGAGCAAAACACGCTCCTGCCGCTGTTTAAAGGGTGGGCGATACAACCCCTTGAGCATGTACTGTGTGAATTTAGGTGGTCAGAAGTGCTGCAGGAAAGGCTTTGCACTGGGCTAATGGAGCAGGGCAGCAGAGAACCAAATACATCCTGCTACATATTTTAACTCCAAGCAGAATTATAAAATCATTTCATGCTACATATTTTAAGATATCAGAATTATAAAATCTACATGCTACACTCTCACTCCTCCCTTCTCTCTTGCCCACCTGAAAAGTCCCCCAAAATGCTCCCCTATCACCCTCAGGATCCCCTCACTCAACTCCTGCTCTTCCCCTTACTGTCCCACAAACTACCCACCTTCCGTTGTTTAACCCTCACCTTACACAAGATCCGGTGAGATGAAGTGACCATGGCCCTCTCCCACACCAAGGACCTATATCTGTCATATTACAGGTTGTCTATCTTCCCCTTTAATTCTTGAATCCCCTCCCCTTTCTTAACCCCTGCCACCCTCCAGTTCAGTTCCCTTCATAAAGCTACCGGCCTTTCCTCCCTGTTCTGTGACACCCTCTGACTCATTTCCCCCCCCCCCCAAAAAAAAAACCCCAAAACTCATTATGCGACCCTTCACTACCTCCCACCATCTACCCACTGTCACGTACGGATCTACCATGGACAACTGATCTGCCCAGAATTGCAGAAAGGCCTCCTGCATGCTTTCTTCCTGAAGCCTGGTGTTATTCAACCTCCACAACCCCTCCCCATTGCAGGACTCTTCCGTTTTACCTGTATACACAGCAAAGCAGGGTCTGAGAACTCAACATGCTGTCTTCTTTTTTTTTTGGGGGGGGGAGGGGGCATGACAATCCTCCTGCTCACAATGAATTCTGTGGCACTTTCCCCTCCCATTAGTAAACCCCCTGTGTCCCAAGAACTGTATAAACATCCACCAACCCTGCCCCTTCACCTACCTGTTTAAAAAATAGCTTGTCATACCCCAAAGCAAATTTCCTCCCCTCCCTATCCTCCTGCCTCATGACCACATTAAAGTCCCCTCCCCACACCACTCTCCTAGCCATATATAAATATGGCCTTACTCTGGAAATGAGAGCCTTACACTCCTACTTCCTCTGGGGACCATATATATTGATCAACCTAATTTCCTCCCCTTCTACTTTCACATCCAAAATCTGACTCCCCCTCCCCCCAATTCCACCATCCTACGTATTTCCACCGCCCTTGAGCTAAACAAAATAGCCCCCCATATGCCTCCTGTGCAAATACCCAATATAATGGCCCCCACTTCAACGCCCTCTTTGCCTTCCACAACATGCTTGGGTGGTCGATCCTTGTTTCCTGTAACATAATGATATCCAACCCTTTAGAGGCCAGGAATTCAAACACCAAATATCATTTTTTTTCCGAACCGTAAACTTGCAACATTTAACACTGCAGTTTAATCCTAGACCCCATTATCATAATTTGGGCTTCCCCCCCCTTCTCACCATTCCCCTCTTCCGTCCCCCTCTTTACCACCACCCTTTACCAAAACCAGCTCTTCCTTCCCCTACCTTAATCACATCCCTCCCAGCCATCAAAATGTCCGATCTACTTCCATAGCCTCCCTTCCACCCCTTTCCCCCCTACATCCCCCAGGGCCTCACCCAGTCCCCCACCTCCTCATTCAGAATATCCCCCCTTCCCCACCCCCTTTCTCCCGAGGCTGCCTTCCTCTGCTCCCGTTCTAACCCGCAGCCTCTCCAAAACCACTACTAGATACTCCTTCTGCCTGCTCGCCCTCCCTCCCTTTCCCCTCCTTGGAAACCTCCCCTCCTCCTCCGTTGCCAGAGCACTATACCTATTAGCGTCCTCAATCCTATCTCCCCCTTCTTTTCCTGTTGTTTCCCAGCCTTTTTCCCACGTATCCATATCCCCTCCCCCACCCTTTCCCACTTTATCCCCAAGGTCACCACCCCAGCTTCCCGCACCAGTTCTGCACCCTGCCTTACCCTCTTCTCAAATCTTTGCCTACCTTCCTGCCCTCCCCATTCTTCCCTCTGAGCCCAATCCTGATATTCTACCCCTCCCCATCACCTTCCTCTTGACACCAGTTGTGCTCAGCTTTTGGGCACTTGCTAAAAGGGTGCCCCAGACATCCACAGATTGCAGCAAATCAGGTCACACTCTTCCCCTATGTGCCCCTTCCCCCCACACTTCACACATACAAGGGTGGGACAAAGCATACTAAAATGTCGAAAGGACCCACATCTGAAGCATACCCTTGGTTGCCCCTTATAAAAGCACTGAATATGCTCCCTACTAGAGAGTTGCGCGGGGACAGAAATCCCACCCGTCCCCGCCAAAGTCCCACCCGTCCCCGTGAGGAATCCCTCCATCCCCACCCGTCCCCGCGAGGAATCCCCTCCGTCCCCGCCCGTCCCTATAAGCTTCAAAAATAGTTATTTCATTTAATTATGCTACTGAATTAAAGGCTCTGGTAGAAACCCATTTACAAATAAGCAAAAAGACTTTATTAATTTGAAAATATTAATTGGGAAGAATACATACTTTGTAAACGGGTTTCTACCAGAGCCTCTAATGTTTATAAATTTTTATCAACACAACTAATATACTACTTTATCCTGAAGCAAAAAAAAAAAAAAGAAATAGAATTCTTTTCCTACCTTTGTTGCCTGGTTTCTGCTTTCCTCATATTCTCATTCAATTCCTTCCATCCACTGTCTCTCTTCCTTCTGCATCTTCCATTTGCTCTGTTACAGCTGCTGTAAGAAGGTAATTTAGATTCGCGGCTACAGGGCAGGGAGGATTGTCGGACCCGGGCTGTTATCGGTCGGTCGGGGAAGTGCCACAAAAGTAAGGGGACCTGGCCGGCTGTGCTGCACCCGGGGCGGGGCGGACCGCCCCCCTCCCTTGGTAGCCACTCGAACCGCGAGGCTACTCTCCTTCTCCTTACCTGCCCTGCCTGCAGCAAGCAGAGAAGGTAGGGAGAAGAAGAGCCGCGTGACTGAGTACATGCAGCCCCGCAGGAGCCCCGTGACCCTCGGAGGCGTCCCCATGGGATCCCCGCGACCCTAGGGGGCGTCCCCACGGGATCCCCGCGACCCTAGGGGCGTCCCCACGGGATCCCCGTGACCCGAAGGGGAAACCCGCGGGATGCCCGCGGGATGCCCGTCGTCCCCGTTCCCATGCAGCTCTCTACTCCCTACCAATATATGCTACTGGTGGAACATGCTGTACCTGACCGCCTGCTTGATTTAATTTCATGCTGGCAGTCCACCCAGTAGTCCAGTCTGCTTGGATCCATTATTTTTACCAACGGGGTCCTGAGTGTCTCGTATCTATTTAGCCAATACATTAAATCAGAGCTGGGGATGGATTCATTTCTCACCAGTATTGTGACCTGTACCAGATCCGGTCGGCTAACTGGAAGGGCTTTAAAATCTGCCCACTGCTCTTTTCCTCCTCTTATTTATCCCAGAAAATTTCCAGCCCCCTCTGAGTCAGGAGGCTGATATCATACTCTGGTACCATTGCCGGATGCATGCATAGAGGTCTTCTGGGATGAAGCCCAAACCTAAAACCATCTTCAACACCTTAACCCTCGTCAGCATAATCCCTACCCCCACCCACGTCAATTGTACCACATTACGCCTATTAAATATCCCCCAACCCCCCATTCTTTCCACCCACCATCCTCCCTCCCCTCCTTCCCCTGCGTATCACCCCTCTTCCTATTCCTACCCCCCCTGCCCCGATCCCCCAGCCACATCTGCAAACACTCTCCTTTTGTTCTGTGACAGAAATTATTTTACTGTTATTTCTGTATCTGAATAAAATAAATTACACTACCCCTGTACAACAGTAAAGCCATCACAAGCTTACTTAAAGAATACAGTGGAGCTATGGCCAAGCAGTGTTTTCTGTACAAAGTCTTAACGTAACAGCAAGGTAGGAAAAGCTAACACTAATATCTTTACAGGAATCAGATCTGTCTGGTCTGATTTCATAATGCACATTGTACCCTACAGAAACAAAGTGATAGAGGTCCATAACTAAGGTGACCATATGTCCCGTTTTGAACTGGACCGTCCCATTTTTAGATCCCCTGTCCCGTTGTCCCCACGCAGCTTTGGGATGCTGAAATGTACCGTTTTCAGGGACAGTGTCCTGAAGCTGTGCGTAGGGACAATGGGACAGGCAATTGCTTCCTTTTCCTCCCTGCCGCGCCAAAGTCAGCCTCTGTCCTTCCCTCCCTCGCCGATTCAAACACCCCCTCAGTCCGCCGCCCTGCTTGCCGCCCAGAAAAGGAAGGTCCAGGTGCCGGCCCAGAAGCCTTCTTCCCGGTGTCAATTCTAACGTCGGAGAGGAAGTTCCAGGCCAGCCAGGCGATTGGCTGGCTCGGAACTTCCTCTCCGACGTCAGAATTAATGTCGGGAAGGTGGCTTGTGGGCCGGCGCCTGGACCTTCCTTTTCTGGGTGGCAACGGCGGAGGACAAGGGGGGTTTGAATCAGCGCTGGAGGGAGGGAAGGAGGGAGGCTGGCTTTGGCACGGTAGGGGAGGGAGCTAGGCAGGCAGACTTTTGCATGGCAGGGAGGGAGATTGGCAGGCTGACTTTGGGGGAGGGGGTGGGACAAAGACTGGAAGGCAGTGAGGGGGACATAGGGAGGGAGAGAGGAAGGAAAGAGGCAGAGAAAGGGGGGTTGTAAGTAGAATAAAGTCTAGAGAAAGGGGAAAGTCAGGAGGCAGATGCAGGACTATGGGAGGTGCAGAGAGGGAGAGATCCTGAGGAAAAGCAGAGGCAAGGTCATAACAGAGACCTGGAACAAAGGTACAAAGGAGAACTGACACTGGATCTGGGGGCACTAAGGACATAGGAAGGAGGCACTGGGGACACTAAGGCTATAGGAAGGGGCACTAAGGATATGGGAAGAGGCACTGGGGGCACTAAGGACATAGGAAGGAGGCACTGGGGGCACTAAGGATATAGGAAGGGGCACTAAGGATATGGGAAGGAGGCACTGGGGGCACTAAGGACATAGGAAGGAGGCACTGGGGGCACTAAGGACATAGGAAGGAAAGGAGGGAGGGAATAGAAAGGGATAATTATTGGGCCTGAGTGCAGAAAGAATGAAAGAAAGGATGCACGGTCAGAAGGAAACACAACCAGAGACTCATGAAATCACCAGACAGCAAAAGTAGGAAAAATTATTTTACTTTCAATTTAGTGATCAAAATGTGTCAGTTTTGAGAATTTATATCTGCTGTCTATAATTTGCACTATACTTGTCTATGTTTCTATAGTTACTTAGGTGACATTGCATATTTTAAAGTCATCTGCCTTGACATCTTTGAAACCCCCCCAAAATATAAATGATAATTAACATTTTCTCTGTGTATAGTGTGCATTGAGTTTTTTTTAAGCCATTTACTCCTTCCTCCTCTTCTTGCTCTCATGCTCGTGTTCCTTTGAGCGGCCACTATCTGATGGCCGCTTAGAGCCTCCATGTTGTTTGGCTTCTTCTAAAAACTTATCCAGCCCAAAAGGATCTTCCTCAAATTGAACAGGGCCCTCGCGGCGTTGTTTACGGTCAGAGCCAGAAAACTCCTTATCAGGAACAAATCTGTTTGTTTTCATCAGAGTGTCTAGGTCATCGCCAAATACATCTTTATCTGCATTTTTGTTGGGTCTGTAGATATTCTGAGCCATTTCTTTACCGCTTCTCCATGGCTGGTCATAGACATTATAGACCTCATCTTCTCCTCCAGCAAATCCACTGTCCATGCCCTTACTCTGGTTGAAGAGCCTTTGGTCATACTGGATTTCATTGGATGTTCGGGGATTAGGTACTCCAAGAGCTACAAGTTCACTGACATCTCGTTCTTCATTCCGCTGTAGCCTTGACCTTTTATCAGGGGCAGCTCGAGAAAGGTTGCGATCATGCTGTCTCTCTTTCCGACGATCATGGCGGATTTCATCTCGCTCCCGTGCTTCACCATCCTCTTTCTCTACATGAGCTTTGATTCCAGCTCTTCTGTCCCTAGCGATCTGAGCCAACTCTCGCAGCTTCTCTTCCTTCTTCTCTTTTTCCTTTTGAGCCATTTTCCTTTCCACCTGAGCACGCATCTCCACTGCTTCCCGAGCCTTCCTGTCAGCAATATAAAGAGCCTCGGCAAGTTTAGCAAAGTTTTCATTGATGTGCACCGTCTGAAGGCCTCTACCATCCGCAGCCAGACGCTTATCCAATGGAATGGTATACCCCTTTGCATTTTTCCAGTTTGAAATACAGGGAGGAATCTTCCATTCCTGTTGCTCCTTCACAGTCATCTTTCTGCTGGGTGAATGCATGACTGGTGCAGGAGGTGAAGGGGGCCCACGGGGTATTTTCTTATTAATCTTGAATCTGGGTGGTTCCATAGGGTCTTTCTGCATCTCCACCATACGAATCACCCTCTGCTTTGCTCCTGAGTTAAATGCAACACCCTGCTGAGATGGTGTATATCTGATATATTGGGCTGGGGCTAATTTGTCGGCTGCCCGGACTGGCATGGCTGCAGCCACCTTCTGAGATACAGACTTCTCTAGGGCCTGCCTTGTTTTTTCAGTCAACTCCTTAACAGCCTCTTCGTCTGGCCTCTGCAGATCCGGATCATCGTCATTCATAACTTCTTTAGGAATCAGATCTGTGTACTTGCTGTAAATCACTTTTTCTTTAGATTGTCCTTGACGCGCGATGGCATCATATTTAATTTTTCCTTCTGCATCCACCTGAACAGCCAGAGCATTGGACGTTTTCTTCTTCTTCCCCATATCCAGGGGGTGTTGTGCCAGATGAATCTCTGGGAAAGCGCCCCCATCTCCAAAATCCTCCAGGGAGCGAGGAATCCAGCTTTTTCTGAATCCATATGGAGGTGGCTCTCTACGAGATGAAACCAGAGCAGTCTGTCGTGATTTCTGGGCTCTCACCTTCTCCTCAGCCTCTAGCTGGTCCTGGGACAGCTGGATAGGTGCAGGTAGAAAGCTCTTCAGCGCCATCTTCCTCCTCTTTACGCCTCAGAGAGCCACGGCTTGACGACACACCATGCGGCTAACGTCTATCCGCGCGAGGCGGCGCCCAGTGCGCATGGCCGGTGGCACGAGGCGTCCTGGGAGTCGTAGTCCGCGAAGCGATTGTCAGTCTGGCTCGAGCGTAGCCAAACGGCTTGAACTGGAATGAAAGGCCGGGTCACTCTCTCCTCTCCCCAACTGGAGCCACGGAAGTGACCGGATAATTAATTATACTTCTTCTTTCACTGCTGCTGTACAATCCGCAAACGACACTCTCCTTTTAACCCCTTGCCGGGCACTGTGCCCACCACCAGATCCCCCCACCCTCCCCCTTTCCCCTATTCAAGTCTATAGGAACTTGCTGTTCAACTTTGGGCTAGAATAGGCTCACAAAGCAAACCGATGGTGTACCAATCGGTTTGTGACCCCTTTGCGACCAGATCAGGGCAGGATTAACCAATAGGCCCAGTAGGCACGTGTCTAGGGCCCGAAATGGTCAGGGGGACCAGATGGAGGGCATCAACATTGCTTTTTCCCAAACGGCGATGGGCCCCTCCAGCATCGATCGGCAACGCGCCCCCCCCCCCTATCGACGGAAAGTAAGACAAGCAAGCAACGTGGGTAAGAAAGGCAACGGGAACTGTAATTTTGCAAGCGGTGCTGCTTGCCCAAAGCTCCCCTCTGACGCAGCTTCCTGTTTCCGCCTGGGTGCATGGTGGGGCGGGGTAGGGAGCCCAGTGTACTTGTGTGCCTAGGGGCCCTCGACGAATTAATCCTGCTCTGGACCAGATTTCCTTCGGGCCTCATTCACTAACCTCTCCTGCGATCCACTTCGAATCCGTGCATGCAAATGAGAGAAATGTATGCAAAGTAGACAGGGACACAATTCACCAACCAAATTTTCCAAACCGACTGGGCTGGCCGATCATTCCAAGAAGCGACTGCTGGGGACCAGTCGAAAACGTCTTTCCAACTCTCCGAAGCCCTGCTCTCTGCACGCCCTGCTCTCTACTGCCATGAATCTCTCCTGCCTGCCGCGCCGATGCTCTTCTGCCCCGATGCTCTTCTTCTGCCTACAGCCCCAATTTGCCTGCCCCGAACGCTTCCTGCTGCCCTGATCTGCCTGCCCCAAACGCCTCCCACTGCCCTGATCTGCCTGCCTCGAACGCCTCCCACTGCCCCAACTCTCCCACTCTTCCCCACAGTGCTAGCCTGTGGTTCTTTTTATACAAACTAGAGTCGGATGACACGCGCAACCTTGGGAGACCCTTGATACAGCACTAGTCGTTGCGAAACATGTCTTGTCGGGTCAGACTCCCAGGCGTTGGCTGTTATAAAGCTAAGTACACACATCACCTTTTTGTATAAAGAAAGAAATTAAAAAACAGACAAAAGATTAATAATTTATTGTTGAATAGTAGAACGTAGATGGGCAGCCAATGATGAAGTGCCACGTAATTCTTCCCGCAGTTATGAGATAGTACAGCGGTGGAGCGGTGGGACTGAGGCTTACTCATAAACGATACGAGTCTTTAATATCCAGTTCAACAGGACAAGCTTGTTACTTGAATGTTAGGACTGGAGTTAGATATTAAGTAGACTGCCATAGAATTTGGAGGGTTAATCTTTGAGACAAGTATATGCTACTGGCAGGATCAACCAGGTAGCTGCATGGCTGGCTGGCTGGCGATGGCATTGCTGGAGGAGGCATTCCTCTGAGAGGAGAGGGGGAACAACATCCCATGCCAGACCAATGGCATGGGAGATGCAGCGGTAGGGACCCAACCTCCTCTGCTCCTCTGCCTTGGCACAGCTAGCGGAAACAAAATGCTAGAGGGGCTCTCTTGCCAGAGGAATGGGCGACGTGAGAGGGAGGGTTGTTCCCAGATCCGTCTTCTCAAGGGGTGGGGGCCCTGAGATCATATTCCTGCGGCTCTTCCGGCGGGGAGAGCCACTTACTGGAATGCCTCAGCCTCACTTCACCATAGAGAGACTCCAGACGGGGGCACACAGGGCCACTCACTACACAATCCTGGAAAAGAAAAGACCGGTAAAAATAAAAGGGAGGAACCGCTTTGCCTGAACACCAGACTTGCTGGCCTGCAAGGGCACTCCTTGTTAGGGTCTGACGCGCCAAATTGATTGGTGGAAGAGAGGGCAAGCAAAGAGGCCCCTCTCCCGAGCGGGTATGGAAGACCTTTAAAAAAAGGCTTCTGTCCTCCCCGCCGCCTGCAAAGAAAGCCCGGGATGAGAAGAGGTTCTGTCCTGGCTCCACAGATGCAGCCAGGACAGAGACCTGATGCCACAGTGGAAATCCCGCAAAGGTACTTCCACCCTCTGTGTACAATGTGCTGGATCAATCTGTGGGAGACTGTGGGCATGCCCTCTCTGAGTCGGAGGATACCTGTAGTCAGAGAGGCAGGTTCTCCGCTCTGTCTGCAAAGAAAGTGGGGAATATGCCAATGCCAAAGGCTTGAACTTTAGTCTGAACTCCTGGAACTGCTACCTGGCTGCAGCGAGCACTTTCAACCTCATTTAGGCTTCCAGAGCCCTGGTGACTGCCGGTGGTATCACGCCTAAAAGGCAGCTTTTTGTCTGAGCCTCCTGGAGCTCTTAATCACAGACGATCACAGATGGGGAGAGGGTCTCGCACGCTCCGGACTTCCAGGGCTGGTGTCCTCTTGCAGCCTTAACTAGCAGCGATGTGCAATCAATGCAGCTTGCCAGAGAATGGATCATCTGTAATTTGAAGAAGCAGTTTTTAACCACCGCGCTTATTTGATCATGGAAATTCAGTTTTTGATCAGTTATTACGCCTAATATTTTTACAGCTGGGACTATT
The DNA here is from genome assembly GCF_902459505.1 of Geotrypetes seraphini. Taxonomy (NCBI): domain Eukaryota; kingdom Metazoa; phylum Chordata; class Amphibia; order Gymnophiona; family Dermophiidae; genus Geotrypetes; species Geotrypetes seraphini. Next base: position 463,329,271 of record NC_047084.1, read on the forward strand.
TTAAGAGGGGTGTTGTCAATGCAAATTGGTGAGCGCAATGTAATGCCGTCTTTCCATGGAAAAAGCAGAGTTTTTGTTTTAGGGACACTCAGGGCCAGCATGTTATCATTTAATCATGTGCTTACAGCTTTGAGTTTTTAATATTCTGATTTCAGAAATATTTAATGGGTCTAAGGGATGAAGAAGCTGAATATCATCGGCGTAAGTAAAGATAGTAGAACTGATCGATTGACACAGTGTCTGAAGAGAAGCGAGATAAATGTTAAATAGGAGTGGGGCAAGAATGAACCCCTAAGGAATTCCATGATTGTTTATGTAGATATCCGAGAATGATTCATTGAATACTACTTGAGAAGTACAGTTAGTGAACCAGTCAAGGACTTGGTCATTAATGCCTACAGAGGATAGTCTGTTAAGTAGGAGTTGGTGATCTATTGTGTCAAACGCGGCCGATAAATCGAGGGAAATAAATATGATTGGCTGATGGTGATCTAGATAGTACAGGACAGTACCGTATTTTCACGCATATAACGCGCGCGTTATACGCGTTTTTACCTACCGCGCATACCCCTCACGCGTTATACGCGTGAGCGCGGTATACAAAATTTTTTTTACATAGTTCCCACCCCGCCCAACGCCCGATTCACCCCCCCCAGCAGGACCGCTCGCACCCCCACCCCGAACGACCGCTCGCACGCCCTCGCACCCGCATCCACGATCGGAGCAAGAGGGAGCCCAAGCCCTCTTGCCCGGCCGACTCCCCAACTCCCCGACAATATCGGGCCAGGAGGGAGCCCAAACCCTCCTGGCCACGGCGACCCCCTACCCCCACCCCGCACTACATTACGGGCAGGAGGGATCCCAGGCCCTCCTGCCCTCGACGCAAACCCCCCTCCCTCCAATGACCGCCCCCCCCCAAGAACCTCCGACCGCCCCCCCAGCCGACCCGCGACCCCCCTGGCCGACCCCCACGACACCCCCACCCCCCTTCCCCGTACCTTTGGTAGTTGGCCGGACAGACGGGAGCCAAACCCGCCTGTCCGGCAGGCAGCCAACGACGGAATGAGGCCGGATTGGCCCATCCGTCCCAAAGCTCCGCCTACTGGTGGGGCCTAAGGCGCGTGGGCCAATCAGAATAGGCCCTGGAGCCTTAGGTCCCACCTGGGGGCGCGGCCTGAGGCACATGGGCCCAACCCGACCATGTGCCTCAGGCCGCGCCCCCAGGTGGGACCTAAGGCTCCAGGGCCTATTCTGATTGGCCCACGCGCCTTAGGCCCCACCAGTAGGCGGAGCTTTGGGACGGATGGGCCAATCCGGCCTCATTCCGTCGTTGGCTGCCTGCCGGACAGGCGGGTTTGGCTCCCGTCTGTCCCAACTACACAAAGGTACGGGGAAGGCGGGTGGGGGTGTCGTGGGGGTCGGCCAGGGGGGGTCGCGGGTCTTTATAGTGCTCTGCTCATGCCTAACTCATTGTCTTTATAGTGCTCATGTCTTTATAGTGCTCATGCCTAACTCAGGGTTACCCGTGTGTCCATTTTTGCGTGCGTGTGTGTACACGCGCCGGAATGAGATATTGTCATCACAACAGCCCGATTCAGCCCTTCCCTGCAGCAATCAATACAGATAAGTGATGGCAGTAACTTTCCGTGCCGCTGACACAGCTGAAACCTGAACACAGTAACTCATTTGAGTTCGCTGCACAGTCTCTTCTCGTGGGCTCTTATTAGACTCTGCTGTGTCTTCCAGAAGGGAGGATATTTAGTGGGCAAGCCATAAGCTTCTAATAAAAGCATTTATGAGGGGGCGGTCGGAGGTTCTTGGGGGGGGGGGCGGTCGTTGGAGGGAGGGGGGTTTGCGTCGAGGGCAGGAGGGCCTGGGATCCCTCCTGCCCGTAATGTAGTGTGGGGTGGGGGTAGGGGGTCGCCGTGGCCAGGAGGGTTTGGGCTCCCTTCTGGCCCGATATTGTCGGGGAGTCGGCAGTCCTTCGGGGTGGGGGTGCGAGTGGTCCTGCCGGGAGGGGGGGCAGGGCAGGGCGGGTAAACGGAGAGTCGGGACAGCGCACGGAGAGTCGGGGAGGGCGAAAGGAGAGTCGGGGTGGCCAGAGGAGAGTCGGGGCGGGCGAAAGGACAGTCGGGCAGCATGCGCGGTATACCCGTGAGCGCGGTATACAAAAGTTTTTGTACATAAAATCGTGGTTTCTGCGCGCTATACCCGTGTGCGCGTTTTACACGGGTGCGCGTTATCTGCGTGAAAATACGGTAGTTGTAAGACCAAGTAAGAAGTGTTTGTTTGAGTGATTTTTTTTCAAAAACCAGTTTCGTTGAGGTGTAGGGCTTTTGTTTTTTTCAATGAAGTCCGAGATTTGGTTAAAGACCATCCTTTTGGTTATTTTCACCAAAAATGGGATGTTTGCTATTGGCCAATACTTGGAGCAATCTGAAAGGCTGGATTTTGGATCATTGATGATGGGGTGAATTATTGAATGTTTCCAGGTATTAGGTATGGTAGCGGCTAAGCTGTTAGTGACCATTTGTGCATAAACAGGTTGCATAAAAAAGCGCTTCAAAATGAATGGTGGAATGATCTCACTTTGTGATCCTTTTGTATTGATTATTTGAAGTAGTCACTGTATGTCATTTAAAGTAGGGAGGTTGAACTTTGAGGCAACACTCAAAAAGACGTTACAGGTCATACAAATGGTTACTAAAAACTGGAAAAATTGGGATAGACTTAATTTCTCCTTTTGGTGGTAATCTTTATGTTTATGCTACAAATATGAAAAAATGAATTCAGAAATTTTGTGTAATAATAAGTTGTTTAAATTAACATGGGGTCCATTGACAAATTTTGTTAACACTGATTAGTTGGACTATCCCCTTATTTACTATTTTATTTGCACATCCAGGGTAGGTGAGGGGGGTATTAAGTTCTTTTGTATTAATTGGCCAGTGGAAAGTTCTGTTTATGATTTTAATTGTATATATGTAGTAATGCACTTTGTTTTTGTTCTTGAATTAGGGTGTGGGGAAAATGTTTTGTAGTACTCCTTTGATTGAATGTATATTTTAATGCACTGTTTTCGAATGGAAAATTAATAAAGTTTAAAAAAAAAGACGTTACAGAACTAAATCAAACAAAGTAGTAATTAAATAAAACTTCAGCGAGAGGTGAAGTGATGGTCTAGGTGCACAGTTGGTGAATCTGAGCAGTCCAAGCGTGAGTGTGCGCCAAAAAGTACAGGAATCTAAATGGCATGTACCAGGCACTTGGAGGCGGAGTCCAGCAGGCCGCATGCAGCTGAAGGCCAGAAGGAACAGCCCAGCTGGATGGCCCTGAAGGAGGTAACTGGGATCCCCCGCTGACCTGGAAGGCTTCCTCCGACGTCAGCTCTGACATCGGAGGGAAGCCTTCTGGGTCTGCTTCGACTGAGGAGGGACTACAGGAAGGAGGACATGAGATCCCTGGCATCATTATCGTCGTCGTCATCTGCTTTGGCAGAGGGGGGTGGGCAGGAAGGAGGGCATGGGATCCCCGGGGGTGGTGGCATTGGCTTCAGTAGAGGGGGACAGGCAGGAAGGAAGGCATGGGATCCCCAGCAGCAGTGGCAGCTATTAAGGAGGAAGGAGGGTGGGAGACCCGTGCAGTGTCATACACCCCAAACAAATGGCTTGCGTACCCCTAAAGTTACGTGTACTGCGTGTTGAGAAACTCTGTCCTAAGCTACCGGTCCTGCATTCCTTGAAGATTATTAGCTGTCTGAGGAATATCTGACCAATAAACTGTAGTGGAAGTCAGGAGAAGTAGCTGAAGAGACATAGCATTACTTTCTGCTTTCTCTTGCTGCTCTACATCAGGACGATTTAAGCTCTGGGCAGTGCTGGAGAGAATATTGAGGGTGCTCTAGTACAGTGTTCTTCAACCACCGGTCCATGGACCAGTGCCGTTCCACAGAAATTTCCTGCCGGTCCATAGGGCCAGCACGTGCATCAGGCCCAAAACAGTGTTCTTCAACCGCCGGTCCACGGTGCAATCAATGCAGCGTTATCTTCGAGCCAGCTTCCTCTTCCTAACTGATTCAGTGCACAAAGTCATGGGCAGTGGCTCCTATGGGCATCCTGCGCCTGAACCGGAAGCCTTCTCTCTGACGTTGCAACGTCAGAGGGAAGGCTTCCAGATGAGGCACGGGACGTGCAAGGTGCAATTAGTACTATTATGGGGGCGGGGTCTGGGGTGGAGATTGGGTAGAGATGAGCGGGGTCTGGCCCACGACTTAGCCCAGTGTTCTTCAACTGCCGGTCCACAGAATAATTCTTTTATTTCTGCCGGTCCATAGGTGTAAAAAGGTTGAAAAACACTGCTCTAGTACTCACAGAGTTGTGCCTTTGGTGTGGTTTTGGAGTAAAACACTTGGTTTTACAAGTACATGTAGTGAGATTTACTGTTTCCAGAATCTGGAAAAATTAACCTGAATATAATAATGGAAAAACAGCATGTTCAGATACAGTAGGTATTTGCCCTGTTGCCATGCTGTATTGTGATAGAGTCTTGCCTGCAAAGCCTTTGGCGTTTGTTTTGTGGAACATCTTGCCTGCCTGCTGGGACACTGCTGGCCCTGCCCCCCAGTGATGCCATTGGGCATGTGAGGTGAAGTGCAAGAGGCCAACATTGGGGTACTAGGAGGAAAGCCATTGCTCTGTCACTCTGCTGTATTGCAATTGAGTTTGCTGGAGTCTGCAAATCCTCCGGCATTTTTTTTTTTTTTTTTCTGAACATCTTGCCTACGCACTGGGACACTGCTGGCCCTGCACTTGGTGATGTCATTGGGCATACGAGGTAAAGAGTAGGAAGTCAACACTGGAGGCACTGTGCACTGGAGGAGGCGAGCTGACAAAGAAGCACCATAATGGGTGGTGGGGACAAACTTTCAGGGATGGGGAGTGTCAGCAGGAGGAACTGGGCATCCCTCCTGCTGCCGATCATTGGGGGGGGTTTCACAGGGTGTCGGCAGGAGCGATTGGGCATCCCTCCTGCCAGGGAACATTGTGGGAGGGTTCGGGAGATTGCAGCAGGAACGATTGGGCAGAAGTAGCACCCTCTGAACAAGCCAGACTCATGCATGATCCGATATCACTGCCGCCCCTATTTCAGCTCTACTCACTGACCCAAACAGGGAGCGCATCACCAGTAAATATCTTTACGGGATTGCGTATTATGGGCCCTTGACATGTGAGTGTAATCTTTTTCTTCCGGGTGTAAGACCCTCCACACATCAACCAAGTCAATGAACTGTCCCAGACTATGCAACTCCTGGTTTCTAGAATTCTGTCCTGCCTTCGCCTTACCAGAGCAGTCCAGGAGCGGATCCCAAATAGCATTAAAATCTCTGCCTACTATCATGGGTTCTCCTTGATATTTCAATAAGATAGTCACTATCTTCTTTTGAAAGAGAGGTTCATAGACAGGTGATAGACATTTGGAGCATAGAGACAACAAAATGAGTCATTTTTTTCTAAACATCCCCACGACATATGACATATCCCCCCTCCCCCACATCCATGTCCAGCAATTCAAGATTAGCCACCACCTCTTTTCAGAACAAAAAGATCACCCCCCTCTTTTTGTCCACCCCATCTGCGGCTTCATAATCTCCCAACCACCACCTCTTGAGTTTAATATGCTTCTTCCCATGTAGGTAAGTTTCTTGCAAGAGGGCCACATCAACCTTGTTGCGCTGTAAATGCTGCAAAATTTTTGTTCTCTATAGGGGAATTTATGCCTCCCACATTCCACGTGACCACCTTAACCATAGTCCTCCCAAGGAAAATGTGCCCAACCTTCCACTACTACCAATCGAGAAATAGCCAGCCCAGCCTCCAGCCGCATCCCTTGCCTTTCACCCCCAACCCCCCACAGGATGAGATACCAAAAGCTCCAAACTAACCTCCACTCCCCAATCCACCCCTTTCCCCCATCCTCTGAAAAAGAACCCTCTCCCCACCCCTTCCAACCATCTCTCTACCCCTCCCTAAGGAGACAGGGAACCCCATCAGAGAAAGGCCCACCTACTAACCCAGACTATTGAGGCATGAAACCCACAGCTTAACCCTCTCCCCTCACCCCCCCCACCTCAATCCCGACTATCCCGGAACACTACCCCTTAGGTACCTCCACACACCCACCATATGCACGCAGAAATCCCCTCAGCAAACAGAAACCCCTTTCCCCACAACCCACCCTCATTAATCGTCCTCAACAAGCATATACCCCCTCAACAAACCTATACCCCCTTCCATACATGCTGAAAACCAGCCACAAACTCTCAGCAAAGCTGAGTTAAATCAAGCCCCAAAGTCCAGGAGTCCACTTCAGGTTGGCTTCGCTTGTTCAGCCATGGGACTCGAATGCCGCTCTTAGCGCTCCCTCCTCTGTCGTTTCCACTGTGAGTCCTGTCTCTCCGATCCTTCCACACCACTCGCTTGCTCCCCCTCCATCGGCAGGTGTTCAGCTTTCAGATCTCGCAGAACTTTCCAGGCTTCTTTGGGGGTGGGGGGGGTGGCCTGCTTCGTGCCCCCACTCACAGTCATCACCAAAGCAAATAGATGAGTCCATTGATAGCGATAGCCCTCCTGCTGGAGGTATTTTATGACACACTGCATGTCTCATCGTTTGCGTAGGGTTGCTGCTGCCAAATCGTGGAAGACATCTACTCTAATGCCTTTCCAGGTATATAGCCCCTGCTTTTGAGCTGCATGAAAAATTTGTTCCTTAATCCCGAAATTCTGCAAACAGAGTACAATGTCCTGAGGTTTATTGTTAGGGGGGTTCCCCAGTGCGCGATGAGCGTGTTCCAGACCAAACACTGAATGCTCAAGGCCACCACCAAGTGCCTGGGCTAAAAGGTCCAAACAAATATCTGTTGTCACCTGGTGCACATCTCGGAAGGCCTCCTCCTCTGGGATTCCCATCAGATGCAACTTTCAGCGCCATGACCTGTTTTCCAGGTCTTCGATATTGTCCCAGAGGGCCCGTCTGTCTTACTCAAATCTGCTATGTGTTGCTGTGCATCGATCACATCCTCAGCCACTGCGTCCAGTTGTTCAGCCATATCCTCCTATTTGGTATGGAGCTTAGTTATTTTGTGTCTTAAATCCTTCACCGCTTGGGTGACATCTGCTCGAAAAGACCGCAACTCTTCTTTTATAGCGGTCAACAGTTCCAGCAAACCTGATGGCGAAATGTTGGCTCCTGCATCTCCCACCGCTTTCCCCGCTTTTACTCCGCGTGGTGTGGTCTCTCCAGACCCAGCTGCCACCATCTTACTGGCACTCGAGGAGCCAACCGCTGATTCTGGCGACGCTGTTGCCTTGCTCCCGCTAAATTTATAGGCTTCCGATTTTTGCCGGGTGGTCATAATAGCTTCCCCTTGAGGACGAATGCAATTTTAAGAGGTAGTGAAGGCTCAGAAAGGTTTTAGCTCAATTTCTCATTGCAGCCTCAGCGGAGCTTCTCACTCAAATGTCCTGCCACATTGGTGATGTCACTTCCTCCCTTGAGAATAGGGCTTAAAGGTGGACATATGGCGTGGTGATTAAACTCCTGAACGTACAGGTAGGCCATTGTCGAAAAAAGACACATTTTGGACAGTTTTTTTCAAGAATGGATATTTCCCTGCTTCTTACTTTGGGCGCCTAGGGTTGTAGGCCAAAAGGGGACTTAGACATTTTTTTTATGCCCCTCCACATGTAGAATTTTGGTTCTTTCCAGTCAAGGGAGATATGGTGTTTTGCTAAAGTATATGTTCGAGGACATAGGGCTTTAGTGTTAGTTGCACCATAAGTGCCGATTACTAATGTCTTGAATGTTGAGTTTGTACAGTTTGGACTGGTCAATGCATGGTCTGCACGTAATAAGACCATGTTGGTCTATGACTGTGTTCTGCAACATGATCTTGATTTCTTTGCCATCACCAAATCCTGGATAGAATTGTCAGATTTAGAGATGGCAATGGCATACCAAGGGGAGGGGGGACCTAGGGGTCCAGAACATCCTGCCCTACTGTGCAACAGGACCTGCACTTCAGCGGGCTGCCGGTGCACCCTTTCTGATGTACTTGCTCTGGAACAGAGTCGGCAGCCGCAATGAGGTGCAGGAAGGTCCTGTGATGATTACGTCTGCCGGCCCTGCTCTGGAAGAAGTAAGTTAAGTCAGAGGGAGTGGACCTGGAAGATGCAGTCATTGTGGGACCTTGCTGCAACTCCCTGCGTCTGCTGGGTCCACCCCCTCTGACGTAACTTACTTCTTCTGCAGCAGAGCCGGCAGCTACAGTCATTGCGGGACCTTGCTGAAGAAGGGAGAGAAGGGAGCAGGACTGCTGGTATGGAAGAGTGGTGGAGGTAGAGAAAGGGGGCAGGGTGGTGCTGATGGAATTGATGTGCAGGGAAAGGGGAGAGAGACATAAGGGGAAGGATACTGGATGGAATTGGATTGGAGGGAAAGAAAGGGGGCAGATGCTGATGGAAGTGGGGGGAAGGGAGAGACAAGGGGTAGATGCTAATTGAAGAGGGGTGGATGGAGAGAAAGGGTAGACATTGGATGATAGTGGGAAAGATAGAGAGGGAGCCTATGCTAGATGGAAATTCGTAAGGGAGAGAGAAAGGAGCAGATACAGGAAGGAAATGAAGGAGAGAAAGAGGGGAGCAGATGCTGGATGAAAGTGGACAGAAAAGAGAAGGTACTAGATGGAAGGGGTAGAGAAAGAGGGCACATGATGGAAGAAGGGGATAAATAAAAGGAGGGGACATGGTGGGGGAAAAGGATTGAGTTAGTGAAATACTGGAGGGGTGAGGGAAAGAGGTGGCGAGCTGTAGGTAGACAGTGAAAAAGAAGTGATGACAGGGTAGTAGGAACATAATCTAGACAGATGCAGAAAATACATTGAAAAGGAAAATGAGGGGAAAAAGGGAAATGAATTACAGAGGAAAGGTGTGGGAGAGGAGAGGAGAGAGATGGCAGACCAATAGGGGTGAAGGGAGAGATGGAAGGGGGAGGCATATAGTTTCTGGAAGGGGCATATAAGGAGAGAAGATGCCATATAGGGGCAGAGAGAGGGCAGACAGTGGATGGAAGGAAGAGAGTAACAAGAAGATGAGGAAAGCAGAAACCAGAGAAGACAAAGGTAGAAAAAATTTTTCTATTTATTTTTTGCTTTAGGAGACGCGTGTCACTGTTTCTGTGGTGTTTCATTGTATGCAGAGTCCAGCTTCTTGGTGGTTTAATTTAACCTTTGTCTATGTATTTCTATTTTATCCCCCCTTTTACAAAACTGTGAAGCGTTTTTTTTAGCGCCAGCCATGGTGGTAGCAGCTCTGATGCTCAGAATTCTATGAGCTTCAGAGCTGTTACCACCATAGCTAAAAACTACACTACAGTTTTGTAAAAGGGAGAAGGATTAGTTTATGATTATATATTCCATACTAGGCGAAGGTGTTTTCTGTGTTCTGTGTGTTCAAAAGACATGGTTTTCTGTTAGGATTGACTGTGCAGGATTGATCTGTACTAGTATGGCTTGTTTAGTTTTCAATGGGTGTATTGATGTTGTACTGCTCACTGCAGTATGTAAGATGCTGCCTTATCTTAAGTATACTCTTGTGTGACGTTTGGATTGTTACTAAAAATCATGTTTTTCATACAGATGAGGGGGGGTCAAAAAAATGATGGGCCCGGGTGTCACATATGCTAGGTACGTCACTGAGAGATGGCTCAATGCTGCTGTTCATACTTGGGATTGGGTATAAAGGGATGTTAGTAGGGGTGGAATGCTTTTGATGTTTAAGAAATCCTTGAAGTTAGAAAAGGTTTGTGCAGAACATGTGGGGGATATTGATGTATTGGTAATGAAAAATTCCATATGGGCAATTTGTTTGCTGTATTGCCCACCTATGCTTCTTCAAAGAGATTGTTCTACGTTGGTAAATTTTTTATTTACCTTCCCTATAGATGGGGGACTTTAATTTGCCTATTTTCCCCTTTCACTCATCTTCAGCATGCATGTGTGCTTCATAAACCAGGACCACATTGACAGAGCTCTCCAGAGCTTCCCCAACACCTGTCCAGCAGACCAACATCCTCCTTCTCCACTCTCCAAGTTTTAAAACACCCCTGGAATTGCTCCTTAACAAGCAGTGGCTTCGTCTGTGCACACACGGTGACATCATCACACATCTGTAGACACCAGCTCAGCCTGACTCCCATGGTAGTAGCACTTTCCTTCCCGCTGCTTCAGCCTCAGCAACGCGGCCTAATGCAATTTCACTCCATTGCATCTCTCTCTTCCCTGAAGACCTGGAATTTCTCTGCCTACTTCCAGTTGCACTCATGCAGCAAGACATTACCGAGCCTATTCCTTGCATCCGTCTCCAAGAATTAGCCCTGCTTTACCTTTATTAGCCATGATCTACCTTTACCTATATTGTATAGTTGTCTGAAAGGCCATTACCTCAGGTGGAACTCCCTCTTAGAAGCCAAGGCTCATGAAAATGGAGAAGTATTGGGGAAAGAGTAGCAATAATAAAATCCAGGTGAGGATTCAAACACTTTGTGAACAATAAATTTTCACATATGAACACAAGTGAAACAAAATCTAAAAACTTTCTTATATTTTTCTGTCAGAAGCCCTACTGGATTTAGTTTACGGAACAGATTGGATAGCAGATAAGTATAAATAATTTATTTAACACTGTTAAAACTCCTATTTTCTAAGAAACTTTTAACTCAAACTCTGTAAGGACCGATTTTTAAAAATGCTTTTACAAAACTGCGATAGCAGTTTTTAGTGCGGAGAGCCGCGCTGATTCCGACGCTCATAGGAACTCAATGAGCATCTGGAATAGCACGGACCATTCAGTGCAGCTCCCTGCGCTAGTAACAGCCTATTTAGTTGACCAATTTATTTTTTTCCATCATAGACATTCTACCCGGATAGCTTCCCTTTTTGATTTTCCATCACCCAAAGGTTGCCGCTATAAAAGATATCAAAACCAACTACTGTCATTTCAAGCAGCTACTTGGGATACTGATTTTTATCAATTATTCTTTACATCTACATCATATTAAAAGACTTTAGGAAATTCTTGAAAGATTGAAAATATATTTCATTCTGTGTTGTAGCAGCATTTTACTTTTGTTCAACCACATAGATCAGAAGGGTAATGCGGTATACAAATGTTATGTTATGATACTTGGTGATTTTTTTTTTTTTTTTCCTTTCGGGTAGAGCAGTTAAAGAAGCAGAACTCCGGGATAAGTATACTTTCTCCCTCTTTCTTTCTCTCCTGTCCTTTTCCTTCTTTGTGTTGTTTCAAAAGCTCTTCGCTCACTAACTAACTTTTCAGTTCTTCTCCTTTCTTTAACATTGGAGCTCTCTTCTGTCATCGAGTATCTACTACCTAAGTTTTAACAACTCGATAAATAAAACTAATCTTACTCAAGAACCCAGTTCTGATTACCTAATTAAAACAATATATTATTTAAGTCCCTGCTAAACCACCCACATGAACTATTTCCCCTTCACAAATTCACTTGGTAAAAGTCATAACTCTCATACTTAAGAATAGTATCAGGGAAATATTTTTAAAACCCAAACCAACAATAACTGAGCAAGTGCTTCAGCACAGCACTACTTTTTCTTTCCTTTAAATAGTGTACACAGTGTCCTACATCAAACACATTTGTGACAGGTCATTAAGGGCCTGTTTTACAAAACCGTGCAGCAACAGCCCCGAAGCCTTTTAAATCTCTGTGGGCTTCGGAGCCGTTACCACAGCTTTGTAAAACAGGCCCTAAATCAGGCTTACCAGCCTCTTTAAAACATAATTATCCTACAAAAGAATTTAGAAGCAGTTTTCTTTTAAAAAGTTCTCTGACAGAGGATCCTGTCACGGTTAATGAAAGGTTGCACTTCATGATTTTTTTTATAACTCAAAACTATCAGCAGACAGACTTACTATACCCAAAGCAAATTACTAAAAAAAGTAGTCTATTTTTAAAGCAGGGTTAAATTCAGTAGTATGGACAAAACTCTTCTTCTTAAGTTATACATATATGTTAACCTCACCCCCCCCCCTCCCCGGGAGCCAAAAACCACTGCAGGCTTCACAAATTTAACTACAGCAGACAGGCCTTTACTCAACCAAAACCAAACCTCACAGAATTTATTTTTTTTAAAAAATGAACTCAAATGCTCTCAAATCACAACACATGTACGACTCACATATTGAAGCCCACCCAACTACCCAACTTGGCAGTTTAGAACTCTCTATGAGAATTCTGTCAGCATTGCACATCACATGCTGCAAAACAACAAACTCCTGACCTCTTCCTTTACACAATCCCTGACCAAAAAACCCGCATACACAAAAAAACCCCCTTTCATTCCCTTACCTTGCCAGGTCTTCCTCACCATCATTCTGGGGGTTTCCCCCCTTAAACTGGCTCTGGATTCCTGCTGCTTGTGCCACTTTTCACTGCACAGTTCTTCCCATGAGCTGGCAGTCGCACATGCCCAGCACTCTCCTCCAGAGCGCATGCACCTCCACTGACCCAAGGCTGCATTAATTGAGCTCAACCCTGGCATGTCTCCTCTTTTCCCAGACTCCAAAATCCTTCACCCGTACTACTCCCAACAAGACCTCAGCTCCCTCCTTGCCTGCACAGTACAATGACATCACCACTGTGTATGCGCAGTGACATTGTTGCATGTGCTGAGGCCAGCTCGACCCAACTCCAATGGTAGCAACTTTCTACGACTCCTGCAGTTGCAGATCTTTCCTTCCCACCCCAGCTGCATTCTTCAGCCATGGCAAAGTGGCTTCACTCCTCCCTGAAGCCCTGGAACTGCTCAGTCACGACAGCACAGCCCCACACTCAACGTGGCAGCCAGGGTTTTTAAAAGAAAGCATTAACCCTGAGGGGTTATAGTAGAATGAGTACAAGTGAATCAATTTTTCACTCGTTCAAAAATTACAGACATGGGGACACTCAATGAAGTTACATGGAAATACATTTAAAACAAATAGGAGGAAATATTTTTTCGCTTAATGAATAGTTAAGCTCAGGAACTCATTATCAGAGGATGTGGTAACAGTAGTTAGTGTAGCTGGGTTTAAAAAAATGTTTGGACAATTTCCTGGAGGAAAAGGCCTTAGTCTGCTATTGAGACAGACATGAGGAAAGCTACTGCTTGCTCTGGGATCAGTAGCATAGAATGTTGTTACTATTTGGGTTTCTGCTAGATACTTGTGACCTGGATTGACCACTGTTAGAAACAAGATACTAGGCTAGATGAATCATTGGTCTGACCCTGTATGACTATTCATATGTTCTTACTTGAATTAACATCTGCTTTCCATCTGATAGATCACTTCATTTTGTTGTGGTGTCTTGTACAGGACATCAGATGTTAAAATGAGTATCTTCCATTTTTTAGAGCAACTTGGGATGATGGTTAAAATGAAAGGGGTTAATTCAAAACTTTTGTGATTGCCTTATGGTTTGCCCCAAGGATTTGATTTGATTTACAAATCAACCTTAAGGGGCTCATAATTGAAAGAGAAAAATGTCCAAAAACCGGCCTAAGTCAGCACTTGGATGATTATCAGTCAAAAAGTCCAAGTGCCGATAATAAAACCGGGTTTTGGACGTATTTAAAAATGACTTAGGCCTTCACAGTGCTGCTGAACGATCATAGCTAAACGGGGCGTTTCAGGAGGAGTGTCAAGGGCAGGATTTGGGCGGGACATGGGCAGGCTTAGACTTAGTCGTACTGCATGTATAACCGAAAGTTATACAGCACAGCATAGATGGAACTTGGACGTTGTGACTTAGACCATTTAAAACATGGTCTAAGTCACAAAAACCCACCTAAAGTCACCAGATAAGCACTGCAGACACAAACTACAGACCCCTACACACTACCCCAGTGATCACCGACCCCCCCCCCACTACAAATATTTATCACAACTTGAAAATTGTGCATCCAGAACATCATCACCTGGCAGCCTGGCATAGGAAAGCCTAGTCGTACTGCACAGAGGCGTCTTAAGTCATCTTGGAGGTGGGTTAGGGACCCATGGAGAGGAGGACCATGTCCATAAGCCCCTGTAATCACTGCATTGATACTGAAACATGTGCACTCCCCTATACACCCCCAAAACCCTTTTGTACTGGCATATAAGTGGCTCCTGCAGCCATAAGGGCTATTGGGGTGGTAGATAAGTGGGTCTAGGGGATTCTGTAGGTGGTTTGGGGGGCTCTCCATGACCTATAAGGGAGCTGTAGTGTTATGATGACATGGCACCCTTTTTGTGAAGTTCACAGCAGTGCCTTGTAAGGTACCCCACTATTTTTGTGCCATGTCTAGGTGTTAAGTCCATCACTTTCCAGACCCCTCCCATGTCCAACAAGGCTTGTTCTAGGCATTTTTGACTTGGACGAAAATGTGGTATAAAGATGGACGATTTAGAAGCTTGGATGATCAGATTGGCAGGACGTATACTTAGATGATTTTCGAAACGGAAAATAATTTGGACGTATTTTTTGAAAATGTGTCCTAAACTGTTTTTTACTTTGGACGACTAGCAACTTGGACGAAAACGGACTTAGACATTTCTTTCGATTATGCCCCTCCATGTAGATTACATGTAAAACAAACATATCAAAAGGTTCACAGATTTCAAATTTACCAAATTTAGCTTATGTTACTCAGACAGAACATATAATTCATCATATCCAATTAAATGAGTTAGCTTATTAGAATGTACCTCTTGCATATTATTTGAGAAGCGTCTCTCTCTACATGTGCATTGTAGCATTTATACAAGTAGATTGCATACGTGTAAATGGCATGTAAGAAAGCTGCCATTTACACGCAGAGATCCACACCATGCAGAGAGTTCAAAGGGGCATGGTGGTAACTTGGGCAGGATAAAAATCTACAAATGTATTAGCCATTTTATTTTCAAGCAATTTTATTGATGATTGCCGATCCCATAGAACAGCAACAATAATGCTTTCAAGGTAGAATATAGATTATGTACAGCAACTCTATTAGCAGTAAGAATGTATAGCCATCAAAATTTTACAATAGTATTACCCTCCCCACCTCACCCTGAACAACCTCCCCCTACCCCCCAAATCACCTGGGAGAAGATAGAAACCGTTCAGTCATGCCTGATATGCAACAAATTCAGGGGGCCTGGGCTCTTTATGGTCCCCAAAGATAAACAGTCCCCTCCCATCTCCCCCTCCCCCCCTAGTTAAACAGTAATACCATCAAGGAATAAGTTTCATATCTCCACTGACATTCCATTACAATGTGTTCAAAAGCAGACTACACCTTTGTGGATTGAGAGATTGCAAATAAGCATTCCAGGTGAGTAAGCATCTCCTTTGTCTTTTTTTATGTCCTTCCACCATCCGTGCTTCCCAACTGATTAATGTATGGAGTTGATTCCTCCACTTCCAAAAATATGGTAGTTCCAAAGAAGTCCAAGTCCAAGATTGTAAAATACATTTACAAGCTAAGAGACACACCTTACGACACAGTGTTCCTGCCCTCCTCCCCCGGGTAACCTCCCAAATGCTCTTGGCACATCCAACACCATTTGCGCAGCTGTGCCCTCTATGGGTCTCCCCATGATTCTCTGCAAGTATTGTTTTATAGCTAACCAAAACCATTGTATAGACCAGCAATCCCAGAAAGAGTGGGAGAAAATAGGTACTCTATGGCATTTAAGGCATAAGGGAGACTCAGTGCTTCCTATCTTATACAGCTGCACATGGATAAAATAAGTTCTATATAGCACCCAAATATAGCACTCCCTTAACATCACACCCTCATCCTCAGTACAGTGGTCTCAAACTCAAACCCTTTGCAGGGCCACATTTTGGATTTGTAGGTACTTGGAGGGCCGCAGAAAAAATAGTTAATGTCTTATTAAAGAAATGACAATTTTGCATGAGGTAAAACTCTTTATAGTTTATAAATCTTTCTTTCCTTTTGGCTAAATCTTAATAATAATATTGTAATTTATAGCTAAAGAGACATAAGATCAAGAAACTGTTTTATTTTACTTTTGTGATTATGATAAACATACAGAGGCCTCAAAATAGTACCTGATGGGCCGCATGTGGCCCCCAGGTTTGAGATCACTGCCCTAACAGTACTCAAAATATCCCAGTGACCCAACAGTAAGTGAAGCTCTCCTTCCCAAGCTAACTGCATAGGCTGTATATCCTTACTTCCCACAAGATGACATACGGCCCCATGCAAAGCCAACACAGAAGTATTACTGATCGCCACCCCCAGAAAAAATGTGTAAAGGCTCTGCCCCAGACGCTCCAGCCTTTCTGGCGGTAAGGATGCAATATAATGTTTAACTTGACAATAAGTGTAAGTATCCCCCCAACCGGTGCCCAACATATTTTCTAATAAAGCTAGGGGCTTTTAACTGTCCTGTATCACCCATAAGATGTTCTACCAAAGTGACTCCTTTCTGTTCCCATGCTGAAAAAACAGAATTGTCCCTCCCACATATAAAAGTAGGGCTACATTTCAAAGGTAATTGGTTAGTAACTCTGGAATCACCTCCCAAATTGGGTATCAAATCTCTACACACAGTCCTCAAATGTATTTTTGCCATTTCATGTTTAAAATCAGGTTTTGGTGGAGTTTGGGAAGGTTCATCATATAATGTAAGGGGGCTTTTGGTGAGATGTGAAGTTCATGGCAGCGTCCCCTGGGGTACCCTGCTGCTCTGCTGGTGTGTCTGTATGGCTAGTCCATTGGGAGTGCTGGCCCTTTCTATGTGCAAATGGCTTATTTTGGACGTTTTTTAATTTGGATGGGTTTTATTTTGATAAAATAAAAAAAAAGACGTCTAGCCTGGCTATTTAAAAAAAAATGTTAGATGTCTGTGCGGGTTTGAAAATGGCCATTTCTTCTGCCCGATATTTGGATGCCTTGTGGGAAACATCTAGGGTTGGACTTGGACTTCCTATCGAAAATGCCCCTTACTGTGTCTATCTAAAGCTTGCCACCTCTTTACTTCACCCCAGCTCTTCTATTTCACTTCCTCTTATTCTCCCAGTATCTCACAAGCTCTATCTTCTTCCCTAGCTGCCCTTTTTCTTTATACCTTCCTTTCTTCCAGATGTGCCCTCTTTCTATACCCCCTTCCATCCAGCATCTGTTCCTCTCTTCTCTTCTCCTCTCCTCTCTTCCATCCAGTATCTTCCCCTGCCTCCTCTCTCTTCTCTCCGCTTAAGTCAGCATCTGCCCCCATCTCTCTCTTCTCTCTGCTAGTCAGCGTCTGCCCCATCTCTCTCTTCTCTTCACTTCAGTCTGCGTCTGCCCCCATCTCTCTCTTATCCCCACTTCAGTCAGCGTCTGCCCCTCATCTCTCTCTCATCTGCATTTCCACAGCATCTGCCCCTTTCTCTCCCTTACCCCCATTCTACCATCTGCCCCTTACCTTAGATATCCTGCAAATAATGGGATGGTTGGATAGGCTGGATAGAGCTTAGATGGCAACTTTAGCAGTTGAAACCTAAGACAATATAGCAGGTGGACTTTAGTCTATGACCCAGAAATATCAAAGAAGAGACAAGTTAATTTAATCATGTATTTTTAATGAGAATAACTAATGGGCAGACTGGATGTTCAGGTCTTTATCAGCTGTCATTTACTATGTTACTATGTATATTGGAAATGATGAACAAAGAATACAACAGTTGTAAAGAACTTATGTGCACGACAGAAGAGCGGGACTTGAGTGTGATTGTATGTGATGATCTTAAGGTGGCCAAACAGTTTGAAAAGTTGACAGCGAAAGCTAGAAGGATGCTAGGTTTCATAGGGAGAGGTATGGCCAGGAGGAAAAAGGAGGTATTGATGCCCCTGTATAAGACTTTGGTGAAACCTTATTTAGAATATTGTGTACAATTCTGGAGGCCGCACCTTCAAAAAGATATAAAAAGGATGGAGTCGGACCAGAGGAAGGCTACTAAAATGGTATGTGGTCGTCATCATAAGGCGTATGGGGACAGACTTAAAGATCTCAATTTGTATACTTTGGAGGAAAGGCGGGAGAAGGGAGATATGATAGAGACATTTCAATACCTATATAATGTAAATGCACATGAGTTGTCTCGTTTATTTGAAAGGGAATTCTGCAATGAGAGGGCAAAGGATGAAGTTAGGAGGTGAAAGGCTCCGGAGTAATCTAAGGAAATACTTTTTTACAGAAAGGGTGGTAGATGTGTGGAACAGTCTCCCGGAAGAGATGGTGGAGACAGAGACTGTGTCTGAATTCAAGAGGGCCTGGGATAGACACGTGAGATAATGGTTACTCCGGATGTGCAGACTAGATGGGCCATTTGGCCTTTTTCTGCCATCATGTTTCTATGTTTCGGAGTATGTCTGACCACAACATCAAAGAACAAATCAAGACTACGAAAATAGATACAGCCTCAATATCAAATTTCAGCATTTCCAGAATTTCCGTTATCTCCCAGTTCCATCCCCAACCACCCAAAAATCTCCCCCAGTATCAGTTACAGACATAGCCCTCCTGTACCTCAAACACTTTTTGAAACCGCTGGAAGGCTTCTGGGGCACTGGAAAAATAGCCAAAAGAAAATCAAATGATGCAATTAAAAAAAATAATAATAATGCAACTGGGAGCTCAGACCTAAACAGCACCCAAGCCACAAAAAAAGTAATCTGATGGAATTTGATATGCCACTTTTCTGTGGTTACGATCAAAGCAGTTTATATATTATATACAGGGTTAAGTTACTTGCACAGTCACAAGGATTTGCAATGGGAATTGAACCCAGGTCTGCAGGCCACTGCATTAGCCACTGGGCTTTTCCAGATGATCCCTCAATGTTAAAAAAAAAAAAAAAAGAAGAAGTATAAAACAGAGATCAACTGAGCTCTGTGGTAACACAGAAATGGGGAGGGAAAATTTCAAAGCCATTATTTACAACTGACCTCAGAAAAAAAGGCTCATCTTAAAATGAGCTTCCTCTGCCTGATTAAAGGAATGTGTGAGCTTCCATCGTGAGCGTGCTTCGAGCCAGGTTAGGGAGGTGCTCCCTTGGGTGTGTACAACTCAGAGTAATAAGACTAGCATGCCCATTTGACATTCTCTGAAACATGCATGCTATGTAACCCCTCCTTGCTGCTTGCACAAATAGCATCTTGCGTCTCTGTTTCCATGTTTACTTTTGTTTCTACACCACCTTTCAGTACATGTGAAAGCAGTTTGAAAACAGCCAAAATAAATCAAAGAAGGGAAAAGAGATCCAATTGCAACATCTTGAACTGTAACTATGGCAAATTCAACTTGTAAACTGTATGTTATGTATATTGGTATTAGACCCCTAGTATGTATCAAGTTAGGATAAAAACATGGATCAAAAAACTTATGGTAAATTATAACCTGTTAATTGTATATTATATATGTTAACCTGTAACTTGCTCTGGGGAAAACAGGCTAGAAAACAAAATAAATAAATAAGACAGAAAGCAGGACATTTGTATATGGGTAACAGGAAAGGGGTGATAGAAAAGAAAATTGAGGGAGACAGGTGAGCTGTGTTAGGTGGTGTTAGAATTATATTTATATAATGTTGAAACAGCTGTTTATACCCAAGAATTAAAAAGTAACTAAAAAGATTCCGGAACTTGGAGGCTTGGTGAAAGGCTGGCTAGCAGATGAGCTCCCTCCTGTAAGCATCATTTATTAGGCTTTAAAGTAACAATTTTTCTTCTATTTGAATATAAAATCCTCTGAAATTACATCAAACAAGCAGAAGATGCAAGAGACTCCTGCAAAATCTACAGAAAAGATTAAAGGAAGATCCACAGACTGCTAGTGGGATTCCTCTGCCAATGGATGCGCTAGATGTAATAGAGGTAATGGAGGAACTGAGGAATATCAATTTATCGCTAATAGAGATGAGGAAGGAAATGAACCTCATGAAAAGCAAGCTAGATATAGTAAATAAAAGAATGGACAAGATGGCAAACAGAATAAAAAAGATTGAACAGATACAACAGGACCACAAAGAAGATCATATCATATTAAAATAAATGAATAAAAAATGACGGATCTTGAAAATAGATCTAGAAGACAGAATATAAGAATACTAGGATTAAAGGAAGGAGCTGAGGGGAAAAATATGTTATCCTTTTTGGAAGAAGCAATACCAAAAATTCTTCTTCTCAAATTAAAAATGCCAATGGAAATTGAGAGAGCACACAGGATTGGAGTGAAAAAATCTCATAATCAAGGAAAACCAAGACCAGTAATATTAAGATTATTGAGATTTCAGCATGTGCTTGAAATTTTAAAAGCAGCAAGAGAAGCAAGAAATCTGGCATATAAAGACTCCAAATTGCTATTTGTCCCAGATTTTGCCAAGGAGACTGTTCAACTAAGAAAGCAATTTCTATAACTCAGACAACCTTTAAAGGAATTGGGAGCTAAATATGGATTATATTATCCAGCACAAATGAGAATCACATATATATTTTGGTCTGGCCCCCACTTACCTAGTTTCCCATTTTAATCTGGCAAATTCTTTTAGGCCCACATGAAGAATACATCTGTTCACCTATCCGACAATAAAAGCCTGCCACTACAAAAGATTCTTGGACAGAACTCTTGCCTTCCAGGCAGGCAAATGGAACGATTGGCTTAGTAATGTTATCATGCTCTTCTCATCCTACTTCAATTTTAGAAAACTGGTAAAATGAGTTTGTTCAATCGATTTGTAAACTAAGAATCTATACAGCTCTGCTTATTCAACCAGTAACCCTAAGAACTATATTGCTTTCCAATTCTTTCATTATGTAAGATTGTATTGTTGACTTTGATTGTAACCTCTTTGCTGATTGTCCAGTGCTTCTTGCTGTAAACCGCCTCGAACTTCCATTGCTTTGGCGGTATATAAGAATAAAATTATTATTATTATTATATAAATAAAAACTTCATCAATTTGAAGATCCAGAAAAACTTAAAGAGTTTCTGTCATCTCAAGAAACTCCTATGATCCAAAGTTTATGATTTTGATGGGAATTAAGACTTTGGTTTAATGGAAATGAGAAATGAAAAAATACAGAAATAACTGATTATTTATGTTAATAATTTTATTTGACATTAAAGATGGCTGCTGTAACTGATTTTTAACTGAAATGGAACTAATGGAATTGTTATAATTTAAATCAGAAAAGATTCTGCATCTGAATAGGAAAATCAGCTGATGTATTTAATATTAAAAAAGTTACCTGACGTCAAAAGAAGCCAAGAGGGAGAGGAAAGAGTCATTCTAATTTTATGCTTCGATGAAATTTGATGGAAGAAGCAATGGAGAATCTGCATCGGAGGTGGTGGTGGTATGGAAAGGAGATATGTCTGATGCTTTGCGGGAGCCCGGAGAGAATGCAAGAGATGTTGTGGAGAATCTACATGAAAGGCTGAGGTGGGTGGAGAGGAGGCGAGTGGTGCTGTGTTTCTGCTGATGCGCGACTTTGGTCTCTCCCAAATGCACCACCCTTGCCCCCTGAGTGATCGGCCTTAGATCTTCCGGTTCCGGGTTGGGTGGATGAGATGTTGAAGCGATCCCCACCCAGTTCCGGTCGAAGTTCGAGTTGGATGGTGATCTTCCTCTGCTGAAATGGATCTTCATCAAACACCGCTGCTGGTGCTGAAGTGGGACACAGCCAAGTGAGGTAGTTGTAGTCCGGGAGGAAAGAAGCATTCGGGTCCTGAACGGGGAACTCTGTTGAAGAGGGCCCTGGCATAGAGGTTCATGTAGTGCCAATCGGCAGCATAACATTGGTTGTGTATGTGTGAAAGGATCGACAGAGCACTGTCCTGAAAGATGGTTTTTAACATATGGTTCTAAAGGAATAAACAGCGGGAATTCATCGAGGACATGTGAAAATATAGCTGATTCTTGTCTTATCTCTTTGAGTCCAGTTACCTGATGGGGTAGCTGAGGGGAAGTAGAATGAACATGAAATTAATCTTTGTGATGTGTGTTGGTTATGAACTACTAACCATTATTGCCTTGTGGGGGAAAAAAAGTGGGTGTACAAGATTCTATGGATGCTAAAGAGATGGTTTGTTCCTGTTTCTGGATGAGTGGATGTATATTGTATGAGTAATAATATGCATGAAATAAAGAAGAAGGCATGCCTGCTATGGAGGAGAGTTCTTTGAAAGAATATATGCAGATGGAAGGTTGTGTAGGTTACGTACTCAAAGTCATGACACTGTTGCACTTTGACATTAACTTACATTTAATTTTTCAGAATAATTTTGGGGACAATACTGAAAGTTCTAATGCTGAATGATATAACTTTTTGTGCATTATCTTCAATACTCAGTTACATAATAGTATCTGATTGAGTTATACTTTTATAAAAAAATATAGAGAAATATAAAGAAAATATAAAATATTATATTGCTATTATCCTAGTTAATGATTTGAAATATATTTCAATCCTGTTGTCATAATATTAAAAAGAAGGGTCTTTATTCATATTAAATTACTAATACTTAAATAATTTTATAGATATGGGGAAGACTATAGGAATTGAATGTATTTCTCAGGTAATTAATTAATTATGTGATTAACATACTTGAGTATATATTTTACTTATATGAATGGATAAAACTAAGATATTCTATGAAATATTTATTATTTAGAGGAAGTTTAAGTATATTTCATGAAAAGAAAGAAAATGGAATTCTTAGATTTATGAATTATTCAATTAGTAAGATTAAAAATGATAAATTGTCATTTTAAAGAGGATATTAAATGGTTTCACTTCTTAAATATGACTTTATATCTAGTGATAAATCTTTCAAATACATTAATTGATAAATTATTATAACATAGAGAAAGTATTAAAGTAAGATGCCTGGAGGAGGGTTGGGGCTACAGTCTGAATTTATGTCTTCAAGTTATCGTAAAATAAGAAGGGTGGGGATATGGGAGGAATAGGGAAGGATTTTGGGGATTTTAGAAATCTAATGTTTAAAATATCAAGGGAGGGAAAGGGATTTGAGAAAGGAAGATATGGGAAGATCAGATATTATAAAATAAGGGAAATGAGAGATATATACAAAAAAATCATAAGAATATGAAATATTTGATGGGATTCAGGTATCCTGTAAGTAAAATTCTTAATGGAGCTTAAATTATTTTCGTTAAATGTTAATGGCCTCAACCATCCAATAAAAAGGAAGAAAACACTTTTATTTTTTAAACAACAGAATATAGATATATACTATATCCAGGAGACTCATCTATTGGCTTTAGAGTCTCAAAAACTAGAAGGAGATTGGGTAAAACATTGTTTCTTTGCCCCAGCTATAGGAAAGAAGGCAGGTGTAGCAATTTTAGTGAATAAAAAATGTAATGCTATGTTTAAATTGATTGATGCTGATCCTTCAGGAAGATGGTTACATGTAGACATGAGCCTGGGAAATATTACGCTGGCGCTTTTTAATGTGTATGCACCTAATTCAAACCAAATTGAATTTTTTAAATCTCTACAATTGTTACTACCACTGGCTACTTCTAATTTAGTTGTGGCAGGAGATTTTAATGCTGTTAAATATCCTTTAATGGATAAAAAACCTACCAGAATTATGAAGTCATTAGGATTAGAGAATTTGGTACAAAATTGTGATTTGAAAGATATATGGCGAATATTTCATTTTAATGATCGGGAATTTTCTTTTTGTTCCCATGTTCATAAATCTTTTTCAAAAATAGATTATATTTTTGTTTCAAATACATTAGTTCAACAAGTGACACAAGCCTCCATAGATCCAATCATTTTGTCTGATCATGGAGGGGTGTGGATTAAAATTAAAATATGTGATCAAGATAATAGTAGACCTGTATGGAGATTTGATAATACATTGCTTGCAGAATCAAATTTCATTGAGGAAATTCAGTCAAAAATAAATTATTATTTTCAAATTAATAATACAGAAGATATCTCCATGGAAACTCTTTTGGATGCTTTTAAGGCAGTCATGAGAGGTCAAATTATTTCTTTTTCTGCATATATTAAAAAACAAATTAAAAATCAATTTTCCAGTTTGGAACAAGACATTACGATTTTAGAATCAAAATTGATTGATAAATGGGAATACTCTACACTACAGGATCTCTTGAAAGCTAAAGGGAAATATAATGAGATTTCTTCTAAAATGATAAGAAAAGACTTTATTTTCTCACCAGGTGATGTATTATGGAAACTCAAATAAGGCGGAAAGATTATTGGCAAATTATCTAAAAGCAAAAAAACGGAAAACAAAAATAGTGATGGTGAAAGATGAAAAAGGGAATACTTATTCTCAAATTGGTCCTATTCTAGAACAATTTTTAAAGTTTTAAGCCTAGGCAGACCGGATCCAAGATGGCCGCTGCCTGAGCGACCGGGTTAATGCTCCAACCGAAGCGCTCCTAAGTACCTGTTTTTTTCGTCAGTGATGGTTGTTTTTCAGCCGGGTTTCACTTGTTTTCTTGATTCGATGCCGAAGAGGAGAGGCAGGAGCGCTGCTGGTGCCTCGCGGCGCTCTGAGGGCCCCCCCCCCCCCCCCGACAATATTGAGGAGCTGCTAAGGAGGATACAGGGAGCTGCGTCGATGACTCTGGTTGCTAGCCCGCTGAGGATCCCACGAGTGAGCGAGACAGACGGGATACCTCTTGGGCCAGATACACTCTGAGCCCGGATGTTAGAGCACCGCCTCCTCTACCACAGTTGGCTTGCTCTCCCAGGGGTCAGGAAACCGGAAGAAGGGGTGATACTCTCCCCAGAGGCAGGAGATTTAACGTTGGAGAGTTTAAAAACAGAGATCCCGGTTCAGATAATCTCCAGAGAAGACTCTGGGAATCTTAACAGCTGGAGGAGAATTAAACCAGAGGGAACAGAAACCAGAATATTCTAAGGAAGGTGAGAGACTGTGCACTTCCATACAAGCTTCTTTTTTGGGACAGGCCTGCTGAAGTGACCCTAGAAGCCCTTTGGGACATGGTAGCAAATTTTGGGAAAGTAATTAGTCCTAATTTCCAAAAGATTGAAAATAAACTTATTTGCCATTCAGAAGAATTGGAAAAATTAAAATTGGACATGACTTCTTCTAAAAATTTACTTCAAAAGACTCAGCAGGATATGGTTTCAGTAAAACAACTTCAGGAAACTATAATTAAAGATCATTTGAATCTTAGAAGAAAAGTGGAGTTATTAGAGAATCAGGCATGTAGCAACAACTTGCGACTGATAAACTTTCCAAGAATAACTATGATTACACCTAGAGATATGCTCAAGAGATATTTAATAGATATACTGGGAGTTCCGGAAAATAATCTTCCACCATTTTCCCAAGTTTATTATCTTCCCAGTAAAACGTTGCATCAACAGCAACCTGCTCCTACTGAAGGACAAGCATTGAATATTACTGAGATCTTGGAGAAGTCAGATAAAGAAGTGGTAACACCTGCAACATTAGTAGCTACTTTAGCTCTTTCTATAAATAAATCTTGGTTATTAAGACTATTTCTTAAGAATAAACAGAAGGAATTTCTTGGTTGTAAAATTCAAATGTTCCCTGATGTTTCAAGGGAAATTCAAAAACGTAGACGTGACTTTCTTCTTTTGAAACTGGGGGTCACCTCATTGTGGGCTACTTTTTATTTAAGACATCCTTGTAAGTGCATTGTCCGTTATCATTCCATTAAATATGTATTCTCTGAGCATTTGACTAATTTTCTGGCTATGTCCCCTCTGGACAAGGAGAAAATTCAAACTTGAGCTCTAAAAGAAAATAGTAACTCCTTACCTGATATATAGGCATACTATTACTCTTTGTTGGTTGTTTTTCTTATTTTTCTCGCAATTTAATTCTTGGATCCAAAGAGGACTTGAGCTAATTTCATCATAATAGTTTTTCTTGTAAATTACTTAATTGGTTAAGTATAGATTTATATGATTGTAATATGTTTGGTTAAATTTGCTTTCTGTACAAGTTTTACTTGATATTATATTGAAATCAATAAAAATACTTAAATACAGTGGTACCTTGGTTTAAGAGCATAATTCGTTCCAGAAGCATGCTCTTAAACCAAAACACTCATATATCAAAGCAATTTTCCCCATAGGAAGTAAGGGAAACTGCTTTGATTGGTTCCACCTCCTCCCCCCACCCCCACCTCCGAGGCCACTGGCGCTGCTCCATTCTCCCCCCCCCTTGAGGAATCCGACGCTGTTCCAAACCCCTCCCCGCGATCCGGCTTCCCCCCCCCGTGAACCGGCATCCTCCCCCCACTCGCATTGCCCCCCTCCACCGCGATCCTACTTCCCCCCCCCCCCGAGCAGTCAATGACTGCTTCCTTTACCCGACTTGGCATCAGTGCCGGTGCCCGAAGATCCTCCCTCTTCTGGCGCGGCCTGGGCTGGGCGGTGCATCGGAGATCCTCCTTCTTCTGGTCTGGGCTGGGCTGGACTGGCTTTGAGCATTTGCGCATGCTCAAAGCCTTCTGGTCTCGCTCTCAATATCGGAGAGAGCGAGACCAGAAGGCTTTGAGCATGCGCAAATGCTCAAAGCCAGTCCAGCCCAGCCCAGACCAGAAGAAGGAGGATCTCTGATGCACCGCCCAGCCCAGCCCGCGCCAGAAGAGGGAGGATCTTCGGGCACCGGCACTGGTGCCAAGTCGGGTAAAGGAAGTGTCATTGACTGCTCGGGGGGGGGGAAAGTAGGATCGCGGTGGGGGGGCAATGCGAGCGGGGGGGATGCCGGATCGCTGGGGGGATGCCGGATCACGAGGGGGGGGCGCTCGTACAGCGAGGCAAGCTCGGTTTACGAGGCACCAAGTTTGCAAATGTTTTGCTCGTCTTGCAAAACACTCGCAAACTGGTGCACTCGTAAACCGAGGTACCACTGTATAATGTTTTACAAAGCCCTGTATTCTTCTGAGCTTTATTTGGATAAAGAAAAGGATGGATTAGAATTTTAAAATTTAATTAAGGGACCAAAAATTCCTGAGCATATAAAAGAAAGTTTAGAAAAGCCAATATCACTAAAAGAATTACAAACAGCATTGAAGTCCCTTAGAGTTGTATCTGCTCCAGGTGGAGATGGTTTCACGGTAGAATTTTATAAATCATTTCAAATTACCCTATTACCATATTTGTTAAATTTCAGGTTCAGCTAACTAAAGGTTGCATTACAGGTACTATGGCAGAATCATTAACTATAACCCAAATAAAGATCCCACATTGGTTTCAAACTATAGGCATATTTCCTTAATCAATGTAGATGGAAAACTTTTAGCTAAATCATTGGCTATATGCTTGGCTAAGGCTCTCTCCTCTATTATTGGTATGCACCAGACAGGATTTGTTGCTCAGAGACATTCTTCTAATAACACCAGGTTGGCTTTACATATGTTAAATTTGTCAAAAGCCATAAATGATCTGGCCTTTTCTGTATCCTTGGATGCAGAGAAGGCCTTTGATTGAGTGGAATGGAGTGGTTTAGTACAGGGACAGGATTTATACAAATGATTCAAACATTGTATAGCTCCCCTGTTGCTAGATTATATATTAATAATAATTTCTCAGAGCGTTTTAATCTGCAGAGAGGGGTTAGACAAGGCGGTCCCTTATCTCCTCTGCTTTTTGATATTGTATTAGAACCCTTGTTATTAGCTATTTAGCAAGCGAAGGAGATACAGGGTATTCCTTATTCAGATCGGGAATATAAAGTCTCTGCTTATGCAGATGATATTTTGCTTTATTTTTGAAATCCTGAAACAACCATTCCATACTTGCTTGAACTGATAGAGAAATTTGAAAAATTTTCAGGATATAAAATAATTTGGAGCAAATCAGAAGTTCTTCCACTTAATGTGCATTGTACAAAAGGTTTATTTGATTAATTTCCCTTTGTCTGGAAGGAAGAGGGAATAAAATATTTAGGTATCTGGATAAAAAACATGCTGGAAGAAACAATGAAAATGAATGAAAACTGTTTATTACAGAAGGTTACAGAATTATGTGAGCAATGGAATCCTTTGCATCTTGGTGGGGGAGAGTCCAAACTATTAAAATGATAATTTCCCCTGTGGTTTGTTACCAAATGGGTATGATACCAGTTTTTTTCAGGGGTCTTTTTATAAAAAATTAAATAGTATTCTTATAAAATTTATTTGGCTAGGTAAAATTGCTAGAATTGCCTTAGTGTCTTTACAAAAACCAATTGCAGAGGGAGGGGTAAATTTTCCCAATTTTTATAGGTATCATCAGTCCTATATTATGTGCCAGGGTATGTATTGGGTCCTCTCAGAGCTCATGGAAAAGCTCCCAGATTGGCCCTGGTTGGAATGGCAGCTCCTGCTTCCTCTGAGGCTTTGTCATGTTCTTAGTATCAAAATGCCTAGATTGTATAAAGAAAACAGAATATTAATATTTAACATCTATTCCAATACAAAAATCTACAAATCAAACAATATGGCTGAACTCAAGATTCAAATTGGAGGGTTTAAGGTCATCTGGAAGTATTGGATAATAGCAGGTATACGTATTTTAGAGGATGTTATTTCTAATGGTAAACTGCTTGATTTTTCACAGCTGCAACATAAATTCGGTAAATCACAAAGTTATAAGTGGTTGCAACTGAAGCAGGCCATTCAGGCGGGGTTCCCTGAATGGAAAAATCTTAATAATCAATATAGTTTAGAGTTCTTATGCTTTCAGGCGGACTTCCTGGGACACCAGGCTGCACAGTGGTACAAATTAATATCTGGATTTATGAATAAAAAACCAAAGATTGGTCTTAGAGACATTTGGAGCATTGAGATTAAGCATCAAATTACTGCGTCTCAATGGCCACGAATTTGGTCTTGGAGAATGAGATGTACAGAGTCTGCATCTACGAGACAAACATGGTTTTTCCTGTTGCATAGAGCATTCTGGACCCCAGTTTGATTACAAAAGTTAGATAGCTCTAAGTCTAATAGATGTTGGCATTGTCATCTTGAAGCAGGGACTTTAGATCATCTATTATTCTATTGTCCATTTATTTTGGCCTTTTGGAAATCAGTTTGGGGTCAAATAAATTGTTTGTTAGAAAATCATGTGGCATTGTCGTATGATACAATATTATTTGGCATGTCTAAGAGGGCTAAGAGCCAAATATCTTCCAAAAATAATAAACTTTTATTTATTTTGACAGGAATTGCCATACAACAAATAACATGGAATTGGAAGAATTGGATTAGATTGAACTACAGTTTTTGGTGGAATTCAGTGTGTCATATTTATAAAATGGAAAGAACATTAGCTATTCAGAAAGGGAATTTTAATAAATTTCAAGATATGTGGAGGCCATTAACAAATTATTGCAATGAATAGATATTATTTTCCCTGATTTGTACAAATGAAAGAATGGGGTGGGGGAGGGGGACTTTATTATATGGTATATGAGATATGGAAAGGATGGGAGGGAAAGGGATAAATTTAATTTAATATGAAGAATTGTAGATTTTCAAGTGATGTATTTAAGTTGGTGTCAGGTCAAAAGTGCTCCGGGACAAAGGCGCGCCCAGACAATTGAGCGCAGCGCGGAGGCGTGCGCCACTCAAACTTACTGTTTTTAGGGCTCCGACGGGGGTGTGTGGGGGGGAACCCCCACACTTTACTTAATAGACATCGCGCCGTGTTGTGGGGGCGTTGTGGGTGGTTTGGTGGGTTGTAACCCCCCTCATTTTACTGAAAACTTCACTTTTTCCCTGTTTTTAGGGAAAAAGTTAAGTTTACAGTAAAATATGGAGGGTTACAACTCCCCAAACCTCCCATAACGCCGGCGCGATGTCTATTAAGTAAAATGGGGGGGTTCCCCAACAAAAAACCCCGTCGGAGCCCCTAAAAACAGTAAGTTTGAGTGGCGCGCGTCTCCGCGCTGCGCTCAATTGTCTGGGCGCGCCTTTGTCTTTCGCGCCGTTGTCTATGAACCATTTAAGTTAAAATGTGGTTACTTTTGAGGCATTTGATATAAGTTATAAAAATGAATAAAGAATTAAAAAAAAGGAACATATTACTCTCACAGTAACTTAATATGGATTTTAGTTAAGAGAAATCTTGTATTCAATTTGGGATTTAGTGGCTGACCTGGCCAAGTTGGTTAAGCCCCAGCTTTTGCAGCTGGAAAATAAAATTACTTTTCAAGAAACTGAGATAAAAAACATAAAAGTTGAAATTGGTGAATCTAAGAATTCTATTGAGAATATACAACAGGAGTTAAAAGTATCAAAACAGCTTAATGAAGCAATAATAAAAGATAATACAAATATGTGTAGAAAACTGGAATCTTTGGAGAATTTTTCTCGTAATAATAATCTCCGACTGATTAACTTTCCTAGGATAGCCTCGGTGACCTAGGGATATGTTGAAACGTTATATGTTGGAGATTTTGGGTATTCCAGAGGATACATTACCACCACTTACTCAAGTATATTACCTACCAATGAAAGCTATTAAATCACCATCTAAACAACAGGAGAATAATCAACCACTTAATGTTTCAGCAATCTTGGAACTTTCGGATAGAGAGCTAGCATCTCCGGCAACATTGCTCCTTACTGTGGCTCTTGCTCCAGATAAAAATTGGTTGCTTAGATTGTTCTTTAGAAATAAAATGAAAGAATTTCTTGGACAAAAAATATTAATGTTCCCAGACTTGGCACGGGAAACCCAGAGGAGAAGGCGAGAGTTTCTTTTGATGAAACCAGGTGTTACATCTATTGGTGGGACTTTTTTCCTTCGACACCCTTGTAAATGTGTAATACAATACCATATGAAGAAATATGTATTCTTTGAACCATTCCAGTTGACAGCTTTTTTGGCAGGAACTCGGCTGGATGAAGGAAAATCAAAATCAAAGTGAAGTGCATTTGAATAATGATATCCTTTCTCAGCCAAGGGATCTTGTTTTCCTAATAATTGAATTGATAGTTGTTAGCAGTTGTTAGCATTTGTTAATATGTCCGCCTTATCCTTCTTGGATCTATTGTTGAGGACTTGAGCTGAATTTAAGCTAAACATTTATTTTATTTTATTTGATTATTATGTATTTTACCTTTGAGTATTATTTTCTTGCTTTTCTTCAACTTTCTGTACAAGTGGATACTTGATTTATAACATGTAAAAATTTGATAAATAAATAAGAGAAATCTTGCCTCACCAATCTATTGCATTTCTTCGAAGGGGTAAATAAACATTTGGATAAAGGTGAACTGGTCGATATTGTATATTTGGATTTTCAAAAGGCATTTCATAAAGTACTGCATGAAAGACTTCTGAAGAAATTAGAAAGTCATGGTATAGGAGCTAATGTCTTATTATTGATTAAGAACTGGTTAAAAGAGAGAAAATAAAGAGCAGGGTTAAATGGTCAATATTCACAATGAGGGAAAGGTAAATAGGGTTCCCCAGAGGTCTGTGCTGGGATCACTGCTTTTTAACAAACTGTGTTTATCAGTGATCTAGAGATGGGAATAACTTGTGAGATAATTAAATTTGCTAATTATGAGAAATGGAAATACTAATATTTTCTAATGGCGTTAATTGTTGCAGAAAAACACAAAGGGGGTGAACACTTATGGCCTCTTTTACAAAGCCGTGGCCGCATGGCAACAGCTCCGAAGCCCTTTAAATCTCTATGGGCTTCGGGGCCATTAGCACAGCGCAGCCGCTAGTGCAGCTTTGTAAAAGAGGCCGTTAAATTGTATGACACTTGCATATAATACATTTAATCAGGCGTAGTCAAATAACTACAGAGAAACTATAAAGATATTACTAATACATATAATTCTAATAAGGCAGGGGGTCATATAATCAGTATAAAGAATATGGGGCTCATGATAAAAAAAAAAGTCTAAAAAGTGGCCTAAATGGCTACTTGGACGATCAAAAAGCCTGATCTTCCAAGTACCCATAATCAAAGCTGGTTTTAGACGTATCTAAAACCAGCTTAGGCCTTTCCCCTGCCTCTAAACGCACAGAAAAGAGGCATTTTTAGAGGAGGGGAAAGGGCGGGCGGTGGGACGACCTACACCTAGGCGTACAACACGTATAACCAAAACATTTGACAGGTTGCCTAGTCGGCACTTATACGTTTTGATTTAGACCAAGTCAAAACAGGTATAAGTGCTGAAAAATGGGCCGCTGAGCTGATTGCTGCAGCTCAGCAGCCCCAGCAACCTGCCTATCGCTCCAGGAGAGATGGCTCATCTCTCCTGCCGCGATGATGATCGCCTACACCCCTCTGAACCATGGCATTTCGGGATGAGCATCAGGGAAGGGCATCTCCCCTGCCGGCAATGCTCACCCTGAAGTGCCGCGGTTCGGAGGGGTGTAGGTGATCATCATCGTGGCAGGAGAGATGAGCCATCTCTCCTGCAGCGATGAGCCCTCCCCCTTACAACAATCGGGCAAGAGGGAGCCCAAGCCCTCTTGCCCCGCCAGCCGCAACCTGCCCCGACAACATCGGGGCAAGAGGTAGCCCAAGCCCTCTTGCCTCGCAATCTTCCACCCCACACATGATCTGGTCAGGAGGGAGCCCAAGCCCTCCTGGCCCAGTGATCTTCCTCCCCCCTCCCCCCCACACGATCCGGCCAGGAGGGAACCCAAGCCCTCATGGCCCGCGACACCCTCTAACCCCCACCCCCCACTAAAATAAGGGCAGGAGGGATCCCAGGCCCTCCTGCCCTTGATGAACCCCCCCATGACCGACCCCCGAACCCCCGATCGCCCCAGCTCTCACACACCTTGTGAGCAGTAGAAAGAGCCAAAGATTCAATTTTTTTCTTTTTTTCTATCCTCTATAATAAAACCCTAAACGCGCATGCGCACTTAGGAGGCCGTGATCCCTGCCACCGTGCTGTGTGCTTCCGTGGCTGTGTTCGATTTGCGTTGTGTGCGTTGTGCGTCGGCTTGCGGCGCATGCAGCAGTTTGGCAGCGCCGAGAGCAACGGCAGGAGGGTGTCCTTAGGCCTGGACGAAGAGGACAGGGTGTGGGTGCTGCGAGGCATCCGACTGCTACTGCTGTACAGGGAAGTGGAGGGGGAAAGGGGGCTGCTTTGGGGGGAGGGGTGTGCTGGGGGCAAGCAGCAATCGGTTTGCTCGGGAGGGGGGGGAGACAGAAGGGGGCCACAGAGAGACAGGCAAGCATGGCGCAACAGAGAGAGATAAGCAGGCATGGAGCCAGGGAGAGAGACAGACAGAAAGAATGACAAACAGTCAGGGGGCCAGAGAGACAGACAGCGTCCAAAGAGAGAGAGAGAGACAAAGAAAAAAAGACAGACAGCCAGCGGCCAAGGAGAGAGAGAGAGAAAGAAAGAAAGAAAGAAAGACAGACCAGGGATAGACACAGACAGAAAGAATGCCAGAGAGACAGACAGAAAGACAGCGGCCAAAGAGAGAGACACAAAGAAAAAAAAGACAGACAGACAGCAGCCAAGGAGAGAGAGACAGAAAGAAAGACAGACAGACAGAAAGCAGCAAGAGAGAGAGAAAGAAAGACAGACAAACAGGGAGAGACACAGACAGAAAGAATGCCAGAGAGACAGACAGGAAGACAGCGGCCAAAGAGAGAGAGACAAAGAAAAAAAGACAGCGGCCAAGGAGAGAGAGAGAGACAGACAGACAGAAAGACAGACAGAAATCAGCCAAGGACAGAGAGAGAGAGAAAGAAAGACAGTCAGCGGCCAAGGAGAGAGAGAGAGACAGAAAGAAAAAAAAGACAGAAAGAAGCCAAGGAGAGAGAAAGAAAGACAGACACATCTAGCACCCGTTGATGTAAGGGGCTTAAAGACTGGTTGATTAGACTAGGTAAGGTTTTGGAGTCCCCACAATTAAAACGTCGCTCACTGGCCTTCAATCTCTAGCTTTGGGATCATCAGCAACCCTTGGCACCTCTCTCTGCATTACGCTCAGTAGGTCAGCAGATAAATAAGAAAAGCCCTACAAGCCTTTCTCCGTCTTCCCCCTCGTTGCACTGCTGCCTTTTTCTTTCCTGCCCAGATACGAAGACCTGCAACGGGGGAGGGGGAGGGGCGGGAGGATCTTTTATCTACCACCCACTGGATTTAAACTCTCCTTTCCGTCGCCTGGGCTGTCCCAGCACCAAGAGGGGGGGGAGAGAGCTGGCCCAGCCCGTGTCCTCCGAGACGTTTCCAGTAACTTGATCTCTCAACCCTGCTGGAAGCCTCATTTCTCCTCTGCTGAAAGGCACTTCCACCTCTTCCCTGCTTTTTCCCCCTCTTTTAGCCCTCGACTGGGACATATTTACCACCTCCTTGCGCCCCGCCACCAGGAATAAGTGAGTCTTGCTTCGTTTCTTCCGATCAAGGGATTGCTGGGCACTGGGGAGGCTGCTGAGCTGGACTGGGGGGAGGGGGGGGTTCACTGGTGTCGGTGGGACGAGGAAGGAGCCTCGGCCCGGCCTGGGCTCTCTGGGCCGAGGACCCTAACCTGGAGCAAGCTCCTTTACCGCGTGCCCAGGGATGGGGGGGGGGGGGGTCATTTGTACTGTGTTTTGTGCAACGTTGGCGTCCGCCACCGCTCTCTCGGATCCTCCCATCCGGTAGCGCTAGAGAAGCAGCGCGCTCCCCCTCCCCCACCGCTGTCAGGCTCCCAGCGGGAGCTGTCAAAGCTCTGTAGGAGGGTGAGGGGTTTGTACAGAGGAGGCCGGCTCTGATCCCTGAAGGAAAAAAATACCAGAGGGGAAGCTGCACACGTGGTGGCTGGGAGGATGCCCCTGGGAGCCTTGAGTGTGTCTGGGGAAAGTGAGTTGTGTGGATTATCAGTGGAATATGAGCCACATGTTTCCAACTGCTTTCCCCTCTTTCTAACCATGAAATTGGGGAGAAGCTGAGGAGACAAAATGTGACCTGAACCTGGGAACTGTCATTGTTATTATCTTGCCTGTACACTGTCATTTTTATTTTGCAATTATTGTGTAAACTATGGCTTGTTTTTATTTTTTAAATTAGCTTCACTTCTAAGCAGGTAATTTTATAACTAGGTCTCTGTTATAGAAATGCAACCTAGACGAGAAAGCGCCATTGTGAAATGGGCTTCCATAATCAACTGTGATAGTGCTCTTAGGGGCCCATACAGAGGATTGAGCGCATAGTCTCTCTTGTGAGTGCAATACCACCCATGCCATGCAGAAACTTAATGGTATGCAAACCCCACCCCCCTTTACAAAACCGTAGCATGATTTTTAGTGCCGGCTGCAGCGGTAACAGTTCCGACGCTCATGGCTGGTGCTAAAAACCGCACTGTAGTTTTGTAAAACGGGGGTGGGGGAGTGGTGTTATGAGCAGAAAGCTCACGTCAAATGGGGGAGGGGGCGTGTGCTGCTGATCAGATGTACACAAGAGCTTTGTGGTAAGAACAGCTTTTGCATACATGTCTAAACAAGGGGCTCCTTTCACAAAGGTGCGCTAGCGTTTTTAGCGCACGCACAAGATTAGCGCGTGCTAGCCGACAAACTACCGCCTGTTTAAAAGGAGGCGGTAGCGGGCTAGTGCGCGTGCTAAAACCACTAGTGCACCTTTATAAAAGGAGCCCAAAGACTGGAAGTGTCAGCACACACAAGTGCTTGTTCTTTTGCGTCTAAATGCGAACTTAGAATAAACTACACAACACGCTTTCGTAAACAATTTTCTTATTAAAGTGAAAAAAATAGATTAAACTTATTTTCATATAGTTTTTCTAATTAGAAGGTTGTGCTCAGAGACATGGAGGAAAAAGGGGAACAAATTCCCCCCAAAACCTCACCACCCAGTCATTTTTTCACATTTTCCTTTTTGGATTATTTTTCCTCCGTATTTTGTTTTTGACTTAGTCTAAATGTGAACTTGGCAAAAATCGCCTGTATATGACATTTTTGTGAGGCTCAAATTTAGGCGCAGATCAAGGGCCGATGTGTGTTTTCTCTTTCAATTTTGTTTGGACACATTCACATGTCGGTTACCTCTGAAAAATGAAATCCTCTCCATAAAACCTCCCACACTGCCCTGAACCTGACAAAAATATTCTCTTGTTGTGTGTGCATCAAAAGCTCTCTGCATTGAGCAGAATAGTTGCACAGGGACAGAATCTAACACCATACCCACCTATATCCGCTAAGATCCATTCCCACCTGTACCCACAGGAGTCGACGCTATTATTTACTTATTTGCTTGCAGCTAGCTCTCTCCGATTCACTGTTCAGCAAATGAATGTTGCAAGCCATATTCTGATACTCCGTCTCTCTCCGTATGTTCAAAACTTCATTCTGGTGCTCTAATTGCCTCCCAAGTCTCATTCTGGAGTCACCAGAGATTTTGACTACACTCTTGCAGGAATTCCATAGCAACTTCTTACATCCCTGTGGGAATCCTGTGGCAAAGACTATCCCTGTGGGTTCCATGGGATTCCCGCAGTCCCCATTCCCATGCAGCTCTCTAGTATAATTTCTGTCTTGCATGGAATACTTAAGGGTTCTTTTACTAAGCTGGATTTTTTTACCGTAGCTTAGAATGGTTTACTGCAGGATGTGCCAAAGTGTCTCACAGTAGTTTTACAATCTCTGTGCACAAATCGCATACTAAAAAATATTCTTTTTTGGGAGAGGGTGTGTGTCTGGGGTTGAAGAGTGAGCATTTCTGTGCTAATCAGCAGTCTGCAGTATCATGCACTAACTGATTAGTGGATGAGCCCTTAATGCCTACAGAAAGTATCCACGTCTTCTGCCCCGATCGCTAGTGCAGACCGGTTTAGAACTTAGATACATTAGCACATGGCCATTAATTTTGAAAATGGAAAATTAGCCATTTTCCAGCTGCGCTAAAAATAGCCTTTGAGCACAGGAAAGACCCGCATAAGGGTGTGCTGAGGCCATTTTGTAGTGCAGTTTAGTAAAAGGACCCCTTGATGAACTCATTATCATGCATTTTAATATGGCCTGTGGCCATGTCTTCCATGTGAGTTAACTTGTTCACTTAAGCCTTCTGCATTCTGTGCGTTAATTGCAGGGTCTGAATCACGGTGAAGGCACAGTACACAGCCACTCTAAAGTTGTAAATGTGTGCATATTCTGTATGTGCATACCTGCGTTTATGTGTGTACATTGTAACTCCTCCTCTCTGACCAAACCATGCCCCCATGAATGCGTATGAGCCATGCGTGAATAAGTATGCATAATCTGCTTGATGGACTTATGTGCGTAATTGGCTAATTTTATAACTTTTTTTTCCATTATTATTAATAATAATAATAACAATTTATATACCGCAGGACCGTGAAGTTCTATGCGGTAAAGCGGAGACTTAGAGGGGATATGATAGAAACTCATAAGATCATGAAGGGTATAGTGAAGGTAGAGAGGGACAGATTCTTCAGACTAGCATGGGCAACAAAAACTAGAGGGCACTCAAAAAAATTGAAGGGAGATAGGTTCAGTACAAATGCTAGGAAGTTCTTCTTCACGCAGAGGGTGGTGAACACCTGGAATACGCTTCCAGAGGAGGTGGTAGAGCAGAGTACGACTTTGGGGTTCAAAAGGGGATTGGACGAGTTCATGAAGGAAAAGGGGATCCAGGGGCATAATTAGAGGGTTACTATACAGTACATAAGGCTGTAAAGTAATAGAGTAGTAGAGTAATAGATCACTACAGGTCATTGACCTGGGGGGCCGCCGCGGGAGCGGACTGCTGGGCGTGATGGACCTGTGGTCTGACTCAGCAGAGGCAATGCTTATGTGCTTATGTTTACAATGATTAAAAAATGCTACAAATTGAGTAGAACTAACAAAGGTAGAGATTAGTGACTAACAGTTTTAGAGATCAGTTGTTGTGGGAGAGATCGTGCAGATCAGCTACCTAAGTGTACTTCAGGAACAGGTCTGTTTTTAGGTGTTTCCTAAATTCCCCATAGTTATTTGCATGCATAAGTAATTTTTCCAGATCTTTGCCCCATAATGTCGCTTGGCAAGAGAAAAGATGTCGATGATGTCTTTTTAAATTTACATCCTCTAACTCAGGGGTCTCAAAGTCCCTCCTTGAGGGCCGCAATCCAGTCGGGTTTCTAACTGGTGGAGAGACAATCTTCCGGTGTGAGCTTCTCTTATGTCTATTGGTTGAGAAAGAGAAGAGCTCAGTTATATATTTAGGGGGCCAAACCGAATAGTACCTTAAAGCAGGGCTTTAGAGGCAGAAAGGCTTTTACACCAAAATTACCCTCCAAAAGTATTGCAAATGAGTAAATAAATAATCCAAACACTTCTCTTTCCTTTTTCTTTTCTTACCAATTCCATTTCAAATTGGCAGCCTTTCCGGAAGTGCCAAGTCAGGAGATGCCCCGTGGCAAAACCTGGCCTAGCTTAGACTGGCCCTCTTGACCCAGAGCCATCTGCTGACTGTTCATTTTGAAAGAAACCCTGAAATCTTGGAGTGTACAGATGTGAAAATGCCTTCAGCCGCGTATCCTCGCTTCTTAATGTGTTCCTTTATGTATACTGCTATTTTGCTAAGTTTGAGGAGGAGGGGGCAACTTTATTGCTTTTCTTCATATCCTCTGGGTCTGGAGGATAGGATAACTGGAAGCAGTCCATTTTTTACCCAAGAGGGGAGGATTTATATATGAAGTACACAAGTTTTGGGGTTTTTTTTATGAAGGAGTGGAGGGAGAAGATGATTAGAACAGAAATCACGGAAAGCAAATCTGCAGTCCTATAAGAGGCTGATGTTTGCCTCTTGTTCTGGAATTTGTTTTTAAATTTAGGATGGAAAACAGATCAGCTGGATCATGATCTGAAAGGCAGAACATATCCATAAATACTTAGCTTGACTCCACCCCCACCACTGCACTTGAATTGCAAACCTTGACTCAGAATGGGGAGCAAAGGCGGCAAGTTGGCTTCAGGTTTTACAACTAAAACACACACTCACTCAATGTCAATGACAAACTTCCCTAATCTAAAAAATGATGAAATGGAGAGATGCTTTTTCTTTTTACATATATACAATTTTCTTCAATCTATTTATAGTTATTTTTTATTTTTCCTCTGATATTAGTAGAACTTTTTCAAACCATTGATTATATCGTTTACATTCAACTGATAATGATTATGATAAAGAAACCTCAAGTGCTCGTGGCAGTCTGATTTTTAGAACTGGTCTTCGTCAATCTGCCTTTTGCGGGCTATCACTGGTTTCAACAGTCCCCCTATACTGATAATACTTATACTTTACTTTCTTTAATAGTTTTAATTTTATATGAATATTTTACAGTACTTAGCTTGTGGCGTTAGTACTTAATTTTTCAGTTGACATGGCTAGGAATCTACTATCCCAAACGATTGAAGATTGAAGAAGAAAAAAATATATATATGTAAAAAGAAAAAGCATCTCTCCACTTCATTATTTTTTGGTTCAGTTTTTACAAAACAGCCTCAGCCTGCCTTGCGTTTTAACCCCATTCCATGCATAATGATATGCTTTTTGTTTCCTTAAAAAAAGCTGGAACTTCGTGTCTACTGTAGGCCTGTAATGTGCTAAAATTCAGGATCTGATTCACCTGTCTTGGAATACAAACAGTCACTAGATCTTTATCTTTATTAAAATTTCCTTTACCACTTAAATAACTATACAGGCCTGGATGTACTAAACGCTGCGATCGTCTAATGATTGTTGCTAACTGGTTTAGCAACGACCTAATTTGCCAACCTGATGTACATAATGGCTCCCTGTGTGCTTTTCGCTGCGTTTGTACATTCTCTGACTCCCCCATGCAAATGATCTCATTAGTGTTAAAATTAGGTCATTAATATTAAAACAGCACTCCGATCGATGGCCTAGCATCGCTAAGGCATGCACTAAATTTAGCGACGGCTAATAACAACCCAAAAAAATGACAGGTCTAACTGTCACCAACAGGTCTGCCATAAAAAAACGAGACATAGGAGGGATGCCCACTCATTCTGTCTTGGAAACCCATACCCCCCATGCTCCTAACCCCCCTCTCCCCATGAAGATCGCAGCCATCAGAACCCCCTGTGCTCCCACCCTCCCTCTCTTTTTTTTAAGCAGCCGTCATTGGGGGGAGGGGTGGCACAACTTTTTTTTTAAAAATGGGGTGAGGTATTGTGCGTGTGCAATACATGCACAACATCTGTACCCATTAAAAATAAAAAAAGGAAAAACTCTTCCTGCTCCGAACAGCTAAGCGGCAGGAGGTTGCTTCGGGGCTTCCCCTGCTGGCTCTGTACAAGTGTGAAAGTTGCTTTTCCAGCGACTGGTGGGGTGAGATTACAGGCTACAGCTGATCTCTGCGAAACTAATTTGCATGCAAAGTTGATTGTACATTGATCACCGTTTTAAAATCGGACAATGAATCGGCCCACAGCAACCCACTCAGCTAGAGCGACCATTTTTAGTGCATCCAGGCCACAGTCGATTCAAAGTGGTTTATAAAATACATTTGAAATTCCAAATAACTGCATACACAAAATTATCACACATGCATCAATTAAAATACCATAGTACAGTATTCATTTGCCATAAAGATCTCAATAAGAGACTACCAACAGTTCATTGATCTTAATAAAAGCAGTCCATAAAAAGCAATGGGGCTCATAATCAAAACATCCAGACAACTAGAAACCCACCTAAGTCAGCACTTGGACGTCCTAATTGACAGGAAGTCCAAGTGCCAATAATCAAAACCCTTTTCCTGGACATCTTGCAAGACGTTTCTCCAGTTGTGTGTCCAGAACTCAAAGAGGTGCGTTGGGAGGAGTGTTATGGATGGCCTTTGGGCAAGCTCTGGGGCAGACTTAGACTTACACATACTGCAGGGATAATCAAATGTTTTGGCAGAACTTATACATTTGAGTTAGACCTGTTTTAAAAAGGTATAAGTATTAAAAAGGTACCCAAAGTAAAGACTGCCACACAATTCCCCAGTGCTCACTGACCTCCTCACACCCCACAAAGATCAGAATACAAAAGTAAATACAGTTGACTCCACCTAAGTTTAGGTCGGATAAGGCACGCTCCGGTTATTCGCACCTGACCACCACGGTCCTGTTTTTTTTTACATTAAAGTCAATGCATGTAAACTCCGGATATTTGCAATTCTGATAAGCACGCAATCCGCTTATGCTCACTGATGTCGTAGGTCCCACCTGTATTCTTTCACATAGCCTTCATTCCGGTTAAAAGCAATCACGTAGATGAGCCGCGTGTTTCGGTGGCCATATGTTCGAACTTTCGGAACTGCACCGTGGCTGGACAAAAATCATTGTCTTTGCACGTGTCCACCATGCTGATGTCAGACGCCACTTAGGCAATGTTATTACAGTATACTTGTACATAAATTGGAAGGGCCTGGCCCCTGAGAGTGGTGTACTCCAGGTCCTTCTGCAGTTGCTCACACAGATGAGCTATAGTATGGTCTCTCAATTAAAGCGATAGAGACTGATACACCGCTTTTAAACGTAGCGAAGTTGTTGGCTTCAAGGTTCGCTTGCCTCTGCTTCAAAACCCTAGCAGGCTCTTCACCAATCTACCTATCTGAGCACCTTGAAATTACTGGCCCCTCTCGTACTCGAAATACCTATCTGTTTTCCTTCCCCTCCCTGAAGGGCTGCCTCTACAAAAAATTCCTTGACCGATCACTAGCATTCCAAGCAGGCAAATGGAACAAATGCCTCTCTACTCTCATCTCCAATTCCCCCCACTATCAAACATTCAGGAAGTTAACAAAAACCTACCTTTTTGACAAATTCCTCTGATTTATCCTCCTTCCTCCTCCCCCCTCCCTCCTCTTCTGACCCCTCTCCCCTAGACCCTTACCGCCTCATGTAACACCAACATCTATAACGGTGCAGTATCGAGCTTATAGCAAATGTAACCACTCCGAACATATAACCTAGCTGCCAAAATAACTTCACCGTATATTTATTGTCTAGAATGTAAAGGTAACTTGACCGAATATGTATCGTCTAAAATTGTAAATATAACATCAACGAAATTGTAACTTCGCTGTAAATGTACAGTCTCTTCATCTGTTAACCGCATAGAACTTCCATGGTAATGCGGTATACAAGAATAAAGTTATTATTATTATTATTAGACAAATCCAAATAAACCAAAATGTAGCAGCAAGATTCTTACTGGGTAAACCATGGCAGGCGAGAGCTACCCCCCTGCTAAAAGAGCGGCATTAGCTCCCAATTGAAAGTAGGGTGAAATTTAAGATCTTGATATTGCAATCTTTGGAACCTCAATGGCCTAGATTCACAAAGCAAACCAATCATGTACCAATCGGTTTGCGATCACTTTGCGACCCCGCTCCCATTCACTAACCTTACTCCCAATCCGATTTCTGCCCGATCCGATCTGTGTATGCAAATGAGGAGGAATTGCATGCAAATATAGGAAGGAAGTGATTCACAAAACAAAACTTCAGGAACACCGACTGGGCTGGCCGATCAAAAGAAGCGACTGCTGGGGACCAGTCGCTCACCTCCTTTCCGACTATCTACTCTCTGCTTTCTGCCTGAAATCCCAGCCCTGCAGCCCTGAAACTATCCAAAAAGCGCCCAGCTCTCTGCCACTCTCCTCTCTTCCGCCATGCTGCCCTGCTCTCTTCTCCCCTTGTCTCTCTGTCCTATTCCGCCATGCCCCGTTGTGAGTCCATGTTTGTAACCCGCGGTTTTAACATGCGGGTTAAAAGCAGGGCTGCACTTCTCGCTACCAGCCCTGGCTGATCTCCACGTCATTTTCAGAGTCGGAGGCGATCGGAAAATCGACATGTGTTGGAGCAGGCATGTCGGCATTCCCCATTACAAGTACAGGCAACCTTATTGTGTGCTCGTCTGCAAATATTTTCACCATGATTTGTAAAGATAGCTCATAGCCTCTTCGATCCCCCCTTCTCCCTCCCCCGCGTGTACTGAGAGCCAACGCATGTGCGGACTATCTACAGGAAAATAAGATGGTCCGCGCATGCGTCCCAATCACTCTGCAGCGATCTGTCCAGTGACTATGTGGGTGTGCCTCTGAGTGCATTAATTTGCATAAGGAGGCTTGCTGAATCAATCGCCCGAGAAGCCTCTTAAACGGATCGGATATGGATCGCCCAGCAAAGGTAGGCTTTGTGAATCTAGGCCAATGTTTGCTGACTAGATTAATCAAATATGTGCCAAAATGGTCATTATGCTCTGGTCATGATCTTTTGTTGGAGATTTCTTCTGTTAAGGAAATCAAATATAAGGACAATGTTGTTCTCAGTAATGGCACCTATGTGGTGGAATGCCTTTCCTAAAAAGTTGAGAGCAGAATCAGATGTACATAAATTTAAAAGAAAGCTGAAGGTGTGGAGGGGCATTTTTGATAGTGCGTCTAAGTCTGACTTTGGATGTGTCCCACAAGACATCCGAATATCGGGGCAGGGAAACATCCACTTTCATAACCACTAGATGTCCAAATTTTGGGGAGAAAATGACCTATTTGGATATCTTGGCCTTAGGATGTCAAACCTTTTTGTCCATTTTCAAATTAAAAAATGTCCATGTTCAAAACATCCAAATCAAGCCCATTTGGACATGGGAGGGGCCAGCATCTTAATGGATGAGCCACAGACATCTCAAAAGGGCAGTGAGGCACCTTAGGGGACACTGCTGTGAACTTCACTTAAAGGGCATCAGATACATATTTCACCAGAACTCCCTTTTGGTGTAGGGTGATCCCTCCAAACCTCCTACAAAACCTTCAGTATCCACCTGTCTACCACCTCAATAGCCCTTATGGCTGCAGATGTCACCTATATAGCAATACAGTAGGTTTTGGGTGG
Source organism: Geotrypetes seraphini (assembly GCF_902459505.1). Taxonomy (NCBI): domain Eukaryota; kingdom Metazoa; phylum Chordata; class Amphibia; order Gymnophiona; family Dermophiidae; genus Geotrypetes; species Geotrypetes seraphini. Next base: position 463,373,264 of record NC_047084.1, read on the forward strand.
GTTTTTGCTGGGCTCACAATTTTCACCATAAATGTAGTGGTTAGAGTGGCTTGTGGGACTTGCTATTCCTCTCTATGATTCACTAGCCCACCCACCAGGTTACTTAAGACACCTATGTCCTATACCAGGTGCTGCTGTTCTGCAGACAGATAGAGTCAACTCCACTTAAGTGCAAGTCCTTCAGACCGGTTTGCCACATGCGCTTATATAGTAACATAGTAACGGCAGATAAAGACCCGAATGGTCCATCCAGTCTGCCCAACCTGATTCAATTTAAATTTTTTTTTTTTTTTTTCTTCTTAGCTATTTCTGGGCGAGAATCCAAAGCTTTACCCGGTACTGTGCTTGGGTTCCAACTGCCGAAATCTCTGTTAAGACTTACTCCAGCCCATCTACACCCTCCCAGCCATTGAAGCCCTCCCCTGCCCATCCTCCTCCAAACGGCCATGCACAGACACAGACCGTACAAGTCTGCCCAGTAACTGGCCTAGTTCAATCTTTAATATTATTTTCTGATTCTAAATCTTCTGTGTTCATCCCACGCTTCTTTGAACTCAGTCACAGTTTTACTCTCCACCACCTCTCTCGGGAGCGCATTCCAGGCATCCACCACCCTCTCCGTAAAGTAGAATTTCCTAACATTGCCCCTGAATCTACCACCCCTCAACCTCAAATTATGTTCTCTGGTTTTACCATTTTCCTTTCTCTGGAAAAGATTTTGTTCTACGTTAATACCCTTTAAGTATTTGAACGTCTGAATCATATCTCCCCTGTCTCTCCTTTCCTCTAAGGTATACATATTCAGGGCTTCCAGTCTCTCCTCATACGTCTTCTGGCGCAAGCCTCCTATCTTTTTCGTCACCCTCCTCTGGACCGCCTCAAGTCTTCTTACGTCTTTCGCCAGATACGGTCTCCAAAACTGAACACAATACTCCAAGTGGGGCCTCACCAATGACCTGTACAGGGGCATCAACACCTTCTTCCTTCTACTGACAACGCCTCTCTTTATACAGCCCAGAATCCTTCTGGCAGCAGCCACTGCCTTGTCACACTGTTTTTTCGCCTTTAGATCTTCGGACACTATCACCCCAAGGTCCCTCTCCCCGTCCGTGCATATCAGCTTCTCTCCTCCCAGCATATACGGTTCCTTCCTATTATTAATCCCCAAATGCATTACTCTGCATTTCTTTGCATTGAATTTTAGTTGCCAGGCATTAGACCATTCCTCTAACTTTTGCAGATCCTTTTTCATATTTTCCACTCCCTCTTCGGTGTCTATTCTGTTAAAAATCTTGGTATCATCTGCAAAAAGGCACACTTTTCCTTCTAACCCTTCAGCAATGTCACTTACATACATATTGAACAGGATTGGCCCCAGCACCGAACCCTGAGGGACTCCACTAGTCACCTTTCCTTCCTTCGAGCGACTTCCATTAACCACCACACTCTGGTGTCTGTCCGACAGCCAGTTTCTGACCCAGTTCACCACTTTGGGTCCTAACTTCAGCCCTTCAAGTTTGTTCAACAGCCTCCTATGAGGAACTGTATCAAAGGCTTTGCTGAAATCCAAGTAAATTACATCTAGCATATAGAGCATGCGCTTAATCGGAGTACCATGTGTAAAGAGTTGAGCACCGTCATTTTTTTCACAAGATCAGCAGCTTGGGGGCAGGATTCCGTACTTGCATTGATCACTGCCATCACATATCTTAGGATGAATTTAAAGGTGATTCTTGCCTCTACCGGCAGCCAGTGGAGTTTGGCATAATAGGGGCTAATGTGATCGTATTTTTTGAGGCCGAAGATGAGGTGGACGGCGGCATTTTGTACTATTCTTAGACGTTTGGTGGTGTTTTTATAGGCTCCTAGGTATATGATATTACAGTAGTCCAATATGCTTAAGATTAATGATTGGACCAGTAAGCGGAAGGAGAGGTGGTCAAAGTGGTGTTTGATGGTGCGAAGTTTCCAGAGGGTGCAGAAGCAATTTTTGACCTGGGCACTGGTATGGTCTTCGAAGGTTAAGCATCTATCTAGGATGACTCCGAGTATTTTTATGGAGGGGTTGATAGGATAATCTAGGCCGTTCAGTTTCATGGAGGTGTTTGTTATTTTATGGTTAGGGCTAGCCAGGAAGATTTTGGTTTTTCCAGAGTTCAATTTTAATTTAAATTGTGAGGTCCATAGTTCTAACTTGGTGAGGATGGAGGATGTGAGTTGTTCCGTTTGTTGGGTGAGTGAAGTTAGGGGGATGATGATGGTGATGTCATCGGCATAAATGAACAATCAAATACTTTGGTAATCCTGACAAAATAGCATTACAAAAATCAAAAACAGAGAGAACAAATGATATGACTACATTCGTCTTTGCCTGAAAAGAGAGAGATGGTTTTAAACCCCTTATCCAATAAAATACCATTCAATGTCAGCTGATATCTTGGAAACACCCAATTTATATACAAGTCACCTCACTGATAGTTCATGCTTTTATTTGAAAAGAGGAATATAGTGATAGTGGTGTCACCTCACTGAGATTGATGCAAAGAATCTGAGCCTGGTTGTGCATGGAGATACAGATTCTGGTTTTCTTTTTAAGGAAATCAGAATTACAAATCCCAGCATTCCTGTGGAGCAAAACCAGGACTGGAGTTGCTTATTTTGGTTGACCTGGCTGAGGTGGCAACCCTAGTAGTAGTTCTGGTCTTAAGGCACTAGACCAGGGGTCCCCAAAGTCCCTCCTTGAGGGCCGAATCCAGTCAGGTTTTCAGGATTTCCTCAATGAATATGCATGAGATCTATGTGCATGCACTGCTTTCAATGCATATTCATTGGGGAAATCCTGAAAACCTGACTGGATTCGGCCCTCAAGGAGGGACTTTGGGGACTCTTGCACTAGATTAGAGAAGAGAAACCTAGCCCAGAGGTAGGCAATTCCGGTCCTTGAGAGCCGAAGCCAGGCCATGTTTTCAGGATATCCACAATGAATATGCATGAGATCTATTGGCATGCTTGCATGTACTGCTTTCAATGCAAATTCATTGGGGAAATCCTGAAAACCCAACTGGATTCTGGCCCTCGAGGACTGGAGTTGCCCACCCCTGATCTAGACCACTTTCTTCCCATGCCCAATGTAAGGCAAACAACACAGAGAGAAGACCATTCTCCCTCTTCACAGCATACTCGAGCCCCAATGCTCTGGCACTAAAGCAAGCAGCACCCAACCCCAAACCTCAGGAAAAGCGCAGAATAACAGCCTTCGCTCAAGGCTAATGGAATTCAAATTATATGCGTGCAATGAGACCGAAAGGGGGAGGAACGTGCCTGGTGCGTGTGCATAGCTCTTGTGCACATGCCCAGGAAAACTCTGAAGTGAACCATACAATTCTTCGGTTCAAAGACAATTGCGGAAATATAAACATACCGAACATATAAACGGTTCATAGTCAATTACGCTCAAAGTTTTAGTATTATACCCTCGTTTTTCTTGCGATTGTGTAGCGCGCATCTTATATAGCTTGCAAAAGGAGCGACATAAAAATATACGGTCCGCGTGCGTGTGAACCGGAAATATATACATACTGAACATATAAACAGTTCATAATAAATTACACTCAAAGTTTTATTATTATACCCTCTGTTTTCTTGCTATTATGTACCGCACATCTTATATAGCTTGCAAAAGGAGCGACATAAAAATATAAACATACCTGTAAATGAAGAAATCTGAAATGTGGAAGTACGTTCGCTCTCACCAGAGGTGAGAAAAATCCACGCAAGACAAATATTCGTTATAGGTTCTTTCAGGTTTGCTTGGATTCTCACTTTTCATTCTCGGTGCCAGCACTTAGAGCAGTGTGTTGCAAACTTTTTAAACTGCTGGCACACTAATCTCGGGGCAGCGGCTGGAGGGCACCCAGAAATGTGCGGATGTTGATGCAATGATGTCGCACGCATCATCATGTGCATGCGTGCGCGGATGTCCTCCAGCCGCAGCCCTTGAGCCTACTATTATCGCCGTTTGTGGTAGTGGAGGGTTGCTACAGAAGGAGAGGTGAGGAGAAGAAGCAGAGGCGCCGGCAAGAAGGAGAGGCGCAGGCGCTGGCTGACTGACTACATAATGTAAGCAGTCAGCGAGCGCCTCTCTCCCTCGCCAACATCATGGGGCAAACCTAGAATCCTTTTGGGCACACTAGTGTGCTGCGACACACAGTTTGCAATACACTGGCTTAGAGTCTTGCACAGCGCTTCAAGAACAAATCAAAACTGTCAGATTTTAAATAGAAAATCATAAGAAATCCTCTCTTTACCCCATCCCTCCCATGCCACCTCCAAGCTGGCATTAGGTTTCCAGTGGTAAGAGGAGGGGATTTTTTTTTTTTTGTGCAGTGTTCTCTAAGCATTGACATCTGTTCGACTACATTTAAATACAATTTGCAGCCATCCCCGGCAGGCACATTGTTTCCTGCGCTAAAGCCCTCTGAGCATTCTGTGCATTTTTTTTTTTTTTTTTAATCTTTATTAATTTTCAAAACTAATACAAAGTGCCAAGAATTTTACAGATATTAATAATCATGCGGAAGAAAAATATCCCTCCCATCCAACAATTTAATCAAAAATTAAACCAGAAAGATATCCCCCTCCACCCCATCCTGGATCTGTATATAAATAAACAAAAATTAAACAAAGACAACTAGGTTGAAGTAACAAAGGATGTCAACGGAACCCAAACCAATTTAAATAATTTGCTATGCCCCAACATATCAGCATTCATCTGTGCATTTTAATACCAGCGCTAATTAGTTCTAAAGCTGGCATTAGGTTCTGAGCATCGGCCCCACTTTCGGTGGCGGTCCAGGTTGATGGCTCATTTGGGGTTATAAAGTTAAAGAAGGAGGTTAGGAGAAAAAAAGGGTTGGACTTAAAGAAAAAAACATTTGTAGGCAGGGGAGCTTGTGAATGGGAAGTGTGGTTTTGCCTGTAGGGTCCTAGGGGTGGGGCTGCTGAAGAACAGAGCAAGGGGGGCGGAAACTGCTCCTACAGCCTCTGCTGATTACACTATCTCAGCAAGCAGAAGAGTTTCTACCTGGAAAAGTGGAACTATTCAGCATACACTCATGGAGGGGGGCAGGGCTTGGAGTTTAGCTGGTTTTATTAGTCTTTGTAAAAGGATTCCCAACAAGACACTCTCTAAGCATTAAGGTCCACTTTGATTCCTCTTTCTGTTATCTGTTGGGAGATGCCAAACATTTCAAAATGATTGGGGATATCAAAACAATACAAATGACCCTTCCCTAGATGCAATGAAAAAGCTCCTCTGGCTGTTGTGGTTGAGGAGAGAGGACATCAATTGGAAACAACGCCAACCTAGGAGAAAAGGAAGAAGGAAAAGCTCATATTTCTCCAGAGGGCCAGTCAATCCAACAATATTTTGGTCTAGATTTGATTCATTTTGAACTTTGTAGAAGAATGGTCGCGTGTAAGTATAGAGATTTGGGATGCTATTGCTCTTCAAAGTTCTAAATGTAAAAAGGTGAAATGGTTTGATCAGGAGCTTTTGTGATTGAGTAGGCTTGTAGAAAAATAGAACGAGCTTGGCATAAATATCCTTCTGTAGCGATAAAAGAACAATGGTGCTCTGCAATAAAGGATTTTACGCTGGCCATTAGAACTAAAAGGCAGATCTATAAATAGGCACAGATGCTAATGATACTAAGGGCCTGTTTTACAAAGCCGCGCAGCAACAGCCCCGAAGCCCTTTAATGGCTTCTTTTACATAGCCGCGCTAGCGGCCCCAAAGCCCATAGAGATTTAAAGGGCTTCAGGGCTGTTGCCGCGCGGCAGCTGCTAGTGCGGCTTTATAAAACAGGCCCTAAATCTTTATTCAACATTGTTACGAATCTTACCGATACTGAGGCTTTTTTATTTTCTTCTAAAGGGAAAGTACCATCTGCTAAACCTCCGGCCGATTATTTTAGGTCAATAATTTTATCTATTAGATCCCAATTTGATAATACAAGTACTATTGATTTGTTTTCAGTGGGAATACTGTTTTCTACTTTGCCTTCAATTCCAGCAAACAGAACGTGGTCTGATTTTCTCCCCTTTGATTGCTCTAAGGTCAATAAGATCTATAGAAAATATGTGAAATCTCAGGGGCTCATAATCAAAAGAGAAAAACGTCCAAAAACCGGTCTAAGTCGGCACTTGGACGAACATTGTCCAAATACGTCTAAGTGCCGATAATAAAAACAGGTTTTGGAGGTCACGTGACGCTATGAGCGGGTGAGGACACGTTCCTGATCGGCTCCGGGACCCCGCTCCTCAAACTATACGGTTCTTGGGCTAATTGGCGCTTTTGGTTGGCACAGCTTGTTTGCAACTGGCTGGGGATCCCATGGACAAGTATTTAACGCGATCCCAGGAAGCGGCACGAATGAAATCGACTCAAAAAGAAAAGGAGCGAGCGAGCCCCGACGCGGCCAAAATGGCGGCCGCACCCGGAACTGCGGTGTCGGAGTTCGTGGCCGCGGCGCTGAATGACATCAAGGTGGCGGTGGCACAGGTTCTGGGTCCACAGCTGGACACTCTAACTACCCAAATGAACCGTCTAGAGCAGCTACTTACTGATACCGCGGCCAGAACGACTGAGCTCGAACAGCGAGTCTCCACAGCAGAGGACACCATCAACTCTCATGAGCTGGACCTCGCGGCCCTACAAGAAACAGTTCAGTTGCAGGCGGCTAAACTAGACGATCTTGAGAACCGTTCCCGCCGGGGGAACCTTCATTTCTTGGGCATTCCTGAAAATATCTCGGATGCTCATTTGCTAGCTGAGTTGGAAGGCTGGCTGGAACTGGAGTTCCCCGACACAGCTTCCTTGGGTCCTCTCTGCCTGGAGCGCGCTCACCGTCTAGGCGCTCGTCCGGCCCGGGATTCCAGGCCTCGGGTGGTGCTGGCCAAGTTCCTGAACTACAGACATAAAATGGAAATCCTCCGACAGTACCGTGCCAAACGTGATGCCTTACAATTTCGTGGAACTACCATTCGGATTAGTCAGGATTATTCCGCTGCCCTTACAGAACGAAGGAAGGCCTTTTATCCCCTCTGCTCCAAATTGGTGGAACACAAGCATCGTTTTCAATTCATATATCCTGCCATCCTGAAGATACATCATGAGGGCTCCTGGCACCTGTTCACAGTGGCCTCTGAAGCTGCTGACTACATTAATAAAACTCTAAGATCTTCCTTGGAGCCTCCGTGACATTTTCCTGAGAACCAGGGCTTTATGCACACGTCCGTGTGGCTCTATATCGTTTGAACATTGATTCTGTTGATCTCTCAAAGTATGTTTTCATTGTTTGACACTGGTGATTTTTTACTGTTGCTCGGAGGGGCGGGGTCCTGTGGGGTGTCATTTTGGACCTCTAGCACACTCTTTTCGGGGTGTGTTTTTGGGTCTCTTTGGGGTTTGGGTGAAGGGGGGATACTGGGTTGGGAACAGTCTACTGGTATGATGTGTTGGTTTTTTATTATTTTTCTGTGGAAGCTATGTATGCGATTTGTGAGTATTCTTTTTTGTGCTTGGGTTAACACTGCACACTTGGGCGGGGCTGGGCACCCAGGTGTTCGACACTTAATTTGCCTTGTTTTTAGCAGCTTGTGTTATGACCCTGGGTGAACACTCCCTCCGTATCCTTTTGTGGAATGTATCCGGCATTACTTCTCCAGTGAAACGCACTAAACTTTTGAGGCAGATAAAACACCATCGGGCGGATATGGCGTGTTTACAGGAAACTAAACTGTCCCCGGAAGAACACCAAAAGTTAAGACGGGGCTGGGTGGGCTCAGTGTATTCCGCATCTTCCTCAGGGAAACGTGCGGGAGTCTGTTTATTAGTACGCAAAGGTTTACAATGCTCCATAACATCAATTTCTGAGGACCCTTTGGGTAGATATCTACTTGTACATGTTTCTATTCAGGGTACCGAGTTTCGGCTGCTGAATGTATATGGGCCCAACACTTACTCCCAAGAATTTTTTGAGTCTCTGGTGACACTGGGTCTCCAAGACACATCGCAGCCCCTGATTATAGCTGGAGATCTTAATCAGGTAATGAACGCTACTCTTGATCGCTCTAGCTCTGTGGAACCTTCTTCTTCTAATCTGACTAAAGGCATTCCTTTTCTTTGTCAGTCTTTGGGCCTGGTAGATCCTTGGCGCCTTCTCCACCCGTCGGAGCGGGATTACACCCACCAATCTCGAGCTCATGGGTCCTTTTCTTGCTTAGATTATCTATTGGTATCGGAATCCCTGTTTACGCGTGTTTCTGCGGCTGTCATAGGACCACTGGAGATATCTGATCATTGCCCAATATGGGTAGATGTGGCTTGGGTATTGTCCCCTCTGGGTTCGCGTAGGTAGCGTTTCCCATCTTATCTTCAAGACGATCCCACCTTTTGGTTATATCTCAGAACTCGCTGGGAGGATTACGTGTTCACTAACGCCCAGCATCGTACTAATTCGGGTCTATTTTGGGAAACCGCTAAGGCTGTTCTTAGGGGGGCGATAATAGCCTATGTGGCGGCACGGAACAAACTCATTTCGGCGGGCATTATTAGTCTGGAGCGCCAGTGCTCTTCTTTGAAAGCGGCCTACCTCCGAACCCCTACCGCTGTACTACGAGATGAACTTCACTCGGCACAGGTCTCTCTTAATGTGTTACTCCACGATCGTGCTAAACGCTCTCTTATTTATCGTAAATATAAATTTTATCGTTACGGGAATAAACCGGGTCGGATGTTGGCGTCCCTAACTAAGAACTGGCAGGAATCTAGATATATTTCAAAAATCCGACAGGGCCCAGCTAGTTATCATACTAAACCGATGGATATTGCAGATGTCTTTTATCAGCATTTTTCTACCTTCTATTCAAGTCCTGGTCCTTACTGTGGCCCCGATATTCTGGATTATCTAGAAGACGCTGGCTTACCTCGCTTTACAGACCGACAGCGGGAATCCTTGCAAAGACCTATACAGGGCGTGGAAATCCAAAGGGCAATTAAAAACTTACGTTCTTGCACAGCTCCCGGCCCGGATAGGTTTTCGACGAAATTTTTTAAGATGTTGTCCCCTCAGCTCTGTGACTCGTTGCTGAGCTATTATGAGGCAGCTATGGAAACTGGGGCCTTCCCAGATTTTGCAAACTCTGCCACCATCACATTACTTCCCAAGCCGCAGAAACCTAAAGATATGGTTGACTCCTACAGACCAATTTCATTACTCAATATAGATATAAAAATTCTGTCTCGCTTGCTGGCTAATCGTTTAACACCCCTTTTACCTCATATTATTTCTCCGGCGCAGGTAGGCTTTGTTCAGGGTCGTCACTCTGTTCTTAATGTTCGCCGGGCACTACTGGCAATGGCCAGGGCACAAGCCTCTGACACCCTCGGCATTTTAGTCAGTCTCGATGGCTGCCAAGGCCTTTGACCAAGTCCTTTGGCCTTATCTTTTTTTGGTCCTGGAATATGTGGGTATAGGAGGGTGGTTTTTATCTGCATTGCGAGCCTTGTATTTCTCTCCTACGGCGTCTATTTTGGTCAATGGGATTCTCACAAAGTCCTTTAAGGTTGGTAGGGGGACTCGTCAGGGTTGCCCGTTATCACCCTTACTATTTTTGCTCTATTTGGAACCCCTTATACGGACGCTTCAAAGGGATGATATTTTGGCCGGGCTGCAGGAGGGCTCTTCTCAACTCCGGGTCTTGGCTTTTGCTGATGATATCCTGTTGACATTGGCCCACCCCCAAACATCCCTACCTCGGGCACTTGAGATATTAGACGAGTTTCATCTATTCTCCGGTCTTACTCTGAACAAGCAGAAATCCTTAGTCCTTCCATTACAGGAAGTGGTCCGGACTTCTTGGATTGGGTCCTTCCCTTTGGAATGGACTTCTACACCTTTACGTTATCTCGGGGTTTTGATCCCGCAGGATTTGGCTCAAGTTATATATGCTTAATGTTATGCCTCTGCTTATGCGCACGGGACAAAGGTTACGTGCTTGGCGCTCATATCCATTAACTCTCCTGGGTAAAATAGCCCTCTATAATATGATGATTATTCCCCAGTGGCTATACCTTTTGCAGACTTTACCTTTGCTCCTACAGCGCCGTCACCTTCGGGTGTTACATAAAACACTGTCAGAGTACTTATGGGGTGGTAAACGTCTACGGATTCCCCTTCGTACTCTTTCTTTACCCATTGCTCAGGGGGGTTTAGGGTTGTTGCATCTGGGGAGAATGAACATAGCTTGCCAACTTCGTCATTTGAACGATTGGTTTTGTACGACCTCTCACTTTTCAGCGACTGGGGTGGAATGCCAAGCTTTTGCTCCATTTCACTTTAGTTACTTAATACATGTCCCGCATCTACCTTTGCGTGCACACCATTATGGGGATTTATTTTTATTCCCGGTGCGTAAAATCTGGAAACAAATATGCACACAATTGCACGTTCGGTTTGATGTGACACCGTGTTTACCTATTTTGGGTAATGGGGATTTTTCACCAGGTCTTGGTTTAGGCACTTCATCCTCCTGGACTCGGCATGGTGTGTTTTATCTGTCTCAAGTATTGCAACTGGATGGTACACTACAAACATTCCAGATGCTGCAGAACTCTCGGCTATTATCACCCAATGATTGGTTGAGTTATGGACAACTTTTGCATTATGTACAATCCCTTCCCTCACAGGCTTTAACAGAGGAGGTGCAGGACAAATTGACTGAATCCTTTTGCTTAACGGCGCAAGACCCCACTCCGCTTCGTTTTCACCATCGCTTTCTTCAAGAGCTGGCTGGGGAGTTGGACTATGTTGCTTTGGCCAGTGCCTGGTCTCTGGACTTATAAGTGACGGTGTCAGCATCCATGTTAAAGCGGAGTTTTAAATTGGGGTCCTCTGTCATGGTTGCAGCGGTGGAGAGGGAACGTTATTACAAATTTCTGGTGCGTGCCTACTTTGCCCCTGTGCGCGCCTTGTAGCGGTGCCGGTACCCGTGGTTCAAGCAGGTCCGGCTCACGCTTACATTAGCGCTGCTCTGGCGTGCTTCCCTTGAAGGAAGGAAGTCCTGCTGTACAACATTCACCTTCTAGGCAGGAAATAAAAAAACACAAAGAGTCACTTTTACTGATCCTGCAATATCCCCTTTATTCAGTGGTAAGGGTTCAAGAGTTGACATACAGATAGTCCAAGCTCAAAAACCACAAAAATCAGTCCATGTCAGCAAACCAAAATTAGAGCTGCTCAAAAGAGTAGGTTCCCGCTCTAGCCTTTAAACAGGTAGTCCAGGTAAGTAAAAACACAAAGAAAAATCACAAAAGCAAAAATGCTGCTGTCTTTACTTTCAGACAAAATCAATTTTCACAGTACTTTCCAAAAGCTCTGTGCACAAGCCTTAAGTTATTCCGGCTTGACCCCAGCCAGCTCAGAAGGAGTTGGTGGGGGGAGGGGAATAAGCGAATCCACTAATAAAGTTTCTGAATTTCAGAATGCCACTAATGGCCCCACTAACCCAACCTGTTTGGACAGTGGATTCTCCCCACACTCACTTCCCTCTCACACTCAAAACAGTAACAGTCCCAGCCAGCTTAACTTGGCTGGAAACTTTAAACCTCAAAAAGAAAAAACGTTTGTTTTTTTTTCTTCCTGCTTCCCTCAAGCAGGACAGCCCCAGCCAGCACAAGTCCCCAATCAACTTATAAAGGAAAGCACCCTTTCTTAAGCAGTCCAAAAACATACACAATGGGTTAATAAACCCCAAACTTCCCAGCCCTGCCACTTAGCTGACTTCCATCAAGATGTCTTCAGGCAGACTGGGAGTTTCCAAACAGTCCATAGGTTCTTCTGTTGCTGGCTGGCTGGCAGAAAGGTCAGTGTCTGGCTCCTGCATTTCAAAGTCCTGGGACTCAGGAGCACAGCCGGGAGAGACCCTTCCCTGGGCTGGCCCAGGATAGACTGCCTTTCTCCTTCCCAAAGCAGCTTCTAAAGTACTTAGGTGAATACGCCCTGCCCTTTGAGGGGGAGGAGTTACCTGCAAAATCTGCCTAACTTTCTTTGGGACTTTAATTATTCCCCTCAGCTGGGAGCAACCAGAGGGAGGGAGATTCCTCTGGGGCTGTTGTGGGCTGTTCTGCTCACACTCCTCTCCTCCCTCGAGATCAGTAAAATCTGCATCCAAGGGAAAAACAGCCTTCTCCTTAACTCTGGTTACAATCCTATCCCCGTGGTCAGCTCTCTGGATAACTGGGCAGGGTTTAGCTAAAACCTGTCCTGGCAAAAGCTGAACCCTAGGGATAGGATTGTGACATACCCTCACCTTTAAGGGCTATCTATCCTGAGACTTTAAACCTGAGCCTCCTTTATCTTGCATCAGGATGGGCAACTCTTAATAGCGTTTCCAAGGTTTCTTAACCCTCTTTTCCTGACTTAGGGGAGGCGGATCTGTGTCCTCAAAATCCTCTGGCCAACGTAACAGGGTGGTCTCCTCCCGTCCTCCCGGTGCTCTACCACTAGGATTCATAGGACTTTCTAACCCATCCACCCTCTGGGCTAGGGCCGCTATGACCTGTGTTATACCCCCTAAGTCTTCATTACCCAGTTGGGCGATTTGCTCCCTCAATTCACCCATATCTTGCTCCATCCCCTTAAAAGTATCCAAGACTTTCTGGAAATGCTGGGCATGTTGTTCCAGCTGTTCCTCTTGTGCCTGCTGTTTCACCACCCAGCTTTCTGCCTTCCCCGTTCTATTAGTCAGTTCCCCGCACGTGGTTTTTATTTCTTTAACGCTGTGCTGCACAGCTTGTTGCTGGGCTTGCCCTTCTTTTATCTGCCCCTGAACTACCCTGAGCTGTGTGGTGACTTGTTCTATTAAGCGGGACAGTTTCTCAGACTCCTGTTGGCACTGAGTTAGAACCTGTTCCCTGGACCTTCCCTGCTCCGGGTCTATAGGAACTTTCCAGGACTGGATACTGGCCTCAGTACATGCCTTTAATCCTGTTTCCCAATCCTGGCGAGCAGAGGCTAGGTCCTCTTTTATACTATGCACCTCAGCCTTAAGTTCGGCCAGGGTAGTAACTCTCCCATCCCCTATCGGGTTAGTTAGGGCTTCTGCCTGAGGACTGACCTCTGGTATTCCTACCCCTGTAGAGCCAAATCCCCGTTCTCCTCTATCTGTCTCCGGAAGACGGGACCACCGCACTATGTCCGGGCGCCAAATTCTCTCGCATACCAACTGCGCTACTCGATCACCAATCTGTACCCGGTACTCCGAATTTCCCTGATTTACAAGAAGTACCGCTACGTTCCCCCTGAAATCCGGATCTATCACCCCAGCAGCAACATCCATTGACTTTGTGAGTACTAACCCAGATCGGGGTGCTACCCGAAGATACGCACCTGGGGGAGGTGATACCTGAATATCTGTTTTTACTAAAGCCCGTCTCTTAGCGGGTATCACTTGTTCGTGGGCCACATACAAGTCATACCCGGCGGCCTTAGGGTAAGCTCGGGTGGGTGCCCTAGCCTTTTCCGAGAGCGGGGCCCAATGAATCATCGGCCTCCAGCTCTTCGTTTTTGGCATTTGGGATCTTCCTGGCCCCGCCGGTGTGGCAAGAGGACTTCCCCCCACCCGGCTCCCCAACACCCATTTCTCCGGGCTCTGAATTCCTGCAGACATCCCTGTTCCCGCTAGCGCAGTCCAGTCCCTTCCCAAAATTAATGGGTAAGGTGTAGAATTCAGGACTGCCACTGCCATGCGGATCTTCCTACTCTTATACTCTATACTCAGGGGTCTCAGTGGGTATTCCTGGGCCTCCCCATGAATACAGGTGATGGGCACCTTCCTCATCCCCACATTCCGGCCTTTACCCAGCTCTTCCCACAGTTGTCCTGACACCATAGATACCTCAGCCCCTGTATCCACTAGAGCTGGGATCTCTTTTCCGTTCACCGATACTACCACCCGGTATTCCTTCGGAATCTTAGCTCCGGACCCCCGGGTTATTATGAGGTCCCTTATGACCCTACAATATAGCTGTGTATGTCCTATTTTCCCACAGCGGTAGCATCGGAAAGCCTCCTTGTGTAAGGTCTCCCTCTGCTTTGACCACCCTGTCCTGGGGATCTGCCCCTGGGATCCCATACTCTTATCCCCCCGGGCCTGTTCCCCACTTTCTTCAGGGTACTGTAAGGAGGTATCCTTCCTTGACCCGGCAAGGTCCAGATATGTTCCCCCTACCTGTCCCGGTGGCCCACCAGCTGCGCTTGTAGATGAGCACTGTAGCAGCTGAGTTAGCAGCTTGGTCTGCTCACCCATCGCCATGACCAGTTCGTCATGCTGTTGTCTGGCCTGTTTCTGGCTGCGGTCCCATAAGTCCTGGTTTGCTTTTAGAACCGCCTGCAGGTTCTCGCCTTGCTTCTGCCGCTCCTCCGCGAGGAACCTCAATAGCTGCTCCTGGTTCATCGTCCCGGAGACTGGAACAAAGTAAACACAAAAGACAAACCCAAGTGCGGAACCAAACGATAGGGTAACCAATCTCCCTCACCCCTCCCTGGTCAGGTACCTTACCAGAGTGCCGGGTGAGTCTGTGGCTTTGGTTTGTAGGCCTCCTTGGCCCCCAGTCGTTTATCTGCGTTTCTGTCCTCTCACACCCTGCATAGGGTCCTCCCCGGTCCTCCTCCAACTCAGGTTCACAGAAGGTAACACCAGCCTCCTCTGTACGATCCTGCGGACGACTCTGGACCTCGGTCACTTCAGGATAGGAACCAACACAATAAGCTAAAATAACCAACTAAAAAAAAAAAATTCAAAAGTCAAACTTTCTTTTTTTTTTTTTTTTTTCCAAAGTTCTATGAATGTCCAGCAGGAGGCGCTATATCCCACCACTGCCACCATTTGGAGCGGTGCCGGTACCCGTGGTTCAAGCAGGTCCGGCTCACGCTTACATTAGCGCTGCTCTGGCGTGCTTCCCTTGAAGGAAGGAAGTCCTGCTGTACAACATTCACCTTCTAGGCAGGAAATAAAAAAACACAAAGAGTCACTTATACTGATCCTGCAATATCCCCTTTATTCAGTGGTAAGGGTTCAAGAGTTGACATACAGATAGTCCAAGCTCAAAAACCACAAAAATCAGTCCATGTCAGCAAACCAAAATTAGAGCTGCTCAAAAGAGTAGGTTCCCGCTCTAGCCTTTAAACAGGTAGTCCAGGTAAGTAAAAACACAAAGAAAAATCACAAAAGCAAAAATGCTGCTGTCTTTACTTTCAGACAAAATCAATTTTCACAGTACTTTCCAAAAGCTCTGTGCACAAGCCTTAAGTTATTCCGGCTTGACCCCAGCCAGCTCAGAAGGAGTTGGTGGGGGGAGGGGAGTAAGCGAATCCACTAATAAAGTTTCTGAATTTCAGAATGCCACTAATGGCCCCACTAACCCAACCTGTTTGGACAGTGGATTCTCCCCACACTCACTTCCCTCTCACACTCTCAAAACAGTAACAGTCCCAGCCAGCTTAACTTGGCTGGAAACTTTAAACCTCAAAAAGAAAAAACGTTTTTTTTTTTTCTTCCTGCTTCCCTCAAGCAGGACAGCCCCAGCCAGCACAAGTCCCCAATCAACTTATAAAGGAAAGCACCCTTTCTTAAGCAGTCCAAAAACATACACAATGGGTTAATAAACCCCAAACTTCCCAGCCCTGCCACTTAGCTGACTTCCATCAAGATGTCTTCAGGCAGACTGGGAGTTTCCAAACAGTCCATAGGTTCTTCTGTTGCTGGCTGGCTGGCAGAAAGGTCAGTGTCTGGCTCCTGCATTTCAAAGTCCTGGGACTCAGGAGCACAGCCGGGAGAGACCCTTCCCTGGGCTGGCCCAGGATAGACTGCCTTTCTCCTTCCCAAAGCAGCTTCTAAAGTACTTAGGTGAATACGCCCTGCCCTTTGAGGGGGAGGAGTTACCTGCAAAATCTGCCTAACTTTCTTTGGGACTTTAATTATTCCCCTCAGCTGGGAGCAACCAGAGGGAGGGAGATTCCTCTGGGGCTGTTGTGGGCTGTTCTGCTCACACTCCTCTCCTCCCTCGAGATCAGTAAAATCTGCATCCAAGGGAAAAACAGCCTTCTCCTTAACTCTGGTCACAATCCTATTCCCGTGGTCAGCTCTCTGGATAACTGGGCAGGGTTTAGCTAAAACCTGTCCTGGCAAAAGCTGAACCCTAGGGATAGGATTGTGACAGCCTATAGAGCACGTCTTAGCCCTTCTACGTGCTGTTCCAAGTGTAATGCTCCTAGGGCAACCCTTGGGCACATGTTTTGGTTATGCCCTGGTATTCGGGCTTATTGGAGGCGCATAGGCCTCTTGATCCAGTCCCTCTGGAAGTGCTCTAGGACACCTACAGTGACTTTTCTTTTTACTTTAAAGTTCTCTCTGGTCCCGGTTAGACCAGGCATGAATGCTTTTGTTCAACGGGCCATAATTGTAGGTATAAAGACCATCTTACAATGCTGGTTATCGCCACAAACACCTACTGTTTCTCACTGGCGGATTCATATGATTCATATGGTGGGATATGAACGCCAGGCCATTCCTGATTTACATTCTAAGCAGGGTACTTTGTTCCTTCGTTGCTGGAGGCCATTTTGTTCTACTTTAACACCCATTGTGAGGGCACGTTTGCTTGATTGAATACTCACCTGATTGTTTCTTACAATGACTGTTCCTAAGGGGGGGGAGGGTATGGTTGATGAGGTTTTCTGTACATTGCTATTGTCTGGCTTCTATTTTGTATTCACATGTTCTTTTGAAAAATTTTAATAAAACAGACTTAAACATAAAAAAAAACCAAAAAAAAAAACCAGGTTTTGGACGTATTTCTAAATGACATAGGCTTTCATAGTGCCGCTGAACGACCAAAGCTAAACGGAGCGTATTCAGGAGGAGTGTCAAGGGCGGGAGTTGGGCGGGACATGGGCCGGCTTAGACTTAGTCGTACAGCATGTCATAACTGAAAGTTATACATCCGAGGATCAAAGGAACTTAGACCGTTGTGACTTAGACCATGTAAAATTATTATTATTTTTTTTTTAATTTCTTTATTGATATTTTGAACTTGACAATGTATACATTTGAAAAATCGAAAAAAAAAACCCCCAACTATATGAAAATACACTATTAACATCAGAAATATTACAATAAAAATTTTAAATCCCTTCTTAACCTATAACAGTAATGATATTATATTATACTCATCAATATTATGGAATATTATGAAATTTATACCTCTAAATAAATAATACACCCCCCCCACCCACCCTGGATGTGCAAAGGAATCTAACATAAAGAAAAAGGAATCACTTTAATTATAATGTGACAAAATTAGTTAATGGACCCCAAATCCCCTTAAAGGATTTAACAAACCCTAAACGCTCTGCCATAATCTTTTCATATTTATATGTTGCACATACAGTTGCCCACCAAAAACTAAAATTAATCCTATCATGATTTTTCCAATTAGATGTGATCATTTGAAAAAAGAATGAACCCCTATTCCTGATAAGATCATGAAAAGGCGACTATTATTTCTATCCAAAGTGGGTTTATCATGCAGAGTCGTTCCAAAAATTATTGCTTCATATGTCAAAGGAATAGAGGATTGAAGAATATTATTAATTTGCCCCCAAATCGACTTCCAAAAGCCAAGTATCAATGGACAAAAAAATAAAAGATGATCCAAAGTCCCAATATCAATATGACAATGCCAACATCTATTAGATTTAGAACTATCTACTTTATTCAACCTAACTGGAGTCCAAAAAATTCTATGTAATAAAAACAACCATGTTTGTCTCATAGATGCTGACATTGTACATCTTAATTTCCAAGTCCAAATTCGTGGCCAACGAGAAACAGAAATATGCTGTTTTAACTCGATACTCCAAATATCTCTAAGACTATTTTTTGGTTTTTTATTTAAAAATCCAGAAATCAATTTATACCACTGGGCAGCCTGATGTCCTATTAAATCTGTTTGGTAGCAAAGGATTTGCAAGCTAAAATAAGTTTTCAAATTTTTCCATTCAGGGAACCCCATCTGAATAGCCTGCTTCAACTGCAAGCACCTATATTGTTGAGTGTTTGAAATACCAAATGAATGCTGCAGTTGTGAAAACTCAAGCAGATTACCATTAGAAATAAGATCATCTAATGTCCTAATATTTGCCTTCATCCAATTCTTCCAAGCGATTCCAGCACCGCCTATTTGAATCTTGGAGTTTAACCATAAGGACTGTAAAGTAGATTTCATTATTGGTACCTCTGTTAATTTATCAATAAATTTAATAGTTTTCCAAGTATCCAATAAAATTATATTGTCCTTAGCATATTTATGAAATCTGATACTTAATACATGTGGAAGTCTCATAGGGGATACCAAATTCCGTTCCAAATATAACCAATCTGGTTGATGATCAAATAAGCTCAGGGAGGATCCAATACCTTGACGTAATATATAGGCTTGATGGTACCTATAAAAGTTTGGAAAATTTACCCCACCCTCCACAATTGATTTTTGCAACGATACTAAAGCAATTCTTGGTTTTTTCCCAAGCCAAACAAATTTTGTCAAAATATTATTTAATTTTTTGTAAAAGGACTCTTGAAAATAAACTGGTAACATACTCATTTGGTAACAAACTATAGGCAAAATCATCATCTTTACTGTTTGCACTCTCCCCCACCAAGAAATATGCAAAGGATTCCATTGCTCACACAATTCTGTAACTTTTAGTAATAAGGATTTTTCATTTACCTTCATTGTTTCTTCCAATGTACTTTTTATCCAAATTCCTAAATATTTTATTCCATCTTTCTTCCAACTAAACTGAAACGAATCAAATAAGCCTTTTATACAATGTACATTTAGTGGAAGAATTTCTGATTTATTCCAATTTATTTTATAACCTGAAAATTTTCCAAATTTATCAATCAAATCCAATAAATGTGGAATGGTTGACTCCGGATTTCTCAAATGAATCAAAATATCATCTGCATAAGCAGAAATTTTATATTCCCGATATGCATAAGGAATACCTTCTATCTCCTTTGATTGTTGAATAGCTAAAAGTAGAGGTTCCAAAACAATATCAAATAACAAAGGAGATAATGGACAACCCTGTCTAACTCCCCTTTCTAAAAAGAACCTTTCTGAAAAAGTATTATTTATATATAATCTAGCAGATGGGGAGCTATACAGGGATTGAATCATTTGTATAAATCGAGAACCAATACCAAACCAATCCATTGCTTGATACATAAAAGTCCATTCTACCCGATCAAATGCTTTCTCTGCATCTAAAGAAACAGAGAAAGCCAGATTTTTCATATCCTTTGTTAAATGTAAAATATGAAAATCTAATCTGGTGTTATTTGAAGAATGTCTTTGAGCAACAAAACCTGTTTGATGCATACCAATAATATAAGGGAGAGCCTTATTCAAACGCAAAGCCAATATTTTAGCTAACAATTTCCCATCAACATTAATCAAAGAAATAGGCCTATAGTTTGAAACCAACATGGGATCTCTGTTTGGCTTAGGCAAAACTATTGTTAAAGCTTCTGCCATAGTACCTGTAATACAACCTTTATTTAGTTGAAACTGATATAATTTGAAAAGATGGGGTAACAAAATAGTTTGAAAAGAGTTAAAAAATTCTACCGTATATCCATCACTTCCTGGAGCGGATCCAACTCTAAGGGACTTTAAAACCCTCTGAATTTCTTTTTGTGTTATAGGTGCTTCGAGATTTTCTTTCATATGATCAGGAACTTTAGGGCCATTAATCAACTTTAAAAATTCAAAACCATCTTTCTCTTTATTAAAATAATGCTCAGAAGAATACAAGCTTTCATAAAATTTCAAAAATTGTTGTAAAATATTTTTAATTTGAGAATGAATTATTCCATTATCATCTGAAATAGCCATTATATTAGCTTTCCTTTTTTTTTGCTTTTAAATAGTTAGCTAGTAATCTTCCCGCCTTATTTGAGGTTCCATAATACAATGCCTTATAGGACACAAACTCCTTTCTAGCCAATTGTGATGATATCTCATTGTATCTAAATTTTACTTTTAGCAAATTCTGATAAATACTTTGTTCCCATTTTTCCTTTAATTTAATTTCCAATTTTCTAATATTTTGTTCTAAAATTAAAAAATCTTTATTTAGTTGTTTTCTAACATATGCTGAGTACGAAATTATGTGTCCTCTCAAGGTAGCTTTAAAGGCATCCCATAAAATTTCCTGAGACATTTCTTCTGATTCAGTAAACTGATTTGAATCAATCTGAGTTTTTTAAAAACCTTCAACAAATAATTTTACCATCATCTTCCTCCAATTTAATTTTGGCAGGGGACTTTAATGCAGTAATGGACCCTATTTTAGATAAAAAGCCTAGTAAAATTTTAAAATCTTTAGGATTAGATAATTTGATAAATTCTTGTGGTTTAAAAGATATTTGGAGGATTTTTCATTTCAATGATCAGGAATTTTCATTTTATTCCCATATTCACAAATCATTTTCTAGAATTGATTATTTTTTCGTTTCAGATAATTTAGTACAGAAGGTTAAGAAGGCGAATATAGATTCAATTATACTTTCAGATCATGGGGGTATTTGGATTGATTTTGAGATAGATGAACAAGAAAATAATAGACGATGTAAAATTAGACAGTCATAGGATAGGAGATAACATCCTATTATGGATTAAGAACTGGTTAAAAGATTAGGGTTAAATGGTCAATATTCTCAATGGAGAAGGGGAAATTGTGGGGTTCACTATAATTCCAAACCCCACAGCTAGTAAATCATATAACAAATCCACCCACCCCCCCAAAAAAATTGTGCAATTAAAATCTAAGAACAGGTAGAATTTCTATCTCATTATAATTACCGTATTTTCACGCATATAACGCGCGCGTTATACGCGTTTTTACCTACCGCGCATACCCCTCGCGCGTTATATGCGTGAGCGCGGTATACGAAAGTTTTCAAACATAGTTCCCACCCCGCCCGCCGCCCGATTCACCCCCCCAGCAGGACCACTCGCACCCCCACCCCGAACGACCACTCGCACGCGCTCCCACCCGCACCCGCATCCACGATCGGAGCAAGAGGGAGCCCAAGCCCTCTTGCCCGGCCGACTCCCCGACGTCCGATACATCCCCCCCCCCCGGCAGGACCACTCGCACCCCCACCCCGAAGGACCGCCGACTTCCCGACAATATCGGGCCAGAAGGGAGCCCAAACCCTCCTGGCCACGGCGACCCCCTAACCCCACCCCGCACTACATTACGGGCAGGAGGGATCCCAGGCCCTCCTGCCCTCGACGCAAACCCCCCTCCCCCCCAACGACCGTCCCCCCCCAAGAACCTCCGACCGCCCCCCCAGCCGACCCGCGACCCCCCTGGCCGACCCCCACGACCCCCCACCCCCCTTCCCCGTACCTTTGGAAGTTGGCCGGACAGACGGGAGCCAAACCCGCCTGTCCGGCAGGCAGCCAACGAAGGAATGAGGCCGGATTGGCCCATCCGTCCTAAAGCTCCGCCTACTGGTGGGGCCTAAGGCGCGTGGGCCAATCAGAATAGGCCCTGGAGCCTTAGGTCCCACCTGGGGGCGCGGCCTGAGGCACATGGTCGGGTTGGGCCCATGTGCCTCAGGCCGCGCCCCCAGGTGGGACCTAAGGCTCCAGGGCCTATTCTGATTGGCCCACGCGCCTTAGGCCCCACCAGTAGGCGGAGCTTTAGGACGGATGGGCCAATCCGGCCTCATTCCTTCGTTGGCTGCCTGCCGGACAGGCGGGTTTGGCTCCCGTCTGTCCGGCCAACTTCCAAAGGTACGGGGAAGGGGGGGTGGGGGGGTCGTGGGGGTCGCCAGGGGGGTCGCGGGTCGGCTGGGGGAGCGGTCGGAGGTTCTTGGGGGGGGCGGTCGTTGGGGGGGAGGGGGGTTTGCGTCGAGGGCAGGAGGGCCTGGGATCCCTCCTGCCCGTAATGTAGTGCGGGGTGGGGGTAGGGGGTCGCCGTGGCCAGGAGGGTTTGGGCTCCCTCCTGGCCCGATATTGTCGGGGAGTCGGCGGTCCTTCGGGGTGGGGGTGCGAATGGTCCTGCCGGGGGGGGGGATGAATCGGACGTCGGGGGGGGGTGAACGGAGAGTCGGGACAGCGCACGGAGAGGCGGGGCAGTGCACGGAAGTCAGGGGGGTGAACGGAGAGTCGGGACAGCGCACGGAAAGTCAGGGCAGTGCACGGAAGTCAGGGGGGGTGAACGGAGAGTCGGGACAGCGCACGGAAAGTCAGGGCAGTGCATGGAAGTCAGGGGGGGGGGTGAACGGAGAGTCGGGACAGCGCACGGAGAGGCGGGGCAGTGCACGGAAGTCAGGGGGGTGAACGGAGAGTCGGGCAGCATGCGCGGTATAATCGTGAGCGCGTTATACCAAAGTTTTTGTGCTTATCATCGTGATTTCTGCGCGCTATACACGTGTGCGCGTTTTATACGGGTGCGTGTTATTTGCGTGAAAATACGGTAGTTACTTTAGCTATTCGGAGGAAAAGCCTCAGAACCCCTTCAGGGAGGAAACCCTCCTTTAACTCAAGAGGGCAGTTAACTTCATAGGCATAAAACCCTCTGACTAGGTTAAATGTGCTTAAATCATACAGGTTATGCACAGATATAGCAAATAACTCTAGGTTGTAATTTATCGTATCAGTGTGTGTGGCAGCGATAAGAGCTCCCAGCCCGACCAATTTAAACTTGAGGTTTTTGAATTTTCCTGTTGCCATATTAATAGTCCTTTTTTTTTGTTAATCTTTATTCATTTTTAAAACTCACAATAAGTGTAACATATAATACAATCATTTATACTTTAACATCACTTAATATATCATCAAATTCTAACTCGCATCAAATATCCTCCCTCCCTTATACCCAACAGTTATTCATAAGCAAAAGAAATCATAAAATATTCCCCACCCCACCCCACCCTGGACGTGTATGAACAAAAGGGAAAAAATTAATATTCTATGCACTAATTTCAATCTTTACAGTATCTTGTTAATGGCTCCCAAATAACCTATTAATAGTCCTAAGGATCTTTTTAAAACAGTTTTGAAGTTTCCTGAAACAAAAATGCATCCTATTCAAAAATATATATTATTTAACCTTGACAAGATTGTAATTTGCTGTAAATCTGCTTGTAATTTTGTTGTAAATCTGCTTGTCAATGCAGGTCATTTGCTAATTGATGTAAACCGCCTAGAACTCGCTGGGTATGGCGGTATATAAGAATAAAGAATAATAATAATAATATTAAAGTGGATGAAGACAGACAGACCTATAGATGTTTCCAGAATGCTGAAATTGTCTCATCATGACATTTCTGAGAAATCGCTTTTATTTCTCTGCAGTACAAAGAATTTACCGTATATTGAGACTTCATTACTGTATAGACTGGGAAAAGTGCCTTTCATGGTTGGTAGAGTGTCAATGTTTCCTGATGTTTCTAAGACAGATTATGGGCTTTGTGGAGTAGTTTCCCAGTGACTTAAATCATTTTTATGTGACCGGAAGCAAGAAGTGAATGTTGATGGAAAACCTTCTGCTCAAAGGGTGATGAAGACTGGAGTTCCACAGGGCTTGGCCCTATTGGCTGTACTATTCAATCTATATCTTCTCCCTTTATGTAAGTTGATGTATTGTGCAGATTGTATGCAGAAGACATACATTTCTTCTTCCAGTTGATGGATCATTAATACAATCTGTTGCGCAGTTGAGTGTTATTGTGGCTAAAATCAAGGAATGGATGGATGTTAATAGACTAATGCTTAATATAGAGAAGATGAAAGTAATGTGCCTATCTAAACATTTTGCCATTCATATTCCAACATCTGTCCAAATATTGAATGCAGTTGTGAAATTTTCATCTGAGGTTCAATACTTGCGTGTCATTATTGACTCACAACTGTCTTTTAAATAACATATTCAGATGATCATAAGCACATAGGTCCATCATGCCCAGCAGTCCGCTCCCACGGCGGCCCCCCAGGTCAATGACCTGCAGTGATCCATTACTCTACTTCTCTTTTACCCTACAGCCTTTGTACTGTATAGTAACCCTCTAATTGTACCCCTGGATCCCCTTTTTCTTCAGGAATTCGTCCAATCCATTTTTGAAACCCAAAGTCGTACTCTGCTCTACCACCCCTTCTGGAAGCGCATTCCAGGTGTCCATCACTCTCTTTGTGAAGAAGAACTTCCTAGCATTTGTTCTGAACCTATCTCCCATCAATTTTTTTTAGTGCCCTCTAGTTTTTGATGCCCCCGCCAGTCTGAAGAATCTGTCCCTCTCCACCTTCACTACACCCTTCATGATCTTATAAGTTTCTATCATATCCCCTCTAAGTCTCCGCTTTTCCAGGGAAAAGAGCCCCAGCTTCTCGAGCCTCTCAGCATATGAGAGGTTTTCCATGCCCTTTATCATTTTTGTTGCTCTTCTCTGGACCCTCTCGAGTATCGCCATATCCTTCTTAAGGTACGGCGACCAGTACTGAATGCAGTACTCCAGATGCGGTCGCACCATCGCCCTATACAGCGGGAGGATAACTTCCTTGGTTCTGGTAGTGACACCTTTTTTGATAATGCCCAAATTGTGGCTATTCAGTAATCATCAGCAGTATCTTTCTTGGAAAGGTTTCAAGCGTCCTTCAGGCTGTTGTTCTATCTAGTCTTGATTACTGTAATTTGGTGCTGTTAGGTACTTCTGCAGCTGGGATGCGTGCTCTACAAGCTACCCAGAATTCCATCATTAGATCTCTTTGTAGGATAGCAAAGTATGATCATGCAAAGGCATTGGAATGGGGGAGGCCACAGGGGCCATGTCCTGCCCAAAATATTGGCGGTCACCAGTTGGTGCCCTTCCTCCTACTTGTTTTCCGGCGTTGTACTTTAAATCTTCAGAACAGCTACTGCGCAGCGTCGATGAGCAGGCCAATCCCGGAGCCCTTCATTCTACTTTCGTGGTCAGGCCTGTTCATTGATGCTGTGCAGCAGCTACCTCAAAAATTTAAAAAGCTCCTGGGTCCCCCCCCAAACCAAACAGCATTCCACTGCCTATGTAATCATGTGTTGGAATAATATGTTGCACTCTATTGCCTTAAAATGGAATACAGAGTGTAATATAAATTGCTGTTGTTAATTTATCTAAGCATACATCAATTGGCTCCTGCATATTTGATTGTTCTGCTTCAAAAGTTACGTTCCTCAGGGCACTGCGATTTATCTATGCCAACAAGAAAAGAACTGCGACTACAAACAACTAGAGCAAGTACTTTTTCATGTGCTGGCCCTGCAGAGTGGAACATTCAAGTAGGCGGTGCTGGGATCGCCTGGAAGAATTGGATGCAGGCAGGTATTAGGACATTGAATGATGTTATGTCTAGTGAGAAACTGCTTGATTTTTCACTGTCGCAACAATCATTTGGCATTTTAAAGTCTCAACAGTATAGGTGGTTGCAGTTGAAGCAGGCTATTCAGAGTGGGTTCCCTGAATGGAAAAACTTAAAAACTTATTACAGCTTGCAGATCCTTTGCTACCAGACAGATCTAGTAGGGCATCAGGCCGCCCAGTGGTACAAACTGATTTCTGAATTTTTAAATAAGAAGCCAAAAAATAATCTTAGAGATATTTGGAGTATCGAGATAAAACAGTATATTTCTGTATCTCGTTGGCCACGAATATACAACGTCGGCATCTATGAGAGAAATACGGTTATTTTTATTACATAGGATTTTTTTGACCCCAGTTCGATTACAAAAAATAGATAATTCTAAATCTAATAGATGCTGGCATTGTCATAGTAATATAGGGACTTTGGATCATCTGTTATATTTTTGTCCATTGATACTTAGTTTCTGGAAGTCAATTTGAGGACAAATAAATCTCATTCTTGAGTCATCTATTCCCTTAACCTATGAAGCTGTAATTTTTGGTAAGTTACTACATGTTAAGCCTACTTTAGATAAGTATAAAAGTCGCCTTTTCCTGATCATGACGGGAATAGCTGTTCAACTGATCGCACATAATTGGAAGAACCATGACAGGATTAATTACACTTTTTGGTGGGTAAATGTGTGTACCACATATAAGTATGAAAAAATAATGGCGGAACGTTTGGGGACAAGTAAGTCCTTTAATGATGTATGGAGTCCATTGACTACTTTTGTTGCATTACAGTAAGGGTCATGTTTCTTTCTTTTTCATTAGATTTCTTTACACATCCAGGGAGGGTGGGTGGGGGGAGGGAAATGTACTTTGAGGAGTTAAAATATTATAATCACTTCATATATATTATTGTATTAATAATTAAGATGAGGATGGGAGTAAATGACTGTTTAATGTAATAATTGTATAGTTATTAGTGCGTTCTATGCAGTATTTATGATTTACCAATTGTATTGCACTTTCAAAGTTTGAAAATCAATAAAGATTTAAACACAGATGTCCAGCTTATATTAGGCAGCAAGGGGATTTGAGTAACATAACATAACAAACTACTTCTATACTGCATAACCTGGTAAGTTCTATGCGGTTAACATAATTAATAAAAAAACATATAAGTCATTAAGAATGATCATTATTCAGGGAACAAATAACCCCCTCTTCTACGAAACAGCGCTAGCAGTTTCCAGCGCGGGGAGACGCTCTGAATGGCCCGCACTGCTCCTGACGCTTATAGGAACTCAATGAGCGTCAGGAGCAGCACGGGCCATTCAGTGCGGCTCTCTGCGCTAAAAAACGCTAGCGTGGTTTTGTAGAAGAGGGGGTAAGTCTTCAGTTGTTTTCTAAAATGATATTACTTTTAAAAGATTGTTGAAATGGCACTTATTTTGTAAAATGAAGTCTGGTTAGCACGCCTTAATAAAAGGACCTCCAAATTTCCAATTGTGATTTTCCTGTAAATATTTTATTTCCTACCAAGGAAATAGATAAA
The DNA here is from genome assembly GCF_902459505.1 of Geotrypetes seraphini. Classification (NCBI taxonomy): domain Eukaryota; kingdom Metazoa; phylum Chordata; class Amphibia; order Gymnophiona; family Dermophiidae; genus Geotrypetes; species Geotrypetes seraphini. The sequence continues at coordinate 463,400,349 of NC_047084.1, forward strand.
TCTTTTATGACTTCCCACATCTGCAATATTTACTTGAAGGTAAATATTGCTCCCATTGTTCTTTAGTAAGGTCCTATGAATTTGTTAGTGACAGGTTGTTTTTTTCTCCCTCATTTTTTTACATCGAATTCCATTAGATTACTCCAGCCTCCTATGAATTTACTAATATCTTGGTTTCTCCTCTTATCTTGTAGACTATAGTATGTAAATTGTTTCCTTTGTTATTTAGCCTAGTACAGTTTGTACATTGGATATTATTTTCTGGATTGCTATTCAAAATTTGTTCTTTTGAGTGTATAATTTAAATGCTAATGCTAATGCTAATAATAAAAAAATGGAGCTACACAGAAGGAAACAGACATCAGAGCCTGAGACCAGTGGCGCGCCAAGGGGTGGGGGGGGGAGGTCCGCCCCAGGTGCATGCCCCAAGGGGGTGCACAGCCGGCTACCCTCCCTATGCCGCTGCTGCTTTCCTTAACCAGCAGCAGCGGCAGTAAACTTTTAAATTAGGGGTATCCGCAGCCCAGCTTGTGCTCCCTCCAGCAGGTGTTTAGCTACAGTGGTTTTTCTGCTCAAAGCTGCGGGCATCAGCTCCTTGCGCGATCCGCAGCTGCATCGGAAATGTTCCCTCTGATGTCACAATGTCAGAGAGAAGGCTTCCGATGAAGCCACGGATTGCGCAAGGTGTTGATGCCCGCAGCTTTGAATGGAAACTGGGTGTATCAAGGAACTGGCTAGAAATGCTGCTGCTGCACAGGGAAGGAGGAGGGAGAGAAATGCTGCTGCTGCACAGGGAAGAGACGTGAAGTGAATGGGGGGAAGAGAAATGCTGCTGCTGTAGCACAGGGAAGGGGGGGGGGGAAATGCTGCTACTGCAGCACCCAATTGGGGAGAGAGAGGGAAGGAGGGAGAATGAAGACAAGGGAAAGGAGCGAGAGATGCCAAGTCCATGAAAGGGAAGGAGACAGTTGCCAGACCAGGGGAAAGGAAGGAAGGAGGGAGGGAGGGAGGGAGGAAGAGAAAGGAAGAAGAGGAGATGCCAGATAATGGAGGGGAGGGGGAGTTGGAAGGAGAGGAGAGAAATGCTAGGGCATGGGGCAAGGGAAGGGAAACTAAGGAGACAAATGCCAGACCAGATGGAAAGGAGGGAGAGGAGGTGCGAGAGCATGGGGGGGGAGGGAAAGAGATGCCAGGCCATGGTGTGGAGAGGGAAGGAAGGAAGGAAGGAAAGGAGAAGAGAGAGATGCCAAAGCATAGGGGAGGTAGGTAAAGACAGAAAATGGAAAGGGGGTAAAGCTGAAATGAATCATGTACAAAGGAGAGAAGGAGCACAGGATATACAGTTTATTGAAGGGACATAGAAAGAGGGAAGATGTTATATGGAAGGGGAAGAGAGAGTGTGGGCAGTAGATGGAAGGGGTAGAGAGATAGGGCAGCAGCTAGGTGGAAGGACAAAGAGAGGGCAGATGTTGTATGGAAGGGAGAGAGGACAAACGCTGTATAGAGAAAGAAGAGAGCGAAGAGAAGATGATTAAAGCAGAAACAAAAAAGGTAAAAATATTTTTTTGTTGCTTTACTTAGAATCAAGTAGTATTGTAACTGTATTGATAAAAGTTTATAAATAGGAAATGGAAATAAGGCAATTTTTTTGGACTAAACCCCTTTCCTCAGGTCAGGACAGGATACCATAACAGCAGTATACTGTACTGTTCTGAAGAAAGATTTGGCCTCTGAAATCTAATTGAAAAATGGATTAGTCCAATAAGATGGTATTTTCTTATTTCTCATTATTTGTTTTATTTCTATTTGTTAATTTGTAAAGTGGTGATTATGTATCCTTTTTTTCAAATTTACATCTACTGTCTTTATATTTTGCACAGTATTAGGGGACATGTGTCACTGTTTCTGTGGTGTTGTGGTGTTGCATTGTATGCAGAGTCTGGTTTCTTGGCGGTTCAGTTTAACTTTTGTCTACATATTTCTATTTTAAGTTTGTGATTATTTCATATTGGGCGAGGGTGTATCTCTGTTCTGTGTGTATGAAAAGGACATGGTTTTCTGTTGGCATTGACAGTGCAGGATCAATTTGACTGTACAGGATCTGGCTTGTTTAGCTTGTTTAGTTTTACAATGTGTGTGTTGGTGTTCTAGTGCTCACTGCAGTGTTTAAGATGCTGCCTTTCCCAAAGAGATTCTGGGTGTGCCACAAATGATTTATTTTTTAAAATTCTCTTCATAAGTATACACTAGAATAGATGACATGTACATCGCAAACTCAAAAGTCATCAATGTTATGAGCGTTTGTGTGAATAAGGATACAATCGTCCAGACAAGCATCATTCGTTATTACAATTACCCATATATAGCTTAAAGAACTTTAAATTTCAAATTTAATTTTTGCTTTTGTGATTTTTTTTTGTTTTTATTTGCTCTGTTTAGTGTGCCAGAGCTAAAAATGTTTGAGAGCTCTGCTCTAGATCTAAAAAAACAAACTCCTTTAAAAACTTTTAAAATCTATACTATATCTGCCTGTTTAGGGCTTCTTCAGTTAGCATAAAAATGTTGCCGCACAATTTGTTATTGTATGTAAGAGCATTGACCACATTACTCCTGTTCTACACGGGTCACCAGTTAAAAGTTCAGAGTTCATTTTAAATGACTGTGGTCTATAGATTGTTACAAGTGGCACAAAAAGAATCCAACGTAGTCTGCAGTGAAGCAAGCAGCAAGCAAAAGACAACAAACAAACTGCAGATGATGTACAAGATGCAGGCGTTTATTAAATCAATAAAAATGCAGTAAAATATACAACCTTATTACCAACCAAGGGACCAGACACGGTCCGTGTTTCGGACAACATGCCATCCTCAGGGGGTCCATGGTGGTTAAGGTATGAAGCAAACCGCACAAAAGATATCAAACAAACGCCTATGAGAAACGAATGTGGACAAGCATATACTACACAATGGCAGTATAAAGTGTTACACCACTTTATGGAGAATGAACTACAGTATATGCCGTTTGGATACCTTGTAATCCATCTTGTCCATTAAGACTGAGGGCTCCTTTTACTAAGGTGCACTAGCGTTTTTAGCACGCAGGATTTTAGCGCGCGTTAAACCCACGCTATGCTTCTAGAACTAACGACAGCTCAATGCTGGCGTAAAGGTCTAGCGCGCAAGCGCTATTCCGCGTTTTAAGGCCCTAACGCACCTTTGTAAAAGGAGCCCTGCATGATGAGGCACAGTTGGTGCAAAGGTATTAGGCAGCCTAGGCTAATCTTCAGCCTTGTGCCCTTCTCAGTTTAGTTAGACCCTTTGTACCCTTTCTCCAAGATTATTTTAAAATTAAATTTAGCAATGATGATAGTAATAATAACAGTTTATATACCGCAAGACCATGACGTTCTATGCTGGAAGAGTGGGCAAAAAAGTGGCAAATGAGATTTAACATAGAGAAATGTAAGGTCATGCACGTAGGGAAAAAGAACCCGAGGTTCAGCTACAAAATGGGGGGGGAATATTGCTAGGGGTGAGCAACCTTGAAAGAGACCTGGGGGTGATGGTGGACACAACATTAAAACCATCAGCGCAGTGTGCGACAGCCTCAAAGAAAGCAAACAGAATGCTGGGCATCATCAAAAAGAGTATCACAACCAGGTCGAAGGAAGTCATCATGCCACTGTATCGTGCAATGGTGCGCCCGCTCCTGGAGTGCTGTGTCCAGTACTGGTCGCCATACCTCAAAAAAGACATGGCAGTACTCGAGGGAGTCCAGAGAAGAGCGACTAAACTGATAATAGGTATGGAAAATCTTTCATACGCTGACAGGTTAAAAATGCTGGGGCTGTTCTCCCTGGAGAAGAGGAGACTTAGAGAGGACATGATAGAAACCTTCAAAATCCTGAAGGGCATTGAGAAAGTGGATAAGGACAGATTCTTCAAACTGTGGGGAACCACAAGCACTAGGGGGGTCACTCGGAGAAATTGAAAGGGGACAGGTTTAGAACAAATGCTAGGAAGTACTTTTTTACCCAGAGGGTGGTAGACACATGGAATGCTCTTCCAGAAGTTGTGATAGGCCAGAGCACAGTACAGGGGTTCAAGGAAGGTTTGAATAGGTTCCTAAAAGATAAAGGGATTGAGGGGTACAGATAGAACCAGAGGTAGGTTATAAGAATGGTCAGGAACCACTTCACAGGTCATGGACCTGATGGGCCGCCGCGGGAGCGGACCGCTGGGCATGATGGACCTCTGGTCTGACCCAGTGGAGGCAACTTCTTATGGTCTTATGCGGTTTACAATGATTAAAAGGTGTTACAAATTGAGTAGAACTAACAAAGTTAAAAGCTAGTGATTAACAGCTCTAGAAATCAGTTATTGTGGAACAAGATAGTACAGATCAGTTACCTAAATACTTCAGGAACAGATATGTTTTTAGGTGTCTCCTAAATTCCCCATAAGTATTAGTGAGCATAAGTAATTGTTCCAGATCTTTACCCCATAATGCTACCTGATCAACACAATGTCATATTTTCTATGACAATCCAATAAAAATGCATATTTGGCCATCATACTTTTAAATATGGAACTTTGTTTCATAAAAAATATCAGGAACAAGGGCAGTTTCAAAAACCATAGTTGGGCAATTTGAAAATTGTCATTTCTTTCTGAGGAAAAAAAAATACAGTGCTGATGATTTTGTGTATTGCTTTTTGCTTTCTCCTTCTCCCCAAAAGCTGCTGCTCTAGGCAACTGCCTAGTTTGCCTAACAGCTGGACTAGCCCTGTGAACAGGACTTATTGTAAGTCTCCATTCAGTTCTAAGAAAGTTCATATTAGGGTGTTCTCTGTAGCAGATCTGTACTTATGCTCTCTAACTTTACCTGTGTAACAAACAGTTTTACAGACCTTCTTTCAAAAGACTTTGGCTTAGAAATACGTACTGTCTTCTTTGAAATGCTTCATGCAATGGATTTTTTGTTTAATAGGAGTTTTGTTGTCTTTATGGGTCCGTTTTACAAAGCCACGGTAGTGATTCTTCTGCGGCAAATGTACCGAATCCCATTCAATTTCTGTGGGCTTCGGTGCATTTTCCATGGCAGAATCACTACCATAACTTTATAAAAGGGGCCCTATGTTAGTTAAGATGGTCATTTATTGTTTTATTATGTATTTTATTTTGTGCATTTATTAGACAGGGCCTAGATGTGTAATAAATGGTCTATAAATTTGATGAATGGAATAGAGTGCACTATTCCACTATAATTTGGTAGTTATTTATTCTATATTATTTATGGCTGTTATTGCTGCAAAAGAAGTTTCCACCAAATATTGAGAAAGGGATGTGTGAAGACTTATGCAATCAAGAAGTTTCTTATTCCTAATTACTTTTTGAATATTTCTATAATTGTTCTTTTACATTGAAAGTATAGAGTACAGTATGTTGTCTAGGTAGGTGAAATAAATTCCCACTTTGATGCATTTAGAATTGTATTTTTCAGGCAGCAGAATACGAACAATGTACAGGGGTGTGAAGACTTTAACAAGGCTTGTGTGTATTTACTCTGAACATATCCTGCTTCAGATCCTCCTGCTGTGTATTACTGTATCTATTAGCGTGTAACATTCTTCCTGGGGTGGATCACTCTGCTTCAATGTAATGTTTTAACTCACCTACTGACATTCTTTATGAAAGAATCCAGGTCTTCTGTGCCAATCCCTAGTGCACACTGCTCAGAAATTAGATCTCTGCTATTTATACAGCTTGTGCATGCAAAGGTAAAGGTCAGGGTTTACACCCACATTTTAGGGCTGGGTCGCAATAATAGGTAGGTCACCTCTTTGATGCTTTTTGTATAACAATCGTTAGCCCTCCAAAGCATGTAATATTGCAGAAGGGCACTGTTAGATCTTTGTTCTTCCAGCTACAGTGGCGTACCTAGCATATGTGAATAAAACTCTTTCAATTGGAGACTGTTGTAGTAGAAAGATGTTGCAGTTGTACAATTATGCAGAAAAAATGTGAAGCCAGTGGAGCTCAATGTTTGCTCAAAAGGAAGGAAAAAGCCTCACAACGGGCCCCCCCCCCACCACCACAAAGGTGGATATAAAGGTGGTTGAGCGGTAACCTCACATTTAAAACCTTCGTTTGAAAATGAGCACTAAAACACTTGGGCAAAAACTGTGCTTCACATACACGAAATTTTTTGACAGAGGAACGAATCCCACTTATCTTAATGCTGATCGGCACACCAACGGAGGTCAGCGTTTCACCGACAGGCTACATCAGGGTGTGACCCGACCGATCAGTCTGCAAAACAAAAAAGAAGAAAAACAGGAGAACTTGTAGTTCCTCACTTAGTTTGAACTTCCTTCCATAGCAATTGAAAACATCCCTTTGTAAGAGCGTGAAACAACGCTTCAAACAGTCCAGAAAAAGGGCTCCCATGGGGTGGCTCTGGGTGTCTGGTTTTAAATCTTCCCGGTGGAAAAACGTCACCACCGGAAGTACGTCAGAGAATGACACAATAGCTGAGATGTGGTTGAATCTGACAAAAACAGCTGACGAAAAAATGACTGTATGCCTCCCCCTTCCATCTCTCCTTTCACCCCCATTGGTCTGGCATCTCTCTCCTCTCCTTCCCTCTCCCACACCTCTCCTCTGCAATCCCTTTCCCTTTTTTCCTTTTCAATTTATTTTCTGCATCTGTCTAGATTACGTTCTTACTACCCTCTCATCAATGTCCTTTTTTACTGTTTACCTAAAGCTTGCCACCTCTTTCCCTCACCCCTTTCAGTATCTAACTCTATCCTCGTCCCTCAATCCAGCATGTGCCCTTTTTTTCTTTCTCCTCCCCACTTGCTCCCCCTCTGCTCCCCCTCTCACTCACACTTCCATTCAGTGGCTGTCCCTCCTCTCCCCCACACTTCCATTCAGTTTCTGTCCCTCTCTCTACCCCTTCCATCTACTGTTCACCTTCTGTCTTGCCTCTTCCAGTCACTGCCCTCTCTGCCCTTTCCATCCAATGTCTGCCTTCTCTCTCTTCCATACAACATCTTCCTTCTTTCTATACTCCTTTCATAACTATCTATCCTGTGCCCCTTCTCTCCTTTGTACATGATTGATTTCAGCTCTGCCACCTCTTCATTTTTTTTTCTCTCTGTCACCAACCCATCCCCTATGTTCTGGCATCTCTCTCTTCTCCTTTCTTTCCTTCGCACCCCACAGTCTGGTATCTGCCCTTCCCTGATTCTCTGGCATTTCTCTCCTTTCCTTCCATCTTTCCCTCCCCTCCATGCTCTGAGATCTCCCCCTTCCTTTTCCCTTAGTCTGGCATACCTTCCTCCTTCCCTCCAAGCCCTGGCATTTCCTTTCATTCTCTCCCTCATCTTCCTTCTCCCTCCAGCTGGGTACAGCAACACTCTCCCCTGCAACTCTGGCCTTCCCCACACCTGCTCCCCCCAAATTGACAATGCTTCGGTCACTCTTCTTTCTTCCTTCCTTCCCTGCACGCGGGACCCTGCGGCACCATCAGCTTTTAGTCCCTCTATCCCCGGCTCTGCAGCTCCGGACTTCCCCACATCTGCTCCCCCACCCCCAATCGCTATTATTTTAAATGTTATGGCAGCTGCGGCGCTGTATCTATTGGAGAAGACTTCTAACCTCGGCCTGCCCCGGAACTCTTCCTGCAACAGCAACTTCCTGTTCCCGCCTAGTCGGGCAGTGGCTGCAGGAAGAGTTCTGGGGCAGGCCGAGGTTGGAAGTCTTCTCCGATGGATACAGCGCTGCGGCTGCCATAACATTTAAAATAATAGCGATTGGGGGGGGGGGAACAGGTGTGGGGAAGTCCGGAGCTGCAGGGCCGACGTTATAGGCAGTGAGAACAGCTGTCTGTGCACCCCCCCAAGGCGTGCACTCAGGGCGGACTGCCCCCCCTTGATACGCCACTGTCCAGCTATGCTGTTTTTCAGGTGGGTTCTTATAATCTGTAACACTTGCTGTCTTAGTGCTGTGCCATGTAGTGGAGTATACTGCCATGTAGTGGAGCTGGCTTTGGTGTGTAGGGTTGTCTGTGTATGAACTACTGCTATGGAATTCTGCACAAGCGCTGATGCTGGCAGATGCCCTTGATCCCTCTAGCCCCTCCCACACAGAGATCACATGACAAGAGGAAGAGGTGAACACCTGCACATTGGGCCTCATCCTCTTTACCTGTCATCTTGGACCTGACTGTTCATTTGAACTACATGGCTGTACAGATGCTTCGCGCTGTGAAAGTCTCTGGAATAAGTTATGGGTGCCATGGGTTGGGAGAAGAGCAAGTGTGAGGGTGAGGAGAGCAGTCTTAGGAATGCTCCTTGTAGGTGGGGGGACGGGACAGAGCAAGCTTAGGGGTATACCATGTATGTGGAGGGGTGGAACAAACTTGGGGTTATGTACTAGATACAATATGATGAATATTGCTACTATTTGGTTTTATGGCAGGTACTAGTTACCTGGATTAGCCACCGTGAGGAAGGATTACTGGGCTAGATGGACCATAGGTCTGACCCAGTAAGGCTATTCTTATGTTCTTATGAGTATGTGGCGGGTGGGAAAAAATGAAAGGTGGGCATATGTGCTTGAGGGGAAAAAAGAATGGGAGGTGTTATGTTGGGGAAGGGGAAGGGGAAAAGTAAGGAAAAGTTGGCTATGTGCAAGGGGGCAGAAAGAAGGAGAAACAGAGAAAGGGAAAGGATAAACTCTGTGGTCAAATAGACCAACCACACTAGACATAGGGTTAAGCCAATGGACTTTCAATACAAAATACTAAACTAAACTAAGCCTTAGGTTTATATACCGCATCTTCTCCACTGAAGTGGAGCTCGACACGGTTTACAGAGTTTAAAAAATATGGGAAGAAAGAAGAGAAAGAGTTTACAAAGCATAAAAAGAGGGGATGTAATCAGGAGAAGAGATTATTATATGCTAGAGAAGAGCCAGGTTTTCAGTTGTTTTCGGAATAGTTGGAGGGAGTCCAGGTTCCGCAGCGGGACAGTGAGGTCGTTCCAGAGGCCGGTGATTTTGGAGAGGAGGGATCTACCCAGTTTACCTGCGTGGAGGATGCCGTGTAGAGAGGGGAAGGATAGTTTATGTCTGTGGGCAGATCTGGTAGTAGTTGGTGTCGGGGCGAGGAAGGATAGAGGGATTAGGGGCGGAAGGATGCCGTGAATGATCTTGAAAGCCAGGCAGGAGCATTTGAAATGAATTCTGGAAAGTACTGGGAGCCAGTGAAGATTGGTAAGTAGAGGGGAGACGTGGCCATATTTGCGTTTAGCAAAAATCAGCTTAGCCGCAATGTTCTGTCCTTCATCTTTGTGAGCAGAAGAGCGTTACTTTCACCGTGTCCCGAGAAACATTTTGTTTTCCCTCTTTGAGAACCATTGTGTCATATTTAATACACAGAAAAGCTGTATTTACTGAAGCATCATTCCCATTTAAAGTATGTTATTTTTGAAAGGCAGAGCTCTCTTACTTCTCTGTCTCTGGTTGTTTTCTTTCCTTCATTATCAGTCCTTTTTCCCAGGCTTGTTTTCTTTTACTCTTCATGATTATTTTATGTCTCTAACTGCACAAGGAATAGGGTTAAGACAATGGACAGTCAATACAAAATACAGCTTATTAGACAAAGCATAAAGTCAATTATAGAGAATGACACGGGGACAATTTTTTCCTTGTCCCCGTGGGAACTCATTTTCCCATCCCATCCTCACGAGTTCTTTTCCTGTCCTTCCTCATTTCTGCAAACTCTGTCCTTATCTGTACAAGCCTCAAACACTTTAAAATCATAAGTGTTCGAGGCTTGTGCGGTTAAGGCAGAGCTTACAGGAATGGGGCAGGACCAGGAATAGCAACAAAACTCACAAGGAGGTGATGGGGAAATTGAGTTCTTGCAGGGACGGGGACAAATTTGTCCCTGTGTCATTCTCTAGTCAATGACTTGGCATGGAACCATATTTTGGCGGAAGGTCGACCTACCTGCCTCAAGAGCTGAAGTATCTTGATATATGTGGAGGGATGTTTTCAATATGATGTTTAAATTTGAGTTTAGACGTTTTGGGGGAAAATGTCCAAAACTCCAGTAGAGAAAATGACAATTTCAAACCAGAAAATGTCTTATCTATTTTTTTTACAAAAATTATCATTTCCTAAATGGGTTTGCCTTCAGTTTGCCAACTAGCTTTTTGTTTCGAAAATGGCCATTTCTCAGCTGTGCTTGTCCTTGGTGTGTCTATCATTATGAACCAATTTTGAAAATAAATATAATTCTAAAATAAAAACGCACAAAACAAGCCATTGGGATGTAGGTGGTGCCAGCATTTTTAGTAAACTGGCCACACAGACATCCCAGCAGAGCAGTGGGGCACCTTAGGAGCCAATGCAGTGAACTTCACATAGAAAGGTACATATTTCACCATAACCCTCTTATAGTGTATAATGATCCCTCCAAAATCCATGCAAAACCTACTGGACCCAACTGTACACCACATCAATAGCCCTTAAGCCTCTAGGTGCCACCTATATGTAGGTACAGGTGGATTTTGGAAGGCTCACATATAAGTGTGGTAATCAGAGTGGGGTATGGGTCTGAGTTTCCATCTCTATGGTTGGCTACTCCAGGAACCTGCTTGTTGCTCTACTAGGACTGGCCATAACATCTGAAGCTGTCATACAGACAGGTATGTACTGTTTCATTCATATCTTCGGAATGGTGTGTGTGTGTGTGTGGGGGGGGGGGGGGTGTCATACCTTCATCCTTCCAATGGTTTTGAAAATGGTTATGTTCGCTACTGGAGTTTTGTGCATGTTCGTCGAAACTTGGATTGGGACGTCATGTCCAAAATGCTCCTCCACATATTGAGATATTTTGACTCCTGAGGCAGGCAGACCTTCCACCGAAACATGGTTTCATGTTGAGTAGTTGAATTTTATCCTTTGTCTAATAAACTATATTTTGTATTGACTGTCCATTGTCTTAACCCTATTCCTTGTGCAGTTAGAGACATAAAATAATCATGAAGAGTAAAAGAAAACAAGCCTGGGAAAAAGGACTGATAATGAAGGAAAGAAAACAAGCAGAGACAGAGAAGTAAGAGAACTCTGCCTTTCAAAAATAACATACTTTAAATGGGAATGATGCTTCAGTAAATACAGCTTTTCTGTGTATTAAATGATATGACACAATGGTTCTCAAAGAGGGAAAACAAAATGTTTCTCGGGACACGGTGAAAGTAACGCTCTTCTGCTCACAAAGATGAAGGACAGGATGTGCCTTCTATAATCGCTTCATGTCAAATAATAATTAAAATTGGACCCAGCTGTAACTTGCAAACCATTTTAAAGACTCGGTATGAAGCGTGCACATATTAGGTTGGAGGACTTAATTGAGGGGTGAGCTGACATAGTCCTGATCCCTTTCCAGTGTGGATGGTATGATTAAAGTGCTGTTCCCAGTATCGGATCTGTCACATTCTCCCTTTCACGGTCCTTCACAGCATTGTCTCCCCTCACCCTCATTACTTTCTCAACCTCCCCATTGCTCTCTGTTTCATCTCCTCATCCTTCTTGCTCATTGCCTCCCCCCTGCTCCCTCTCTTTCTGAGTTCACTTTAGTACTTTCCCTCATGGATCCACTCAGTGCCTACTTTGTATAGCCCTCTTTCTCTCTTGTCTCATGTGGCCTAATTCACAACCTCATGCTGCCTATACTCCTGTTATTTTTGAAAACTCAAGTTATGACCCGTACTGGATTGTGGCCTGGTCTGCCTTCACCATGAAAGGGGCTAAGCCTTTGCTCAAAGGCTCAGGCCCAAGGGCGGAACCGTTAACTCAAGCTTAGCCCCTGTGCTCTCTGTAGTGTGAGAAGCATGTTCACAGAACTTTTCAGAATGATTGGGAGCGCTAAACCTATCACAAATGACTCCTTGGACAAAGCAAAGACGTTTGCTCAATATTCGGGGTGCTCTAGCACTCACAGCATGCACAAAGCTGGCATCTATGGTTTATTTTTTGCTGGAGAGAATTCTAGGGGGAGGGAAAGATGAAAGGGTAGAGATAGATTGTTTAACCTCAAAAGTCTTACATTCCTACATTGCTTAAAAATTTCCTTTCAGCATTTGATTTAGAGACCTCCTGAATTTTAGTCTTAGTTCTGAAATTGGTACTAGGTCTTGTTTCAATTTTGGTTGAAATCAAAACTGAGCCAGCTCCACACCTCCTTCTTCCTCTTCCTCTTCTTCTCAGCCAACTACTAGTTCTCAGCTGAGCCTGTACTCTCCTTGGTACCTTGGGGGGAATGGGGGAGAGTTCTGGGGGTGTCTGAGGGTCTGTGTGTTCTGTTGTATGGAGTGGATGTAGTTGTGTGTGTGGTGGCGAGTGATGTGGATGGTTTTGTTTGGGGACACTTATTTCAAAATGGTGGAAGGCCACTGTACTTGATGTATTGCTATATTACACCTTCTTGTCCTTTTGAGCTCCCCTAGCCGAGCCGAGACCTGCTCCTTTTTGCTCTCTTGTACCTTCGAGATCCTGGCTGGGTTCAGCCAGGGATTGCTGCTCTTCTTGTCTATCTTTTGTATTTGGACATTTTTGCATTTCTGATGTAGAGGTTGTATTCTGTCTGGTTGTGACCTTTTTCACTTTCAATAAAAAATGTTAAAAAAAACAAACAAACAACTGAGCCAGCTTCTTGGTCAAAATGGCTGCCGTGACTTCCATTGCAACATGGAGCAGAATATATATCAAAAGAGGAGTCTTAATTAGTTTATCTGTTTTAAACTGTTTTAAACTTCTTAGGCTTACAGACCTCAGTGGTACCTCCTGTATGCCACTAAACTTTTAGATCATACAGAATACTGGCACCCATAGTCGTCATCGGCCACTATAATAAATCTTTTTAAATGCTTTTAAATATTTTAGTATAAATAAGTATAAATACTTATTTTCATCTACACGGGTGGGAGTAGGCACTCCGACATAGATCTACGTTTCGCCCCAAAGGGCTGTATCAAGGAAATCCTCCTTAAATCAAACGGCTCATGCTCCCCGCGTTATGGATTAAATCTATAACGCGGGGAGCATGAGCCGTTTGATTTAAGGGGGATTTCCTTGATACAGCCCTTTGGGGCGAAACGTAGATCTATGTCGGAGTGCCTACCCCCTCCCGCGTAGATGAAGATGAGTATTTATACTAAAATATTTAAAAGCATTTAAAAAGATTTATTATAGTGGCCGATGACGACTATGGGTGCCAGTATTCTGTATGATCTAAAAGTTTAGTGGCATACAGGAGGTACCACTGAGGTCTGTAAGCCTAAAAAGTTTAAACAGATAAACTAATTAAGACTCCTCTTTTGATATATATTCTGATGTGGTAAAGTGGAGTTCTGAAAACTAACTGTTGTTTGATTTGTATTGGCAAAATGGAGCAGCCATTTTGAGATTGAAGCCAGCATGAGAAGCAATGATCATTCGCTCCTGCCTGTGCAGACTCCAGTCTCAGCCCTGACTTCCAGCAGAACTGCTGCAGGAAATCCCTGTAGCCATTTTGTCAGCGGAGCTGGCCTGGATAGGAACAACTGGGGATTGCTCTTGCACTAGCCAGCCCTACACCACCAACAATACAGTAAGCCTGGGGAGAGAAGTCTATGGGTGGGTTCAGAAGAGGAAAGACCCTTTCTCTTTAGGTGTACGACATTGCTTCCTGGATGTTCCACAGCCACTTAAAACTAGTAAGGCTAGACTGTTAGGGCACTGGTCTTTGACCTAAGGGCTGCCACGGAAGCGGACTGCTGGGCACGATGGACCACTGGTCTGACCCGGCAGCGGCAATTCTTATGTTCTTATGATTGAGCTATTTATCCTTCCACCCCCTCACTCTATCTCAGTGAATAACACTCTCATCCTCCCTGTCTCGCCAGCTCACAACCTCAGGGTCATCTTTAACCCCTCTCTCTCTTTCTCCACGCAAATCCTGCCAAAACCTGTCATTTCTTTCTCTATAATATCTCCAAAATCCAACCCTTCCTCTCTGATCACACTACCAAAACCCTTATCCACAATCTTATCACCTCTTGCCTACCCTACTGCAACCTCCTTCTCAAGAGGTCTTCCACATAACCATCGCTCTCCCCTTCATTCTGTTCAAAATTCTACAGCATAACGTGTATTCTGCCAGTGTCGCTATGTTCATATCACCCCTTTCCTCAAGTCATTTCATGGCTCGCCATTTCCGCATACAGTTCAAACTCTTATTGACTTGCAAGCGCATTCACTCTGCAGCTCCTCTATAGCTCTCCTCTCTTCTCTCTCCCTATACTCCTCCCTGGAAACTCCGTTCATCAGGCAAGTCTCTCTTATCTGTACTTCCTCTGCTGCCAACTCCAGATAACTTCCTTCTCTTACAGACTGCCCGAGTCAGTACGTCAAGCTCCGTCTCTTGCAGGATTCAAATCCAGGCTAAAAGCCCACTTTTTCGTGGTTGCTTTTAACTTCTAACCCCCCTTCGCTTGTAAAGTACCCATGTCTGTGAAACTCCCTAAACCTACAATAAGCTGATTTCTAGACCGCATAACCAGAACCAATGCGGTTCACTTAAGATTAGTATAGAGTACATGAAAATGAACAAATGTGATAAATACTAGTTACCTATGAACTTATTAAAAAAGTGAGTTTTTAATTGCCTAGATTAATTAGATGAGCAGAGACTACTGAGCAGAAATTGTCTTTTGAATGTTTTAATGTACAGCGCTGCATAAGTCTAGCAGCGCTATAGAAATGATTATTAGTAGTAGGTGAAGGGAGGCTTCTTCTGTAATGGAGGGAAAGAGAGTGGGGGCATAGCCAGTTTTGCTTTTGTTCGGCCTCTGGTTTGATCAGGATGTGATTGATGCAGGGCCCTGGGCCTGCAAACTGCTCTCCTCTCTGAGGTGTCACCTTTCTGCGGTGTTTGATCATGCGTCTGCGTGAGCTGATTCTTGCCTGTAAACATTTAATTTCTCGTAGACACCGAATAAATATTGCGTTAGTGGAGGAGCTTGAGTGGGACACCACATAACTGCCGCCTGAGGCCTTTCCTGGAGTTTTGTAAACCCTATCCTGAGGTGGGATCAATAGCACTAGTTTTAGTGGTTTCAGGGATCGCAATGCCACATTACTGTGAGGATGTAAATTGACAACAAGGGCTGGCCTAAATGTCCCTACTGGACCTGGGTAAAGTTGATAGCTTTGTATATGGTGACTGAACACATTACCCCATATTATAAAAATTACACTGGTTACCGGTGGAAGCCAGGATAATATTTAAGTTTGCATGTCTATGTTATAAGATGATGTTAGGTTTAGATATCGAATATTCTTTTTGGGATCCAATACAACTACAACAATTCTTAATTGCAAGAGAAAAGAAATAGAAATGAGATTTGTTTCACCTTACTGAGAAATATGAGGAGAATTAATATAACAGTATCCCAGTTTAAGGAATGACTCAGGGTTCATTAAATATGAACCAAGAATCATTATCCTTTATATTTCTTGAACTTTATTTTATTAGAAATAGCAAGATATACTCCCCATTAATGTGGGCTTGAAAGGAGCTTTGTATGTATGATTTGATTATGTATTGTTTTATGTGATTTCCTTTTTACTTTTGAATTGTTGGATATTGTAAAGTATTCAAAATTATAAATTAAAAAAAAAAAGATGATAGGTTTTGCATCTATTTTACCTCTCGAAACATTTTGTATTTCCTGCTCATTTATGATATGCACATGGATCTTCTCTGTTCTCATTTCCTACATTGAAAGGATGTGTTTATAAAAGATTCTCAGACAGAACTTTATCTTATCAGGCTGGTATCTGGAGTAAAACTATGTGAACTGTTTGATTTCTCCTACTTATCAATCATTCAGAAGATCTTTGAAAACCTACTTATATGATACATTTTTCTAAACCATTTTAGAGATGTATTTCAGGCATGTTAATAATATATGTACTTTCGCTGTTTGATAGCTTCTCTTGATGTAAACCGCTTTGAACTGCAAGGTACTGCGGGATATAAATACATTTTATTATTATATGAAAGTCTGATACTCAAAGCTGAGCATAAAATAACACAACACAAAAGTCCATGCCTCAGCTTTGAAAGGGAAGAGACCCCACTCTCTTTCCCTCCAGTATAGAAGAAGCCTTCCTCCACCTACTACTTATCATTTCTATAGTGCTGCTAGACAGTCTCTGCTCAGTAGAGCTTACAATCTAATCAAACAGGACAAGTAATGCAAAAAAAATAAAAATAAATATATATATATATATATATATATATATATATTGCAAATTGATGCTGAAAAGAGATCCTGTACAAATGCATGCATGGTTAATTTGTACTAACAAACCAAAAGTAAGGGGAGGACCATGCCTGGCACATGAGTACAAAGGTTTTGCGGTAAGCATATCGCTTGTGCACATGCCCAGACAAATTCGGAAGTGAAGGCACACGGCACTGTTCTTCACTTCAAAGTGTAAGCCTTTCCAAAATCATTTGCACTTCATTTTTTTGAGAACAATTAAGTATACAGTATATATACATATTGTATATATAAATAGGCGCCAATGTAGTATGTGTTGAATTAGGATAAAACTTGTAGCAAAAACCTTGTGCTGTACTATGGCAAATTGTAACCTGTTAACTGTATATTATGTACTAGTCTTTAAGCCTGTTACATTAACGGGTGCTAGAATAGATCTGTCTGTCTGTCTGTCTGTCTTTCTTTCTTTTTCTCTCTCTCTTTCCTCGGCTCAACATGCTCCACCTGTCGAGCAGTAGCCCTTCTCCCTTCCTTTTACCCCCCTGTCCAGCAGCACCTCTTACCTGATTCCCCTGTCCAGCAGTAGCCCTTCTCCCTTCCTTTTACCCCCCCTGTCCAGCAGCACCCCTTCCCTGCTCCCCCTGTCCAGCAGCAGCCCTTCTCCCTTCCTTTTACCCCCCTGTCCAGCAGCACCTCTTACCTGATCCCCCTGTCCAGCAGTAGCCCTTCTCCCTTCCTTTTACCCCCCTGTCCAGCAGCACCCCTTCCCTGCTCCCCCTGTCCATGAGCAGCCCTTCTCCCTTCCTTTTACCCCCCTGTCCAGCAGCACCCCTTCTCCCTTCATTTTACCCCCCCCCTGTCTAGCAGCACCTCTTACCTGATCCCCCTGTCCAGCATCCGCTAGCCTGGGCAGCCTCGGGGCTTTTGCTAGGCTGGCCCACCTCGCATTATCAAAGTGGGCCGGCCTAGCAAATGCCCCGCGGCTGCTGCGTTTGCTGGTTGGGGGGGGGTGAGAAGAGGCGTCCCGGCAGCGCAGGAGTCAAACCACCGCTGAAATCGCTATCACAAGCCGCCCCATGCGCCGGAAATCAAATTAGTCACGGACGGACACAGCACGGTGGCAAGGATCACAAAACCCTAAGTGCACATGTGCGCTTAGGGTTTTATTATAGAGGATGCTAACCTGTAATCTGTACTGAGCTCCTTGGGGAGAACTGGATAGAAAACTAAATAAATGTGCCGCTGTACCGGGCCACGGAACGCGCCCACCTGGAATACTGCGTCCAGCACTGGTCGCCGTACATGAAGGACACAGTACTACTCAAAAGGGTCCAGAGAAGAGTGACTAAAATGGCTAAGGGGCTGGAGGAATTGCTGTACAGTGAGAGATTAGAGAAACTGGGCCTCTTCTCCCTTGAAAAGAGAAGACTGAGAGGGGACATGATCAAAACATTCAAGATAATGAAGGAAATAGACTTGGTAGATAAAGACAGGTTGTTCACCCTCTCCAAGGTGGAGAGAACGAGAGGACACTCTCTAAAGTTAAAAGGGGATAGATTCTGTACAAACGTAAGGAAGTTCTTCTTCACCAAGAGAGTGGTGGAAAACTGGAACGCTCTTCCGGAGTCTGTCATAGGGGAAAACACCCTCCAGGGATTCCAGACAAGGTTAGACAAGTTCCTGTTGAACCAGAACGTACGCAGGTAAGGCTATACTCAAATAAGGCACTGGTCTTTGACCTAAGGACGCTGGTGAGCAGACTGCTGGCCATGATGGACCACTGGTCTGACCCAGCAGCGGCAATTCTTATGTTCTTTCACGTTTGGTTTTGTTTGGACTTTTGGGTACATGTTTCTTTCCCACTATTGGCACTTAAAACATGCATGGACTTCCGCTTGTAAAAAAAGATAAAACCTGCAGTTCAGTGTGAAAAATTGACAAGAAATCTTCAGAAAACCATCTGTGCTGTCCCTGATCTGTCAAAATCCCCCCCCCCAACTTTTGTTATAAGCCATCGTTTCCTTCTGTGCACTCTAGCACTTCTGTCAGAGCATTGCAAAAGAATGTTTACTGACCTCCTTAGCATCCATTTAAATACAGGCAGTCCTTGAGTTGCAGACGCCCGACTTAAGTACGACTTGTACTTAAGAACACAGTTGTGGCTTCATTTTCTTTTACTGAGCAGAATTTCCAGTGGCATAGACTCCTACCCTCCTCCTGCAGCAGATTCAGGAATGATGTGTGGCCACATTAAGAACCCTGATGATCTACATTTGCAGGGGTCCTGAATTTTTTTAAATCGGTGCCATATTGGCTAGAGGTCCAGATACTGCAATCTAAATATGCCACAGACACAGGGCAGCAATTTAGAGCAGGAAGGTGTTTATTCAAATCCTTAAAGCACACCGCAACCTTATGACAAGTCGAAATACTGAGTCTAAAATACTTGTATACTACAGTAGTCCATTAATCCGACATGTTTCGACACAGCCACCGTCTATAGAATCAAGTCCTATAACTGTTCAGTGCAGTTAAGAACATAAGGATAGCTTTACTGGGTCAGACCAATGGTCTATCTAGCCCAGTATCCTGTTTCTACAGTGGCCGGTCCAAATCACAATTACCTGGCAGAAACCCAAATAGTAGCAACATTCCATGCTACCAATCCTGGGGCAAGCAGTGGCTTCCCCCATGTCTGTCTCAATAGCAGACTATGGACTTTTCCTCCAGGAATTTGTCCAAACCTTTTTAAATAAATATTCTTACCACTTAAGAACATATGAAGGCGCGCTAACCGATTTAGCGCACACTAAATGTTAAGGCGTCTATTATATTCTATGGGTGCTTTAACATGCGCTAAATTGGTTAGCACGCCTTATCAAAAGGACCCCAGTGTGTGTTTGTGCATGCGGTACCTTAGAGGGAACACTGGGTAGGGACAGTTTGCCCTTTTGTCAGCTGGGAGCAGAGGTAAGCAGCAAGAATCTTAAAATCTAGAAGTTCTGAGTTACATCCAAATCCGACTTAAGAAGAGCTTTAAAAACGTAACTCGTTCTTAACCCGGGGACTGCCTGTACATTTCAGTACAATTTGCTAACATTTTTAGCTCGCATGTTAACACCTGCCCTCGAGCCCTTTGAGCATTTTGCACATAACATGTGCACAAATTTGATGCGAACCACTTTTTTAAAAAAAGTGCTGCATTAGCTTTGAGCATCGTCCCCCGAGTGACTGTGAGGTCCTGTGACAGATTTTGGCACAAATTACAGTGGTGCTAATGCAGGGAAAACGAAGAAAGGCCGCAAAGGCTCCAAATCAGTCACCTGCCATGATCTGCCAGCCATTCACCGATGATGTGCATTCGTGTAGTGTGCGTTCAGTTCCTTAATAATGCACACACACACAAAAATGAAGCGTACATGAGATTGATAGGACTTGCATTAACTTAGAAATGAACTTGTCGAATTATAATTTTTGGTGGAATTCGTTATGCCAAATCTATAAAATGGAGCGGGCAATAGCCATACAGCAGGGGCATTTTAAGAAATTTAGGGATGTTTGGGAGCCATTAACAAAATACTGCACATAATGAATATTATTTTTTCCCTTTTGTTCATACACGTCCAGGGTGGGGAGGAGGGGATACTTTATGATCTCTTATACTTAAGAACAATTGTTGGGTATAAGGGAGGGGGGATATTTGATGTGAGTTAGAATTTGATGGCATATTAAGTGATGTTAAAGTATAAAATGATTGTATCTTATGTTACACTTATTGGAAGTTTTAAAATGAATAAAGATTTTAAAAAAAAGAAATGAACGTGTTGATTAGCATGTAGTAAGAAATTCTAAGGCACATGAAAAACGTGCCTCTGCTAAGAAAATATAACATTCTTGATATCAACTAAAGTCTTTTGAACATAGAAACACAGAACATAGAAAACATAGAAACATAGAAGATGACGGCAGAAAAGGGCTACAGCCCATCAAGTCTGCCCACTCTGCTTACCCACCCCCTGTCTATGCCCTAATGACCCAATTTTATCTTGACCCTTGTAGAGATCCCACATGGGTATCCCATTTATTCTTAAAGTCTGGCACGCTGTCTGCCTCGATCACCTGCACTGGAAGCTTGTTCCAATGATCAACCACTCTCTCTGTGAAGAAATACTTTTTGGTGTCGCCATGAAATTTTTTGCCCCTGAGTTTGAGCGGGTGCCCTCTTGTGGCCGAAGGTCCCTTGAGAAAGAAAATATCATCTTCCACTTCGACACGTCCCGTGAGGTACTTAAATGTTTCGATCATGTCTCCCCTCTCCCTAGGTTCCTCAAGAGTGTAGAGCTGCAATTTGTTCAGTCTCTCTTCGTACGAGAGACCCTTGAGCCCCGAGATCATCCTGGTGGCCGTCGGTTGAACCGATTCAATTCTGCGCACATCTTTACTGTAATGTGGCCTCCAGAATTGCACACAGTACTCCAGATGAGGTCTCACCATGGCCCTGTACAACGGCATTATGACTTCAGGCTTTCGGCTGACGAAACTTCTATTGATACAACCCAATATCTGCCTTGCCTTAGATGAAGCCTTCTCCACTTGATTGGCAGTTTTCATGTCTGCACTGATGATTACTCCTAAATCTCGTTCTGCTGAAGTCCTAGTTAAAGTTTCTCCGTTCAAGAAGTACGTCCTGCATGGATTTCCGCTTCCGAGGTGCATGACCTTACATTTCTTAGCATTGAAGCCTAGCTGCCAGGTTGAGGACCAACTTTCCAATGTAAGCAGGTCCTGCGCCATATAATTCTGTAAACTGCATTCACTTACTATATTACATAGTTTGGCGTCATCGGCGAATAGTGTTATTTTACCTTGAAGCCCTTGAGTCAGATCCCCTATGAATATGTTGAAAAGGAGTGGACCCAGGACCGAGCCCTGCGGCACTCCACTGGTCACCTCCGATGTTTTAGAGAGGGTACCATTAACCACCACCCTCTGAAGTCTGCCACTCAGCCAATCATTGACCCATGCAGTTAGTGTCTCTCCTAACCCCATCGATTCCATCTTGCTTAGCAGCCTGCGGTGTGGGACACTGTCAAAAGCTTTCCTGAAGTCCAGGTACACGACGTCCAAAGACTCTCCCAAGTCCAACTTTCTTGTTACCCAGTCAAAGAAGCTGATGAGATTGGATTGGCAGGACCTACCCTTGGTGAATCCATGCTGACTGGGATCCCGAAGATTCCCTTCATTCAAGATCGTGTCCAATTTGCTTTTAATTAGTGTTTCCATGAGTTTGCACACTATTGATGTGAGACTCACCGGTCTATAATTCGCAGCCTCTGCCCTGCAACCCTTTTTATGCAGAGGAACGATATTAGCTAATTTCCAGTCCAGGAAACATGCGATGATTGGGTGGTGAGGCTGTAGTTTTGGGGTTCTCCCCTGTTTATTGCCTTCGAGTCTCCGAGCATTAGTTTCATTACCAGTGGATACATTTTTCAAGTATTGAGTTCTATTTTTTTTTTTTTTTTTACAAGAGTGATTTTCTATTTGATATGACATACTTTCTTTAATCACTCAGCTTTTTTGAAAGTATTGAGTTCTGTGTCTCCATTCGGATTTATCTGACAGAGTCTGAAATTTTTAAGGCACGCTGCAGAACCCATCAAGCGCTGCTTCAGGAGGGCAGCAAGGCAGGGTCCCTGGATTAAAGTTGCACCACAGGAGGGGGGTTGCTGAAAAGTTCTCAGCCCAACAAACCAGCTTCCTAAATTCTGAGTTATTTTGCCATTGTAGCTGAAAAGAGTGTTATCTTACCCCCCTTTTATCAAGCTATGTTGCTGACTAGTGTGAAGTAACCCCCCTCCCCCCTTTTACAAAACCATAGCATGGTTTTTAGGGTTCATAGACAACGGCATGAAAGACAAAGGCGCGCCCAGACAATTGAATGCAGCGCGGAGGTGCGCACCGCTCAAAATTACTGTTTTTAGGGGCTCCGACGGGGGGTTTTGTTGGGGAACCCCCCACTTTACTTAACAGACATCGCGCTGGCGTTATGGGGGGTTTGGTGGTTGTAACCCTCCACATTTTACTGTAAACTTAACTTTTTCCCTAAAAACAGGGAAAAAGTGAAGTTTTCAGTAAAATGGGGGGGTTACAACCCCCCACACCCTCCACAATGCCCCCACAATGCGGCGCGATGTCTATTAAGTAAAGTAAAGTGGGTGGAAGCCCCCCCCCCACGTCCCCCCATCGAAGCCCTAAAAACAGTAATTTTGAGCGGCGTGCGCCTCCACACTGCGTTCAATTGTCTGGGCGCGCCTTTGTCCCGGCGTGCTTTTGACCTGACACCGGTTTTTAGCACAGGTCACACTAAAAACTGCGGTACGGTTTTGTAAACATGGCGGTGGCGGGTAAATGCCGAGCCGCCCGTAGGAATAGAATGGGTGGCTTGGCGTTTAGTTTGCACGGCTTGGCAGCACAGCTTGATAGGGTTATTTTGTTAAGTGCCAATTTGCAGAAACAAAATTCTGTAGTTTTTTTTTTGTCATTGTTTCAGATCATTGATTGAATATATCCACGTCATTCTCTTCTTAGCTGGGCTGAGAACTTTTCTGCACCCCCTTTGTATTGTGTGTGTTCAGGGAAACTGCTAACAAAAGAGTAGGAGGCTTAGCTAGTCCTCTGGGCCGAGGTTTCTGTAGGTAGCCAGAGGGGCTTGAGATGGGGGCTAAGCAGAGGTAGCCATCCTATATCATCTCATTCCCAGTGAGAGAAATTAGAGAGCAAGGGCGGGGCCCGCTTCATCTCACAGGCTCCTGATTGGCTAAGGCGGGGCTGGGTATGTTAGGGAGGGAGAACAGTGTGGGTGGGTGTGCACTGCCAAACCCTTCTTCCTCCCCAGTGCTTCCACAGGCAGCTGGAAAAAAAAAAGTAGGGGTCCAAGAAGAGAACAAAAAGCGACCTCCTCCTGCCCCCCTCCCCCAGAGAGGAAGCCCTCCAGAAGGGAAGCAGAGCTGGGGTGAGTGAATGAAGCTCAGTCGCCGTCTGAGGGTGGCACTGTGAAGGTGCTGTTGCTGTAACACTCCAAGCCTCTTGCATCAGACACCCGCTGTCACTGCATGGGATGGGGCAAGAGAAAGAGAGAGGGACAGAATCAAAGGGGAGCATTATTTGTAACTTTTCTATAGGGGAGGGGGAGGCAGGCGGTAAATCCCACCAGCTACAGCTCTTACTGAAACCCAGAGGTGGGTGGGTGGGTGCCAGAGATGTCAGTTGGCAACTTACTCCACTATTTTTAGAGCTGGCTTTTGCCAGAGCTTCTGGCAGGGTGTTGAAAATAGGGATCTGGCTCTTCGACTGCTGTTAGCCGGTGATGCTCTGTCTGGGTGGAGGGTCAGAGAACATTTCTGTCCTGAGAGGGGCCTGGATGCTCTGTCTGGCAGGGTGCTTTGCTCTTTGTTATAAGGTGGTGGCTAGAGAGGCCAGGGGAAGGGGGAGAGTGAATGAGGCTCTGCATATGGATGAAATGCCGTCAACTGGCATGTTTTTGGAATTCCTGGCATTCTTCATATAGAAGTGACAAATTGTAGAATATTCTTACAAAAGTACTGTCTGGGGTCAGGTATAAATGATCAGAAAATAAGCGTAAAATTCTTCTCATGGATTTGTGCCACAGAAGGTAGGAGAGAGCATGGAAGAAAATTTTGTGTTGTTTTGCATTTAAGCTGTGTTTATTGTTCTGTTCTGGTGCCTGCTGTATTTTTACATTGTGCGTAGAGCGTATATCCTGTCAATACATTTTGTGAATAATGTGCACCATGACACTTCACTACACACTAAAATGACATAAACTTTGTCCAGGATAATTTGATAGTTTTCTGCATTGTTTCAAATGAGAGGTGTTTCATTGTTTCAAAATATGGAAGAAATATCTGGACCGATATTCAAAAGAATTTTATATGTTTACTGGTTGCCGGTGAATGTATAATTTCTGTATCTGTGTATTTAAAAACCCAGAAAAACAAAGAACTTGTGGAGAAATGATGTCCAAGTTGATAGCTTTATTGAAGTAAATATATCTTCCACATGAATACATCTAGGGCCGGAACCTTTCGAAACATGGACCTTACACGTCTGTGTTTCGATGCAATTGTCTTCTTCAGAGGGGGGGTCCCTGTTGGTCCTAAGAATGGACTTTTGGAGCCTGTGAGCTTGGAGCACGATTTTATGCTGTTCGAGCGTGTCAGTTCTGTGTAGAGTTCTTGGTTTTAATCCACAAGTCCATTCTTAGGACCAACAGGGACCCCCCCTTGAAGAAGACAATTACGTCGAAACACGTGTAGCAACGTGTAGGGTCCATATGTTTCGAGAGGTTCCGGCCCTAGATGTATTTATGTGGATGATATATTTTACTTCAATGAAGCTATCAACTTGGACATCATTTCTCCACAAGTTCTTTGTTTTTCTGTCTGTGACATTTTGAGGAATGGACAGGGTCAATTATTTCTGTTCAGTGTATTTTAAAAACATACTCCCCCACCCCACCTTTACGAAGCCACGTTAAGCATTTTTTTATCGCCGGCTGCAGCAGTATTATCTCCGATGCTCGTAGTAATTCTATGAGTTTCGGAGTTAGTACCGTCACGGCCGGTGATTAAAAAAAAAAAAAAAAAAAAAAGCCTAACTCAGCTTTGTAAAAAGGGTGGGGGGGATGTTTGAATAGTATCGGGCAGAAAATGAGAGTAAATAGCCTGATCCTAACTGTATAATATGGGTTTAGGCTTGGGGCAAAGCAAGTGGCCCAAAAAATGATCAGGATAGCTGCTATATTCAGTCACTATCCAAATAATTTTCACCCTCGCCCCCCCCCCCCCCCCCCCCCACTGCTTTTACTAAGCCACAGTAGAGGTTTCTATCACAGCCCGGAGCACCAATTGCTTCAACGCTGCTCCGATGCTCATAGAATTCCAATGAGCGATGGAGCATTTAACGCTCCAGGCCATGGTAGAAACCTCTACCGCAGCTTAGTAAAAAAGGGCCTTAGGACTCCCGAATACAAGGCCTGAATCAAAAAGCGTTGGCATAGTATCTGCACTATCTCTCATGATCATCCCACTATCTATATGGATTGCAGTGTGGAATATAAATATTAATTTAAGCACTGGCACGTCAATTAATATGGTCAACATGCCATCTGAAAATCAAATCTACTATTGATATCTTTGTATTATTTTGAAAGAACAGCAAATCCTGTAAAGAGAAACTATTGTAATTTGGTTTTAGGGTGTAATTTATTTTAAGGGTGTGTATATGAGATGGTTTCTCAAATTTGCATAACAAATAATAAATAATTGTTCCTAGCAATGAAACCCAAGATCAAAATCCTATGGGGACTATATATGAAGTGTTACCCCCCCCCAAAAAAAAAAAAAAAATCGTCTGCTCAGACAAAAGCAATTCCTGGTTGCATTACTAAATCAAAATACAACCCTGAAATAATATTTCCTGTGCTACATACAGCCTGGGAGAAGTGTTGTGCTCCGGTTAAGGGACAGAGGATATGTACTGGATTGAAATCATAAAGATTTTTTTATATAGTTTGCATCCTCTGGGAAGAAGATAACATGCTTTATCTAATAATATAACAAAAGAGGCTGTAATTACAGCACTTGGAAACCCTGATGATCTACATTTGCAGGGCTCCTGAAATTTTTTAACTCGGTGTCATATTTTGGCTAGAGGTCCAGATACTGCAATCTAAATATGCCACAGACACAGGGCAGCAATGTAGAGCCAGAAGGTGTTTATTCAAATCCTTAACGCACACAACAACCTTATGACAAGTGGAAATACTGAGTCTAAAACACTTGTATACTGTAGTAGTCCATTAATCCAACATGTTTCAACACAGTTGGGCCTAATTCTATAGGCCCAATTCTATAGGGCCTAATTCTATAGACGGTGTCTAACTTCTAGGTGCTGTTCAGTGCTGTTAAGAACATAAGGATAGCTTTACTGGGTCAGACCAATGGCCCATCTAGCCCAGGGGTCTCAAAGTCCCTCCTTTCCGCAATGAATATGCATGAGATCTATGTGCATGCACTGCTTTCAATGCATATTCATTGGGGAAATCCTGAAAACCCGACTGGATTGCGGCCCTCAAGGAGGGACTTTGAGATCTCTGATCTGGCCCAATATCCTGTTTCTATAGTGGCCAGTCCAAATCACAAGTACCTGACAGAAACCCAAATAGTAGCAACATTCCATGCTACCAATCCTGGGGCAAGCAGTGGCTTCCCCCATGTCTGTCTCAATAGTGGACTATGGATTTTTCCTCCAGGAACTAGGCCAAACTTTTTTCTTTTTTTTGAACTGTTCTTACCACATGGGAACATAAGAATAGCCTTACTGGGTAAGACCAATGGTCCATCTAGCCCAGTATCTCGTCTTCACAGAGGCTAACCCAACTCACAAGTACCTGGCAAAAATCTAAATAGTAGCAGTATTCCATGTCACCAATCCAAGGCAAGTTGTGGCTTCCCCCATATCTGTCTCAACAGCAGACTCTGGACTTTTCCTAGCAATGCATTTCAGACCTTAACTTTTCTGAGTAAAAAAATATTTCCTTCTTGGTTCTAAAATGATTTCCTTGTAACATCATTGAGTGTCCCCTAGTCTTTGTAAGTTTTGATGAAATAAAGAGATGGATCTACTTGTACCCATTCTACACCACTCAGGATTTTGTAGACTTCAATTATATCTCCCCTCAGCCATCTCTTTTCCAGGCTGCAGCGCCCCAATCTCTTTAGCTTTTCCACATATGCGTTCCATACCCTTTATTATCTTGGTTGCTCTTTTTTGAACCTTTTCTAATTCTGATATATCTTTTTGGAGATACGGTGACCAGAATTGGAATGCAGTACTCAGTGAGGTTGCACCATGGAGCGATATAGAGGCATTATAACATTCTTAGTCTTATTTACCATCTTTTTTCTAATAATTCCTAGCATCTTGTTTGCTGCCACATATTGTGTGGAAGGTTTCAGCATATTGTTTACAATGACACCAAATCTTTTCTTGGGCACTGTCCCCTAAGGTGGACTCTAGCATCTGGTAACTATAATTTGGGTTATTCATCCCAGTGTGCATGGCTTTGCATTTGTCCACATTAAATTTCATCTACCTTTTGGAAGCTCAGTCTTCCAATTTCCTAAGGTCTTCCTTCAATTTTTCACAGTCAGAATGCGTTTTAACAATTCTGAACAGTTTAGTTTCATCTGCAAATTGAATCACCTCACCTGTCATTCCAATTTCCAGGTCATTGTAAATATGTTAAATAGTACCAGTCTCTGTGGCAGTTCACTATTTACTCTCCTTGGTTGAGAAAAATGGCCATTTAACCCTACCCTCTGTTTTCTTTCTGATAACCAATTCTTTTTTTAATTCTTTATTGATTTTCTAAACTTCAAAAGTGCAATACACAAATATATATATCAATAATAATAAAATGCTAGATGCGCATGCGCTCTTGAAAATTCGTGAGCGCTGGCACCCTGAGGTGTGCTTCTGTGGCAACATTCTAAACCTCAGGGCGCATGCGGGTGCTGGAGGCGCGTGCGCGGTGGCTGAAGGCGCGCGACTGTGGAGCATTTGGCGGTTTGCAGTCTGCCGCTGATTCGGAGGGGGAGGGGGGCACAGGCGCACCTGCCAGGATCTTCTCACCCTCCTCATCCACCTGCCGCGGCTCCTCTCTCGAACCGCACCAGGCGGGGATAGAGAGAGGAGCTGCGGCGCGGGCGGCCGGCCCACAGACAGGAGGCTGCCGAAACCGGAAACGAAGCTTCCCGGGGGGGGGGGCCGACGGATGGCGAGGAAGGAGTGGGAGCAGGCTGCAGAGGCTGTCAGTGTCTTCAGGCCGCGGAGGCTTTAGGCAGATGTCGGTGGAGATAAGGGTTGCTGCTGGACATGGGAAGAGGTGCTGATGGACGGGGGGGAGGGGGGAAAGGAAGGGAGGCCTACTGCTGGACAGGGGGAACAGAAAAAGAGGTACTGCTGGACAGGGGAAGAGGTGCTGATGGACGGGGGAGGGACGGGGGGGCAAAAAAAGGAAGGGAGGCCTACTGCTGGACAGGGGAAACAGAAAAGAGGTACTGCTGGACAGGGGAAGAGGTGCTGATGGACGGGGGGGGCAAAAAAAGGAAGGGAGGCCTACTGCTGGACAGGGGGAGCAAGAAAGAGGTGCTGCTGGACAGGAGGGGAGTTAAAACAAAGGGAGAAGGGCTGCTGCTGGATAAGGGGACCAGTGAAGGGGTGGTGGTGGACACAGGGGAAGAAAAAGGAAGGGAGAATGGACAGGGGGAGCAGGCAAGGGGTGGTGGTGGACCGCCGAGGAAAAAAGAAAGAAGTACAGAAACAGGCTAAGGAGAGAGAGAGAGAAAGAAAAAAATACACACACACATACATATTCTAGCACCCGTTAATGTAACGGGCTTAAAGACTAGTCATATAATAAGTTAATAAAAGCACATTCAACTTACAAATATGCATAACCAACCAATTTCTCCCCCTTCCCCCATCCAATGATTATTCAATAAAACAAAGAAACATAGACTATCCCAATAACCTTACCCTATTCAGATTAAAAATATCCTTCCACCCTCCTCCCACCCCTGGTGGACATACTCAAAAATCAAATTAGGACAGAAATAGCCCCCATCCACCCCCACTTTTCTGGATGTGTACGAAAATGAACAAAAACTGACTCATAATCAAAGACCTACTATAGTGAAGTAATATATGATGTCAACGGCCCCCAAACCAGCTTAAATAAATTACTGTGCCCCAAGCTATCAGCATTCATTTTTTCATATCTATAGCTAGAGCACAAATTTGCCCACCAGAAAGGAAAACTTGGGCGGTCATAGTTCTTCCAATTTTGGGTTAACATCTACATGGCTATCCCGGTCATGACAAGAAAAAGACGGCATTTATAAAACGATCCATAGGGGGTTTAACATGTAATAACGTTCCACATATGACCGCCTCATACGTCAGTGGAATTGATGATTCCAATATGTTGTTAATCTTACCCCATATTGACCTCCAAAAGTTAAGTATCAAAGGACAATAGAGCAACAGATGATCCAGTGTCCCCATGTCCAGATGACAATGCCAGCATCTATTAGATTTAGAACTGTCTAACTTGTGTAACCTAACAGGGGTCCAAAAAGATCTATGTAACAGAAAAAACCACATTTGTCTCATAGATGCTGACGCTGTACATCTCCTCCTCCAAGTTCAAATTTGTGGCCATCGAGATGCAGAAATATACTGCTTAATCTCAATGCTCCAAATGTCTCTAAGACCATTTTTTGGTTTTTTATTCAAGAAATCAGATATTAATTTATACCACCAGGCAGCCTGATGTCCTAACAAATCAATCTGGAAGCATAGGACCTGCAAGCTATAATCATTTTTTTGATTTTGCCAATCAGGGAACCCCTTCTGAACGGCTTGCTTCAACTGCAACCACTTATAATTTTGAGACTATGCAATACCAAATGTTTGTTGTGGTCGTGAAAAATCAAGCATTTTCCCATTTGATAGAACATCATCTAGTGTACATATGCCTGCCTGCATCCAGTGCTTCCAGGTGATCCCAGAACCGCCTATTTGAATCTTGGAGTTTAAGCATAAGTGGATTTCTCTACCAGAACATCTGTTAATTTATTAATACATTTTAAAGTTTTCCAGGTGTCAAATATAATACTATTGTCCTTAACATACGCAACACATGAAACAGTCATAATGGGGACATCAATTGCCACTCTACATATAACCAATCAGGGAGATGTTTCATGAGCTCAGGGAGGATCCAATACATACCCTGACGCAGTATATAGGTCTCATGATACCTATACAAATTGGGAAAATTTACACACACCCCCCCGCCGCAATTGGTTTTTGTAAAGATACTAAAGCAATTCGAGTAGTTTTACCTAGCCAAATAAATTTAGTAAAAATACTATTTAATTTTTTATAAAAGGACCCCTGAAAATAAACTGGCAACATACCCATTTGGTAACAAACCCACAGGCAAAAATCATCATTTTAACCGTCTGAACTCTCCCCCACCAAGACAGATGTAATGGGTTCCATTGCTCACACATTTCTGAGACCTTTAGCAATAAGGATTTTTCATTTACTTTCACCATTTCTTCCAACGTTTTCTGAATCTAAATGCCTAAATATTTAATACCCTCTTCTTGCCAAAGAAAAGGGAATGTGTCAAATAATTCTTTTGGACAGTGTGGGGCTCATAATCGAAAGAGAAAAACGTCCAAAAACCAGCCTAAGTCAGCACTTGGACGAACATTTCTCAAAAACGTCCAAGCGCTGATAATAAAACCGGGTTTTGGATGTTTTTCTAAACGACCTAGGCCTTCTTAGTGCCACTCAACATCCAAAGCTAAACGGGACGTTTCGGGAGGTGTGTCGAGGGCGGGAGTTGGGCGGGACGTGGGCCGGCTTAGACTTAGTCGTACAGCATGTAAATCCGAAAGTTTAACAACAGAGCCTAGACGGAACTTGGACGTTGTGACTTAGACCATGTAAAACATCAACATAAGAGAATGAAAGGCATTCCTCCAGTTCCAATGAGATTGGGGCATAGGTAGAGTCCAGCTCTGTCGTAGACATCTTTACAAGCTCAAGTTCAGTTTATTTAATATACCACAAACATAAAACCAAAAGGTAAATCTAAGCGGTTTACAATAAAATTAAAAATAAAGTAAAAATTAAGCAGTAAAACAAAAAGTAAAACAAAAAATAAAATTCAGTTGAGAACATGAGGAAAGAATAAAATAAAAATAAAAAGGTTGGGGAAAGGGATGGTAAGGGAGGAAACTGAAAATTTAGTTCTGCCCACACTAATTTTATAAAGCCAGGAATGCAAATTTTAAGAAAAGTTGCTATCAAAAGGAAGTAAATTAAGAGCTGAAGGCCAAGGAGAAGTAGTATGCTTTTAATTGTATCTTTTCCCTATGATACAAGCCTTGCTCAACAGAATTTGTGTTCCCTGTTGTTGAGAAGGCAAAATGATTCCCAGGCCAAATATAAATATCTAAACTATAGTTCTCTGCAATATAGCTTCAAAATAATGGTGGATTCCTTTCCAAAAAAAACCTGTGTCATTGGACAGGACTATAAGGCATGCAACAGGAAACCCTCAGCCCGAATACATTTAAGACAAGGCACACAGCCCACCCTGTAAGCCAGTGGCCTCAAACTCAAACCCTCTGCAGGGCCACAGTTTGGATTTGGAGGTACTTGGAGGGCCTCAGAAAAAAATAGTAAATGTCTTATTAAAGAAATGACAAATTTGCATGAGGTAAAACTCTTTATAGTTTATTAATCTTTCCTTTTAGCTAAGTCTTAATAATAATAATAATATTGTCATTTATAGCTAAAGAGACATATGATCAAGAAACTGTTTTATTTTACTTTTGTGATTATGATAAATCTACCGAGGGCCTCAAAATAGTACCTGGCGGGCCGCGAGTTTGAGACCTACTGTAAGCTTTGCTACTGAGAAAAATAATCCTTCTAGATAGTATGATGATTTTCCCGAAGACACAGGAGATTAAAGCACCGAGCGAAGGCGTGTAGACAGAAAAAAAAAAAAAGCGGTCCAGTTAACAAGCATGCCACTGCATTTTGAGCCACTTGCAAAGCTCATAACCTGTAATCTGACAACCCAAACAACAATGCATTGCAGTAGTCAAAATGGGGGTGGGGGGGGGGAATGCTTGTCTGCAGAATTATTTGAAATTTCTCAAAAGACAGCAAATCTCGTAATCTATGCATCATAAATGAGACCTAACCAGAGTCTTTATAAAAGGGCACTATCTAGTGTCTCAGAATATCCTGATCAGCAGCATTTATTTATTTATTATTTATTTATATGCTTTTACAAATTGTTAAACAACATGTAGTGGTAATAAACAATTGAAAATTATAAAATTTCACAAAAGTAACTAAATTCAAAGTCCACAACCCGAGGAGAGAGGATCCTTCACCTCCAAGGGAAGTTGGATTTCAGGAAAAGTTCAATCACATTAAAGAGAACAGTTGGATTAAATTATTTGAGTATCATCCTGGTTAAGAAGTTCCATGGGGGGAATCTGAAGCTTTACCAGCTGCTTTATCCTCAAGAAAAAAGTTAGAAACATAGAAAAAAGCGGCAGAAAAGGGCTATAGCCCATCAAGTCTGCCCATTCCAAATTTCCCCCCCCCCCTGAATTCATTCCCTTAAAGATCCCACATGAGTATCCCATTTTCTCTTAAAATCCGCCACACTTCTGGCCTCAATCACCTGCAGTGGGAGTCTGTTCCAATGATCCACCACTCTTTCAGTGAAGAAGTACTTCCTGGAGTCGCAATGAAACTTTCCTCCCCTGATTTTCAGTGGATGCCCTCTGGTGGTCGAGAGTCCACCAGAGGGCGTCCACTGAAAATCAGGGTCAAAATATATATCTAGTGTTCTGATGGGTAACACAGCATTTGCAAGGAAAACGCAACTGAAAAGATGCTCCCATACTCAAAGTTGACTGACAATAAGTCAGGAATGTCTTCCGTCTAGCTTGAGTCCACTTTGATACATCAGGAAAAATTGAGACTGTTGAACCATGAAATTCTGAATTATCAGTCCTATAGAATAAATGAAGAACTGCTTCCTTATCCTGGAGAAAGACGAAGGTTACCAATAAAGTTGCTCTAACCATTATTTCTTCTTGTTGAGATGTTTCCAGGATAGCAGTGAGATCTAAGTCTCCTGCTATGGTTCCTTTTACCTTTATCCTCTTTAGGAATATTCAAATAATATAATTTTTGTAACGGTGGCAAATTATTTTCAGGAAATTTTAATACTGATCTTAAGAAGAAATGAAACAGATCTCTTGCCGTTTGGAATTTGGAAATAGGAAAATTTAAAAGTCTAAGGTTCAGACTCCTATTTGCATTTTCCAAATTTTCCAATTTTCTAATAAGTAAACTTTTGTCCTTCAATTGTAAGTTGATTGAAGCCTTCACTTCTGTCATGGATTTTTCCATATTGTCTATGCTATCGGATTGTTTTGAAAATTTCTCTTCAAAAGTCTTAAACTGAATATTGGTGTTCTGGACTGAAGTGACAAAATGAGAGCATACCTTATGCAATGATTCCAAGCCACTCCAAATAGCCTCCATGTCTATAACTTCAGGTCTTATTAAAGCAGTAAGCAAAGTTGTACCGGAAACTACTCCACTGGGTTCCACCTTCTCCTTCCCTGCTTCAATGCAGGCTTCCATTCCTCCATCTTCTAGTGTCGGCTGTAAGAAAGTCGGCAAGCTGTATACCTCGTCTGGGGTCAGAGGGGAAATCTGCAGCGCCGCCGGAGACATCAGCTCCGGAGCCTCCTGCGCTGCTAACGGCGTCCCCGACTTCATCCCAGGGCAAGGAGGAACACCAAGTCCCATCGGGCTGAGCGACATCTCGCCCTCCAAGACCAAGGTCTGCCCCCCTTGGTCTGCGGATACGCCCAATCCAACTGGGACGGCATAGGAGGTAATTGCCATCTGCCGCGATGGCGAAGAGACAGAAGAGGCTGGAAGAACGCCCCTCTGTCTTCCCCTGCGCTTAGGCATAGCAGAGGTAAGAAAATACAAACAAGTAGAAATTTTTGCCAATAATGTACAGGAGCCTCTCGCAGACGCGACTTACTCCGTCGCCATCTTGGATCCTCCTTACTCCCGATCAGCAGCATTTATAATAGCAGGTGCTCTTGAATAGATAGATGGATTATGCCACCAAGTCGGCTACTGACCGCTGGCAACGCACAGTGACGCGTTCACCCTGTGATGTTTCACGGCAGAGAGTACAGGAGTGGTTTGCCATTGCCTTCTCCCCACGCAGTGTGCGGCTCCACTATATCACTGCTGCCCAAACATAGGGCCTGTCGGCCTACAGCACCTGGTAGTCCCAGGCTTGAACCCACTTAGCTTCTAATAGTAAAAACGGGCCTAGCCTGGGCAAACCTGGCTGTAGCCGTGTTTTAGAATATTGACCTGGTAATATTGACCAGGCAATAGAGATAAGGTGCCCCTTTTATTAAGCGGTGCTAACAAATGGGTTTAGCCCATCTTTACATAGGAATCAGAAAGCATTTTTTTAAACATTTGTTGAATATATTGTCTTGCACCAATGTTAACATTAGTGTATAAGCATTGAAAA
This sequence comes from Geotrypetes seraphini, assembly GCF_902459505.1. Classification (NCBI taxonomy): domain Eukaryota; kingdom Metazoa; phylum Chordata; class Amphibia; order Gymnophiona; family Dermophiidae; genus Geotrypetes; species Geotrypetes seraphini. Next base: position 463,434,959 of record NC_047084.1, read on the forward strand.
AAAAATAACTGAGAGCACTTAAGGTTCCTTTTACGAAAGTGCGTTAGGGCCTTAAAGCGCGGAATAGGGCACGCTGAAATGCCGCGCAAGCTAGCCGTTGCTGCCTCCTCTTGAGCAGGTGGTAGTTTTTCGGCTAGCACATGCTAATCCAGTGCGTGCGCTAAAAACCCTAGCGCACCTTCGTAAAAGGAGCCCTTAGGCCTAGATTATATAAATGGTGCCTGAAGTTTTTTAAAAATTGGCTTAATAGGCACCGTTAATTGAAAGCGCCATTAAAAACAATTTTTAAAAATGATTTAAAAATTAATTAACTCTGTAGGCGCCTTCCACTTCAAGGTAGGCGTCTATTCCGAAGCGCATACCAGCAAGTAGGTGTAGTTAGGGGTGGCTTCAGGGCGGATTTAGGTGTGGTTTGACTTAGGCGCCAGTAGGCTTTTAACTTAGGCCAAGAAAACTCTGCCTAAATGGGATTGCGCCTAACACTACCAGTGCCTAAGACCGCTCAGACGCCACTAAGCATGACTATAAATAGCACCTAGCAGATGATTGATAGTTCGGCTAAACCGTGCATAGCATTTAGGTGCAATTTATTGTATCGGGGGACTTGCTGTCTCCTATTTAGGGGCCACTAAGGGATCCCATCTTATGGACACAGTAACCAGTTAGCAGAGTGGCAGTGTCGGCACACTAGCTATTGCAAAATCGGTAAAGACCTTAAAAGAGTGTTCAAAAAACCAAAATCCTTAGATTGACATAAACAATGTAGAGCTCTCCAGTGATGTAAAATGCATGATAATATCAAAACAGAGGGAAAAGATCTAAAAAAAAACAAACCCTGGGGTCCGATCAATAGAAGGACACCAATTTGGGGTTAGGGTATCATCATTGATCAAAACCTCTGTTAAGATTCATGGAAAGGATAACTGCCATGCAGCAAGGAAATTTTAAGAAATTTCAGGTTATTTGGGAGCCATTAAGAAGATACTGTAAAGATTGAAATTACTACATAGAATAAATATTAAGTTTTTCCCTTTTGTTCATACACGTCCAGGGTGGGAATATTTTATGATTTCTTTTGCTTATGAATAATTGTTGGATGTAAGGGAGGGGGGATATTTAATGCGAGTTAAAATTTGCTGATATATTAAGTGATGTTAAAGTATAAATTGATTGTATCACTTATTGTGAATTTTAAAAATGAATAAAGATTAATTAAAAAAAAACAACAACAACCCCAAAACAGGAAAAAGATCTCAAAAACCCAAGCTTGGTAGTGGCAACTATGTAACATAACTGGATAACTGTTGATTAATAGAAACTGGCATCATAAGAAGCTTCAGTATTTCCCCCGTAGAAGCCCGTTGGTGTGAAACAGATTTGGCCTCCGTCGGGTCTATAAGAGAAGTGGTTGTTGTCAGTTTTATTATATCTTATTTTATGTCCTTTGTTACATTTTGATGGTTGCCAGCTTTTCATTTTCCATTTACATATGGGAGAAATTGAAATTTGATTTAAAATATTTATAAACAAAAAATATTTATTAATATAACATATTGAAAAAATATTTTAAAATAGATTAAATTATTCATGAATCTTAACAGAGGTTTTGATCGATGATAATACCCTAACCCCAAATTGGTGTCCTATTGATCAGACCCCGGGGGGGGGGGGTTAGATCTTTTTCCTCTGTTTTGATATTATCATGCATTTTATATCACTGGAGTGCTCTACATTGCTTATGTCAGCACACTAGCTATTACCACATCCATGTCGATAGCTCGCAGCGTTCTTTTGGCCTGGGCCATACGTTGTTGTGCAAGCTCTAAGTCACGGACCGAGAGCGATTCCTTTTTGGTTTTCTACAAGAATATTTGGCGCCATCTAATGGATTTTATCTATACACCCCTGAGGAAGGCTTCACAAGCCGAAACACGGACCATGTGTTGGGGTCTGGTACAAAAAGGACTAAAGACTCTCTATAAAGCTTGCTTGATGTTTTAGCTATTTACATGTATGTTTTTATTATTTATATGTTTTCAATAAATTGATTGTCCTTGCGGCTGATGTGCGGTGTCCCTTCTCCACTTTCTTTGTCTTGTATTCTCCGCCCCCCCCAACAGATCCCCTCCAAAAGCTTTTTAAAAAATAAATAACTGCCCTGCTTAGCATGTGCAGATGTCAAAATTAACGTGAAACACTTCATTGTGTACATTATTAACGTGGCAAAATTAAGGGGCCCCTAAGTGAATTACCCACAAACACAAGGAACACTGGTGGGATTTAAAACCTGACTCCCCTGACTCTCAGGTCACTTCTCTAATCATCAGACCAGTGTCCTGCAAACTTTTTTTTTTTTTTGCTCTTGCACACTAGAGGAGCAAATGTTTGTCTGTGGCACACCCACAGCCCCACCACACACGAACCTCATCTCATTTTCACTGAGCTCGGGGATGTGACTTGAGGGCCTCTGAGCATGCGCGGATGTCGGCGCAATGACGTCGCATGCATGTGCACAGCGCCATCGCGACGACATCCGCGCTTGCTTGGAGGACCTCCAGACATAGCCCCGAGCTCAGTAAACATGAGATGAGGCTCATGTGGGGGCAGAGAGGAGGAGAGGCGCCGACACCAGAAGTGACACTCGGTATATGTCATGTGCCCTTCAATCCCTGGCGGCACAACCGTAATCTCGCCGCAGCACAGAGTTTGCGATTCACTGCGTTGGACTATGCCTCCATTCCAGTATTGCATGTTGTGTATACAAAATCTTCAATGTGAAAAAGACTGCATGGCATTTGCTTGCCCCCATGGGTGGGGTGAGATGGGGATGAGATTTGATATTTTGCCTTTTTCAGGTTATAACCAAAATGGTTTACATAGTATATGTGGGTAGTTATTTTGTACCAGGGGCATTAGAGGGCTAAGTGACTTGCCCAGAGTCACAAGAAGCTGCAGCAGGAATCAAATCCAGGTCCCCTGGCTCTCAGGCTACTGCTTTAACCATTAGGCTCGCTACCATTCAATATACAGTATAGCCTTTCATGACATCAAATCCCCTTGAAAGCCAATACTCAACACTCCTACCCTCAAACACCTCAGCACCTACCAGGAGGTTCCCTAGAGGCTGTTCACAAGTTCAATTTAATTAATATACAATACATTACATTAGAGATTTCTATTCTGCCATTGCCTTGCGGTTCAAGGTGGATTACAAAAGAATTACACTAAAGGCATTACATGAAGAAAATATCTGGCAATTTCTAAAGGAGATATGGAGGAGATGAGGTTGCTTTGGGGAATCAGGAAGGTATTAGGGAGTGGTATTGGGAAGTGGGAAGGAGCTAGCGGTATTAAGTTGTTTGCAGGAATTTCTTGAAGAGTAGGGTCTTTATTTCTTTTCTGAATGTTTTGTAGTCTGGGGTCATAATCAGTAGATCGGAGATTTGGTTGTCGAGTTTTGCTGCTTGTGTGGCTAGGAGGCCATCGTATAGTTTTTTTTCCATTTGACTTCTTTGATTGGAGGGTACTTGAATGGAGTGTGGATTTTCCTATGTCTAGCTGATGTAGTTTGGATGAGACGGTTGTTCAGGTACACCGCAAATATAAAACCAGAAGGCAAATCTATGCGGTTTACAATAAAAAGTTAAAATAAAAACAAACAAACAAATTAAATAGGGTAAGAACAAAAGGAAGATAAAAACGTAAAGAAAAACAATTGAGAACATGGGGAAAGAAGGAATTGGGGATTACAATAAAAATAAAAAGGTTGGGGAAAGGGATGAGCAGTGTGGTAAGGGAGGGAACAAAGTATTTCATTCTGCCCACACAAAAGAAAAGTAGCCATCAGGAGGCAATAAATTAAGAGCTAAAGGCCAAAGAGAAGTATTTGTACCTTGAAGGTTACAAATGATTTCTCTGAACGAAGGTAAAAAGGCAAAGAATTCCAGAGAGTGGGAGCCATAACACTGAATGAAGAATTCCTATGGAAATCCAGGAAAAGTTGTCTAAATGAGGGGGAGCAGGAGTAATCCCTGGATGCTCTCACCCTGCCTGTGCTCTCCTTCAAAATGACCTACTGGTAGTTTGACACTTATCAGTAGTCTCAGGTTACTACCTCAAGAGATCAGACTGCCAAACAAAGGCAGGGGTTTAGGGGCTGGAGATAAACTCCTAACTCCTCTCACCTTAGGTTCTCATCCTCAACCCTATAAGTCAGGTCTGCCTGAGTGAATTAGATTGTAAGCTCTTCTGAGAAGGGACATAACATAACATAACTTGATTCTTCTATACCGCCACAATCAGACGATTTCTAGGCGGTTTACACCGAAGAGAGCTGGACAATCAGCAAAGTACAAAATACAAATAGCAAAAGCACAACATATTTCTTAAGAATAGTCAGAGTAGAAATATTGTTATTAATATAACTTCTATTTAGGAAATGAATTTATCAAACAATACAGTCTTAATTTCTTTCCGAAATGCGCCGTAAGACAGCCTGGCTCCACTGATGTAATTACCCCACCAGGACTGCTGCTTTCTTGCTTGAAACAGAAAAGTCTATTAAATGTCAAAATGTACAGCACCGCGTACGCCTTTCAGCGCTTTAGAAGTGATAAATGGTAGCAGTAGGAGGCTACTTCTCCACTCTGTAGAAGCCCTGCTTGAAGATAAATTGTGCCCGCTATCCAGCAAAATACATAATGGCACACAGAAACGCTGACGTGTCTGCTCCAATATGTCTGATCACCAACGGTTGTTTTATTTTGGGGGGTGAAATATTATTTTAATCTGTGTTTATGCAGCCCCTCCCCCGCTGGGAATTTCAAAGCGTTCCAGGCAGTGCGATAACATCCTAGCCTTGAGATAACCCTATAACAGGAACCCACCTCCAGAATAACAAACAAGAGAGAGTCAACAAACTCCCAGTGACCTGCAACAGGAGGCACAAAAGATTGGGAACACTTACCTTTTTTTTTTCTTTTTTACTGGACAATGCATTATTTTTTTACTTAGTCAAAGAGAGCGAGAGTCAGAATTGTAATGGTCTGTTAGAAATAAAAATGAATTGACATTAAATCCACAGAGCTAGGTACAGAAGATAACCTTAATAGGAAAATTATTGTTTAGGCTTTCAAGTTTTCAGGGTTGTTAAGGTTTCTTTCTGAAGCCATGAAGATATTGGATTTTTGGATTCCTTATGGCAGTGTCTCTCAAACTGTGTGCCCCGAAGAGAGTCAAGTTTATTAGGTTTTTATATACCACCTATCAAAATTATCTAAGCGGTTTTACAATCGGATGCACTATCTGTCCCAGTGGGCTCACAATCTATCTAATATACCCGAGGCTATGGAGGATTGAGTGACTTGCCCAGGGTCACAAGGAGCAGCGCAGGGTTTGAACGCACAACCCCAGGGTGCTGAGGCTGTAGGTCCAACCACTGCGCCACACACTCCTCCACTGGGTGTGCCATGAGAAATTCTAGAATTTTACTTTATTTTCAAAAATTCCCTTCATAAGTATATACGAGAACAGATGACATGTATGTCACATACGCAAGAGTCTGTCAATGTTATGAGCATCTGTGTGCGGAAGGATACAACTGCCTAGACAAGCATCATTCTTTGACTTGATTGCTCTTTGATAACTAGCAGCAAGTAATTTTATTTTTATTTTTAATGCAGTAGTTATCCTAACTTGAGCGACAAAGCAACAAGACCTTGTTACCATATGGATCGTCTTATCTTTGCGAACTTGGATTTTTAGATCTGCCAGAAATTAAATTGTGAAAAAAAGAGAACGACTGCAGATGGTGGATGATGAAATGCGTGTTTGCTTGTCGACTGCCGAGTCACATTATGAGTTAATTTGCACTCAAAAATGAGCACAATCCATCACATTGATTAGCAATTCTGTTCTATCTACTTTAGTTTCACCATTGTTACAATTCCCCTTGCATAGCTTAAAGAACTTTAACTCCCCTCCTTTTACGAACCCGCATTAGGCTTTTTTATCGCCAGCTATGGCGGTATTAGTTCTGATGCTCATAGGAAGTCTATGAGTGTCAGAACTAATACCTCTGTGGCCGGCAATAAAAGCTTTTTGTTGGTTTTGCAATTTTACAATTTAAATTATAATGTTCCACGAAAAACATTTGCTTTATTTAGTGTGCCAGAGCTAAAAAAAAGTTTGAGAGACACTGCTCTAGACTATCTTCAAATCCTTTACCTGTTTCACTACTATTATCAGTTCCACATAGTTCTTTCTTTCAAAGCTCTAGCCTAGGTTTCTTTTACTCGATCTTCTCTTGCAGAGTTTGAATCGACAGCAAATTAAATCTAAGGAACATTAGTTCAAGATGCTGGTCCATCTAGCTATAAACTCTGTATCTGTAGAAAATAGTTTAGGGGCAATCCATACTTGAAGGCTTCTTGGAATTATTTCTTTCCTACAGTACTCCACTATGCAGTTCCCATTTAATTAATGACTGAAAATTTTCTTGCAATGCCATCCAATCTGGAGTGTCTGCTAAGCCCCCTTCTATCTGGGACAAGGCTGGGACTTGCAATATTGTTGTCATAGGGCCCGTCTTCTCCACAGCTTCGAAGGGTCCCTTCCATCTGACCAAGAGTTTGTTACTGGAGATGGGCATCAGCAGCAGAACTTTGTTGCAAGGTTGGAAAGTTTGCTCCTTCGATTTATCGTAATATATTTTCTGTTGTTTCTGGGTATTTTCTAAGTTCTCATTGGCTTTTGTTCTTATTTTATTAAGGTTTCTTTCTGATACAGTGGTTGAGGTATTTTTGGGCTCTGATCAGTTCTCTCTGACCACATCCAGAATATCTTGGGGCTGTTGTCCCAGAATTAATTCAAATTGGGAAAACCCTATTGATGCTTGGAAACTTCATGATAAGCAAACAAAATATATAGGATGGCTTTGTCCCAGTCGGTCATATTGGTTCCCAAGCATTTCTTTAACATACGTATTAAGGTCTGGTTCAACCGTTTGACCAAACCATCTGTCTATGGATGGTAAGTGGCAGTCTTCAAGTGTTTAATCCCAAATAGTTTGAGCATGGCTTCCAATGTTTTAGAGAGAAAATTAGTCCCTCTATTCATAAGAAGTTCTTTGGGAAACCCCACTTGACAAAACACTCTTAACGGTTCCTGGGCAATCACAAGAGTAGAGGTTTTCTTCAGTGGCATTGCCCAGGGATATTGAGACACATAATCACCATGATAAGCAAATACTGATAACCCCTTTTTGGTTCTCTCTAAGGGTCCGATTAGATCAACAGACACTCTCTCCATGGGTGTTTTCATAACTGGCAAGGAGATCAGGATTGCTTGCTCTAGAAGATGTTGGGGAACCTTTTGGCATTCTGGACAGGACCAACAGAAGTATCTGATATCCTGAAAGATGCCCTGCCAAAAAAAATCGAGTTGTTAAAAACATAAGAATTGCCACTGCTGGGTCAGACCAGTGGTCTATTGTGCCCAGCAATCCACTCACGCGGCGGCCCTTAGGTCAAAGACCAGTGCCTTACCTGTATATGTTCTGGTTCAGCAGGAACATGTCTAACTTTGTCTTGAATCCCTGGAGGGTGTTTTCCCCTATAACAGCCTCCAGAAGAGCGTTACAGTTTTCTACCACTCTTTGGGTGAAGAAGAACTTCCTTACGTTTGTACAGAATCTATCCCCTTTTAACTTTAGAGAGTGCCCTCTCGTTCTCCCTACCTTGGAGAGGCTGAACAACCTGTCTTTATCTACTAAGTCTATTCCCTTCATTATCTTGAATGTTTTGAGGGAGAAGAGGCCCAGTTTCAAGTTCAAGTTTATTTGTTCTTGATGAATCGCCTATTCAAATTGCTAGGCGATGTACAGCAATAAAAACATATACTAATAACATATAGTATTAACTAATAACATATACTAATAACATATACTAAACATATACTAATAACATATAGTATACTAATAACATATAGTATTAACATATACTAATAACATATAACTAATAACTAATAACATATACTAATATACTAACATATACTAATATACTAACATATACTAGTATACTAATATACTAGTATATACTAATATACTAACATATACTAATAACATATAACTAATAACATATACTAATAACATATACTAATAACATATACTAATAACATATAGTATTAACATATAAAATAACTTTTGTTATGAGTTAGAACTTAACAAACTGAGCACATACATTTAAAATAAATTTTATGGGTTGAGACTTACAAGAATTGTGAGGATAAGAGGGGAAAAAAGTTACAATTTTTGGATAGAAGAGAGGAAAAAACATAAAAGGAAAGAACAAAAAGGAGGGTAATGTTAGCTGCTTAAAAAGGGAAAAAAAAGGAAAAATCGATATTTAATATACTGTATGGCAACTCCTCCAGTCCCTTAACCATTTTAGTTGCTCTTTTCTGGACCCTGTCGAGTAGCACTGTGTCCTTCATGTACAGCGACCAGTGCTGGACGCAGTATTCCAGGTGAGGGCGTACCATGGCCCGGTACAGTGAAATGATAACCTTCTCCGATCTGTTCATGATCCCCTTCTTAATCATTCTTAGCATTCTGTTTGCCCTTTTCGCCACCACTGCACATTGCGCGGATGGCTTCATTGACTTGTCAACCAGTTTGTTTCCTGGGGGGTCTCTCCAAGTATTGCACCGGACATCCTGTATTCGTGTATAAGATTTTTGCTACCGACATGCATCACCTTACACTTACCCATGTTAAACCTCATTTGCCAAGTCGCAGCCCATTTCTCAAGTGTGTTTATGTCACGTTGCAGATCTTTGCAATCCTCCTGCGTCTTCACTACTCTGAATAACTTCGTATTGTCTTCAAATTTAATCACCTCACTCGTCGTACCAATTTCCAGGTTGTTTATAAATAGGTTGAAGAGCACGGATCCAAGCACCGAACCCTGTGGCTCTCCACTTGTAACGCTTTTCGAGTCCGAGTATATGCAAAATTGTAAGCAAATGAGGCTTTTCAGCTTAGCCTCATGGAATGAGCCTATACACAGCATGTTCTGGCATATTGCTCTTCTTTAATCCTCCCCCTATTGGAAGATCTTGGTGATAGAATGTATATCTTATCATTTGAGTTACTTTTATCTTGGATTCAGCTGAGAAAGCAGACATTTGGCCTCTGTTATGCTACCCCGAGTATTCCAAATGTATAAAGTCCAAACCGTTAAGACAACATTGAATTGATTCAATTTTAAGGTTTCTCTTCTCCATGTTATTATTAACAAAATGGGGTAGAGCAGGGATGTCAAAGTCCCTCCTCGAGGGCCACAATCCAGTCGGGGTTTCAGGATTTCCCCAATAAATATGCATGAGATCTAGTAGCATACAATGAAAGCAGTGCATGCAAATAGATCTCATGCATATTCATTGGGGAAATTCTGAAAAACACGACTGGATTGCGGCCCTCGAGGAGTGACTTTGACACCCCTGGGGTAGAGGGAGAAAGAATACCCAGAGATGGATTATGAGGTGGAGTGGGAGCTCTAGAAAGAAGTGCCAGCTGTCTCCAGATTCAAACCAGGATTTGCCCATTGCATGTAGGGACTTGTACTTCTGATTTCCCAGTTGCATTCTATTAAACAAGAAGACTACAAATCCCTACATGTGGTGGACTGAACCCAGGATTAGATCAGACCTGTGTAGTGATGTTGGAATCAGCTGGTAACCCAAAGGAATGGTGGGTTGTAATACATGCTTCCTAAACTCTCTGGAGGTTCCTGAAATGCAGCACCAAACTAGGAAGGTGTGATGGATCACTTCATGCCACTCTGATAGAACAAGTTGACCCTCGTCCATTTTTATCCTTTGACAGGTCAGCGGGTGCTAAGCACAGTCCAGTATTGAGCAAGCTCATTCACTGTCCAGGAAGGGGTGATTTGTTTTATTTTCACAATCGTTTTGAAATGTAGGTGCCTATGGATTTTTTTTTTTGGCAAACATGGAAATGTTAAATGTACGCTTTTTCTTTTTAGGGAAAGTTCACGTATTCATTGGGGGGGGCAAAACCAAAATTCAGCCTGCCTCAGTCACACATTTTTGCTCTAGAATTTCAATAAGAGCAGACAAAGTGTAGAGGTGGAGGGGTGGGGGGTAGGGGAAAGGGGAATATCTGCAGAAAAATAAACTGTTTTGGAATCTGTCCAGCAAAGGGACCCTCATTGGAAAAGGCTCAGTGGTTAAAGCTATAACCTCAGCACCCTGAGGTTGTGGGTTCAAACCCATGCTGCTGTGCAAGTCACCTAATCTCCCCCACTGCCCCAGGTACATTAGATAGATTGTGAGCCCACTGGGACGGATGGGGGAAAATGCTTCAGTACCTGTTTAAAATATTCATGTAAACCATTCTGAGCTTCCCTGGGAGAACAGTATAGAAAAATGAATGAATGAATGAATAAATAAATAAACTGCTTTTCATTACTTTATGTTGCTCATATGAAAATGCTCAAACTCTTTAGGACAAAGCACAGGCAAGAGAGGAAAGGGCTCCCTGCCGTATATCCCGTCAGGGGTCTCTTTGTTTTGGCAGAGTGATAAAGCAAAAGCTCTTCTTGCTATCCTGGTCTAACAAAGCCACCCATGTGGCTTGTTCGGTCGTCAGCTTGGATCCAGCCCTATGACCTGGGCTTGCTTGGCATGGAGCCCACGGCTGGGCCAAAGCAGGGAGCTGTGCTCATCGGCACCTGCCCTCCAGATGACCTGATAAAAGCCAGGGTACATTCAGGATTGCACGGAAGCACGTTTGCACAAAAGTGATCACTCCAGGGCCCTGGCTAAAATTCAACCAGTCCTCCGGCCCCTCCTTTATTTTAGATGCCAGAAAAAGAGTCACGGCCTCATTCTGTAGCAGAAGTAACGACTTGTTTGCGGTGTCGGCTATAGATATTTGGAGAATAACCAGTCTGCCCTGGGCTGTTTTTTTACAGGTGCTTCTGTTCAAGGGATGGTCTTCACACGTTCTGCCTCCTGTCCATCTGTCCTCTGAGCCCAGCGTGCACCGGGAATCCACTGGTGAGTAAGCTTGTCACCCTTCTGTTTTCTTGGCCAATGGGCTCCTATCCAATGCTATTTGAACTTTCTGTCTCCTGAACCTTTTGTTGTTTATAAAAAAAACATCACTAGACTGGAACCGGAGAATATTAAAAGCAGCAGTAAATTAAGCATTTTGAAAAATATTCATTTTGCTATAAAAAGAAATACAGTAGTTAAGGTTCTCCCCTTTTGTATTTAATGTAAGAGAAGCATTTACAATGGAGGAAAAGCAAAATCCTATAAACTTGAAATTCAGCCCTCATCTAGCGATAATCTAATCTAATCCTTAGATTTATATACCAAATCTTCTTCCAAAATAGAAGCTTGACTTGGTTTACAAAAAGATACTTAACCTACTTAGATCAGATCTAATTTGCAATTATAAGAAAAATGATTTAACAGGATCCACAACCTCAGTAGGATCTATTAAAAAGATGTGATAAGGGATGTTCCCCACCTCTTGGGATCTTTTTAAAACTTGCAGCAACACCTAGAAGGCAATGGATTGGTATTCATCCCTGTAAGCTGTCAAGTTACTTAGCCTGAAGTTGGCTGACTCTATTCTTCAGCTTCTATCTGCAATATTCCTCTTCCACTGCTGTTATCCAGCACGCAATTACAAGTGACAGCTGAAAGACAATTCCAGTACATCGAGCTAGCCAAGGCCATAACAGGCCTGGAAATGGGTCTGAGCTGTGTGAGAGGAGCCAGATAACGTCAGAGAGAACATGATACTCAAACCATAATTCACCAGATGTGCTATAGTGGAACAAACCCACCGCATGCACTGTGCAGCTGAATAGCAAGCAGCAGAAACTTACCCAGATCTAATGTCCAATTTTCAGCCTGTGACACATTAGTGGAAATTGGCATTATTAAGCCAGCATTTGCTCCTGTGGTGTTCTAATCTGTTCCCTTCTTGTATTTATTGATTCAATTTTCTATACTGTTCTCCCAGGGGAACTCAGAACGGTTTACATGAATTTATTCAGGTACTCAAGCATTTTTCCATGTTTTTCCCAATGGGCTCACAATCTGTCTAATGTACCTGGGGCAATGGGGGGATTAAGTGACTTGCCCAGGGTCACAAGGAGCAGCGTGGGTTTGAACCCACAACCTTAGGGAGCTGAGGCTGTAGCTTTAACCACTGCCCTGTCATACGAGAAGTATTCACAGCAGCAGGACATACTCCCTATCATGTGCCATCATGGCAGGGCACTCTGCTTTCCCAGAGATATGCATTCACCATTAAAAAAGGGCAGATATCAATGGGGAGTTGTGTCCTGGAGATTATCCTAAACCAGTTTGAAGTAAATGCTTTAGATCAGTGGTTCCCAACCCTGTCCTGGAGGACCACCAGCCAGTTGTGTTTTTGGGATAGTCCTAATGAATATGCATGAGAGAGATTTGCATATAATGGAAGTGACAAGCATGCATATTCATTAGGGCTATCCTGAAAACCTGACTGGCTGGTGGTGGTCCTCCAGGACAGAGTTGGGAACCAGTGCTTTAGACAGACCTAAGAGAGGACTCCAGTTCACTAGTTCTGAAATGAGCCAGTGCTAGTTTGCATCCCAGTGCCTTTAGACCAGGGTTGTCCAACGTCAGTCCTTGAGGGCTGCAATCCAGTTGGGTTTTCAGGATTTACCCAATGAATTTGCATGAGATCTGTTTGCATGCACTGCTCCCATTAAGAACATAAGAATTGCTGCTGCAGGGTCAGACCAGTGGTCCATCATGCCCAGCAGTATGCTCACGCGGCGGCCCTCTGGTCAAAGACCAGTGCCCTGACTGAGACTATCCCTATCAGGATACATCCTTGTTCAGCAGGAATTTGTCTAACTTTGTCTTGAATCCCTGGAAGGTGTTTTCCCCTATGACAGACTTCGGAAGAGCGTTCCAGTTTTCCACCACTCTCTGGTGAAGAACTTCCTTATGTTCGTATAGAATCTATCCCCTTTCAACTTTAGAGAGTGCCCTTTCATTCTCCCTACCTTGGAGAGGGTGAACAACCTGTCCTTATCTACTAAGCCTATCCCCTTCAGTACCTTGAATGTTTTGATCATGTCCCCTCTCAGTCTCCTCTGTTCGAGGGAGAAGAGGCCCAGTTTCTCTAATCTTTTGTTGTACGGCAGCTCCTCCAAACCCTTAACCATCTTAGTCGCTCTTCTCTGGACCCTTCCGTGTCCTTCTTTATGTATGTCCTTCTTCTTGTATGCAAATAGATCACATGCCTATTCATTTGGGAAATCCTGAAACCCCAACCTGGCAAGGGCCAAGGTTGGACACCCCTGCTTTAGACATGGGAGCCAACTTTTCAAAATGATTGGGGGAGATAAACCCAAAGCAAATTACCTCTTCCTGGACATCGTCAACAGTGAGAGTGCTCAAGCACCCATAGAGCTGGTTCTTACGCCTCTAGATGCAGTGGGGCCAAAAAACAAACCTAGATCCACCTGATTCTGATGATCTAGATCAGTTAGGAACCCTGCCCCATCCATCAGGTTAGTGTGAGGTGGGCAACCTTGGTCCTTGAGGGCCACAACCCAGTTGGGTTTTCAAGATTTCCCCAAAGAATATGCATAAGATCTGTTTGTATGCACAGCCTCCACTGTGTGCAGATATATCTCATGCATATTCATTGGGGAAATTCTGAAAACCCATCTGGGTTCTGGCCCTCAAGGTTCGAGGTCGCCCATCCCTGGTTAGAACATCAAGTGGGTGTACAGGAGAAGGAGGAGATCAATAAATTGTATAACACTAAAACACTGCCTTCCTCCCCACATTGCTGAGAAGACACTTGGAAAAGTCTCTGTCCTAGTGTTGTCTGTGCCAAAGTACTATACAGTTGCTTGAAAAGCAATAGCCACTTTAGCCGGATTTCTACAACCATCAATCTGCCTACTCCTGAGCTCAGCTGCATTCAGTTTTGGTCTCACTACATTTCCTTTCTATCTATAATAGTTTGCCTTTTTTTAAATAAATAAATAAAAGATCATTTATAAAACTTTTTCTTATAAGACGCATATGCTTAAATTCCTGACTGTAAACCACTTCGGCTATAAGTGGTATATAACTACTTAAATAAATAAATAAGAACATAAAAAAGACTTCATGGGTACAAATGGATGCAGTGAGAAGAACACGCATACTTGTATGCAACTCTGGAACAGGCATGGTCAGGGCAGGATTTGGAGCAGAGTTGTGATGTACATGCATTCTTTATAAAATGCCCTAATTTGCCTAATAGATTTACAGCAGCTGCGATCTGATATAAATATACAGAGCTTTGTTGTAGCAGCAATTTCAGTTGCTCTTTTGAGGAAATTTAATAAAGACCTATAAAACAGGCTTAAACTAGACGCCTACTTTGTCTCCTAAACGAAGAAATCCATTATAAAATTACTCTCAAAGCATGCGTTTCCGATTCTGGATACCATCTCCTTTACTGAGCTCATGTCTAAGTTGTCTGTGCTGAGATGTACAGCTAAGTGTTGAATTGTTCAGAGTCTCTTATACTGCTTCTGAGGACATGAGAGATATACAATGTCACAGTGGTTTAGGATGCTAAGGATCAGTGGTTGAGATAGGATCTGGAAGGAGAGAATATAAAAATAAGAGCGAACAGATTGCAGTCTCCAGAGTGTGGCAAAGCATTTGCATATACACTTCCCCCTCTGAATCCGCGGTTTCAGCATCCGCGGATTCAGTTATTCGCGGTTTCAGCATCCGCAGATTCAGTTATTCGCGGTTTTAAATTTTTTGGGCTATTTTAAGCCCTGTAAGCCCCCCCCCCTTAAGCCTTACCTGGTGGTCTAGCGGGTTTTTGGGGTAGGAGCAATCTTCCCACGCTCCTGCCCCGTGTAGATCACTCACAGGAAATGGCTCGAGAGACTACGGGAGCTCAAGGCAGCCATTTCCTGTGAGCAATCTGCACGGGGCAGGAGTGTGGGAAGATAGCTCCTGCCCCGAAAACCTGCTAGACCACCAGGTAAGGCTTAAGGGGGGGCTTACAGGGCTTAAAATAGCTGGGGGAAGCAGGGTTTGGGGCAGAACTGGCCTGAATATTATTCACTTTTTTTAATATTCGGGGCCGGCTCTTCCCCTAACCCCCGTGGATACGGAGGGAGAAGTGTACAGTAGACTCTCTGTTAACCGGAACTCAGACAACCAGCAAAATAAAATCAAAGAAATACTGTAATACTTTTAAATAAAATCAATTTCTGGCGGAAATTTAAGTGTAAACCTGGCATGCCACATCTGAGTACGCCCTTGCTTTGCCTACCACATGTCTGGTAGTTTGTCTGGAACAGTTTATGGTATGGCATAGTATGGGGGTAAAGTATTAGTTAGGCCTATTTTTAATAGTAACTCTCAAGCAACCTGAAACTACATTTATCCAGCATGTACCAATCTCTATGGGTGCCAGTTAACTGAGAGTCTACAAACAACATCTACAAAGCTGCCCTTCCTGCTGAAACCTAATGCCAATTCGGAGCAGGCATTAGGATGTCTGAAGAGAGGATTTCCCATGATTCTGTCTGTAAAATATGATGGGTTTTATTTAATTTAGAAGCAGAAGGAAGCTCGTGCAAACCCTTAAATGCTTGCATTGGCAGTGAGATGAACATGTGCGAATCAGAGTAAACCTGAAACTGAAAACACACATTACGACTACTATTTATTATTTCTTGTTTAATTCTTTATTGATTTTCAAATTTTGACAGTGCAATACAACTATATTAAACATGAGCATTATACATAACGCACTTAAAATACACAAAATTAATACATTACCAATCCTTTTCTCCCTCCCTTCCTCACATAACTATTACACTGCATATACATATATTATTGCAATATTATAGATAAATACCTTTGGCAAACCCAAATACCTTCCCTTCCCCCCCCCCCGAATGTGTAAGAAATCTGTAAAAAGGGAGATACCTGACATTCATTGCAATTCAACATATGCAGTCAATGGGCTCCACACCTTATTGAATGTCATACTAGACCCCAAACACTCCGCATTCACTCTCTCATATTTATACGTGGAACAAATATTTGCCCACCAAAATGTGTAATTCAGTCTGTCGTAACTCTTCCAGTTACGCGTAATCATCTGGATGGCTATTCCGGTCATAACCAAGAAGAGCCGGCTTTTATATCTATCTAAAGAAGGCTTAATATGCAATATTGTACCACAAATTATGGCTTCATAGGTTAACTGGATTGATGACTCAAGAATAATATTTATTTGTCCCCAAATTGACTTCTAGAAATTAAGTATCATTGGACAATAATACAACAGATGATCCAAGGTCCCTCTATCAATATGACAATGCCACCATCTATTAGACTTAGAACTATCTACCTTATTCAAATGAACTGGGGTCCAAAAAATCCTATGTGATAAGAATAACCAAGTTTGTCTCATAGATGCTGACGCTGTACATCGTAATCTCAAAGTCCAAATTCGTGGCCATCGAGATGCAGAAATATACTGCTTAATCTCAATGCTCCAAATATCTCTCAGACTATTCTTTGGTTTTTTTGTTCAAAGTTTCCGAAATTAATTTATACCACCTGGCGGCCTGATGTCCTAACAAATCTATCTGGTAGCATTATTTCTGTAGCGCTACCATGTGCATACAGCATTGTACATTAAACACGCAAGAGGCGGTTCCTGCTCAAAAGAGCTTGCAGTCTTATTATGACAGACACACAGGGCACAGGACAAAGGCGAGTCGATTATATGTTGCTCATGAAGGGAAATAGAAAGGGATGAAGAAGTAGAGGGTAGGGGCTATAGAGGGAATGAGAAATAGATGTAGTGTATTACAAGTTGGAAGGTTTTGGACCAACCACAGCATCGAAAAAGTGTATTGATTCAGGCAGGTTGTTCCAGGCATACGGCGCAGCAAGGCAGAAGGGGCAGAGTCAGGAGTTGGCAGTAGAGCAGAAGGGTACAGCCAAGAGAGACTTACCCGAAGAACTGAGTTCCCGGAATGGGGTGTAGAGAGTTGCACGGGGACAGAAATCCCACCCATCCCCGCCCGTCCCCGCCAGGATCCTCTCCATCCCCAGTCCCCACCCGTCCCCGTCAAGATCCTCTCCGTCCCCATCCATCCCCGCAAGGAATTACTTCCATCCCCACCTGTCCCCATAAAAAGCAGCAATTACTTCTGACAGGATCATCAATTCCACAGTTTCTTTTGTGTTTGCGCTGCTGTTTTCCTTGTGGAATCTCTTTGGTGGAACCCTTTTTTTGTTTTCTGTTCAGGTAATTAACTTACTAAGGCTGATGAGTCCATTATATTATATGGATGAACCCTGCTTCCAAAGCCTCCCATCCCCGTGGGAGTCCCGTTGGCTAGGGGGGGGGGTCCCTGTGGGAGTCCCGTGGGCCAGAGGGGGGTCCCCGTGGGAGTCCCGTGGGTTAGGGGGGATTCCCGCGGGACCACCGCAGGATTCCCGCGATCCCCGTTCCCATGCAGACCTCTAATGGGGTGTAGGGAGAGATAAGAGAGGAGAGATGTTGAGGAGCCGTAGAATGCATACACTTGTAGCTCAGTAAGAGGAGTCTAAACTGCATGTGGAAGCAGTTAGGGAGCTAATAAAGCGACTTGAGGAGAGGAGTAACACGAGCATAACGACACTGGTGGAATATGAGGCTGCGCAGCAGAATTCTGAACAGACTGAAAGGGGGAGAGATGGGTTAGCGGGAGACCTGCAAGAAGCTTGTTGCAATAATCCAGGCACACTGATTTCACTAGTGGGTAAGGCTGTGAACTTCAAACACCCGAGATCAATTAATGGGGTATGAATATCATCATGATTTAACAGAAAACTCCTACCAGGGTATTTTACTGGAACATGCTGAAAATTACATATAATCAGACTTTAAAGTAGCAAAAGTACTTAGCATAATTAGCTGCTAAGCCTACAACGTCGGAAGCTCTAAGAATGTTAGTAGTCAGTTGTTAGGTACAGGCAAATCAAACGCTGGAGAAATTAGACCGCAAAAGTTTCTAAACCCCTGAGGAAGCTTTAATTAGAGAAACGGCTGAGCTCCCGTTGGGATAAGCTAAGTACTTTTGCTACTGTAAAGTCTGATTATATGTAATTTTCAGCACTTTCCAGAAAAATAGCCTGGTAGGAGTTTTCTCTTAAATAATGATGATATTCATACTAGAGTTGCGCGGGGACAGAAATCCCACCCATTCCTGCCAGGATCCTCTCCGTCCCCACCCGTCCCCGTCAGGATACTCTCCGTCCCCACCCGTCCCCGTCAGGATCCTCACCGTCCCCACCCATCCCCGCAAGGAATTACCTCCATCCCCGCCCGTCCCCATAAAAAGCAGCAATTACTTCTGACAGGATTATCAATTCCACAGTTTCTTTTGCCGTTTTCCTTGTGGAATCTCTTTTGTGGAACCCTTTTTTGTTTTCTGTTCAGGTAATTAACTTATAAACCCCCTCTTTTACTAAGGCTGATATGTCCATTATATTATATGGACGAAACCTTCTTCCAAAGCCTTCCATCCCCGTGGGAGTCCCATTGGCTAGAGGGGGGGTCCCTGTGGGAATACCGTGGGCCAGAGGGGCGTCCCCGTGGGAGTCCCGTGGGTTAGGGCGGATTCCCACGGGACCCCCATGGGACCCGCGGGATTCCCGTGATCTCCGTTCCCATGCAGATCTCTAATTCATACCCCATTAAGCACCAATTGGTCTTGGGTGTTTGAAGTTCACAGTCTTACTCACTAGTGATATCAGTGTATCTGGTTTTACTACACTTGCTTCATTCAGTGTGTGTATGTAACTTGATCGTACTTGAGCAAGTCTTGTTCCGAATAGGGTTGATTTGGCAGTAATCCAGGTGAAAGGTTACAAGGGTGTGGATAATGGTCTTGGCAGGGTGCTCATAAAGAAAACTTCAGATTTTCGCAAGGTTTTGACAGTTTGTTGGATATGCGAAGAGAAGGACAGAGACAAGTCAAAGATGACCCCGAGGTTGCGAGCCGACGAGACAGGGAGGATGAGAGCGTTATCCACCAAAATAGAGAACATAGGAAGAGGAGAGGCAGATTTAGGAGGAAAGACGAGTTCAGTTTTGCTCATGTTTAACTTTAGATGGCAGTGAAACATCCATGTAGTAATGTCAAACAGGCAGGCCAAGACTCAGGCCTGGATAACTGTAGAAAATTCAGGCGTAGAGAGGTAATTTTGTGAGTCATCAACACAGAGATGGTACCAGAAGCTGTGGGAGGAGATTAGAGCACCAAGGCAAGAACTGACGATGGAGAAAGAACATAAGAAAGTCTACAAAATCCTTAGTGGAGTGAAATGGGTACAAGTGGATCGATTTTTCACTCCGTCAAAAATTACAAAGACTAGGGGACACTCGATGAAATTACAGGGAAATACTTTTAAAACCAATAGGAGGAATTATTTTTTCACTCAGAGAATAGTTAAGCTCTGGTTGTGGTAGGAGTGGATAGTGTAGCTGGTTTTAAGAAAGGCTTGGACAAGACAGACATGGGGGAAGCCACTGCTTGCCCTGGATCGGTAGCATGGAATATTGCTACACATTGGGTTTTGGCCAGGTGCTAGTTACCTGGATTGGCCATGTGAGAATGGGCTACTGGGCTTGATGGACCATTGGTCTGACCCAGTAAGGCTATTCTTTTTTTTTTTTATATATATATTTAAATGTTTATTGGTTTTCAAACAGAAGAAACAAAACAATGAACTCAAATAATACACCATCAATTCGAATACAAGATCCATGGCAATATCTTCTATATATATAAAATCGGAGGTATGTATGTGTGTTTGTATGTATGTATGTGTGTGTGTGTGTATGTGCCGCGATCACGCAAAAACGGCTTGACCGATTTGAACGAAACTTGGTATGCAGATCCCTCACTACCTGGGATGATATGTTCTGGGGGTATCGCAGCCCACCTGCACACATGGGCGGAGCTACAAACATAAAATCAGATTTCACCCATTCATGTCAATGGAAAAAATGTAAAAAGCTGCCATTCTCACAGTAATTCAAAAACGGCTTGACCCATTTCAACGAAACTTGGTATGCTGATCCCTCACTGCCTGGGATTATATTTTCTGGGGGTCTCGCGGCCCACCTGCACACGTGGGCGGAGCAACAAACATAAAATCAGATTTCACCCATTCATGTCAATGGAAAAAATGTAAAAAGCTGCCATTCTCACAGTACTTAAATTATGGCTTGACCGATTTGAACGAAACTTGGTATGCAGATCCCTCACTACCTGGGGTGATATGTTCTGGGGGTCTCGCGGCCCACCTGCACACGTGGGCGTAGCTACAAACAGAACATCAGATTTCACCCATTCATGTCAATGGAAAAAAAGTAAAAAGCTGCCATTCTCACAGTAATTCAAAAACGGCTTGACCGATTTGAACGAACCGTGGTATGCAGATCCCTCACTACCTGGGGTGATATGTTCTGGGGGTCTCGCGGCCCACCTGCACACGTGGGAGGAGCTACAAACAGAACATCAGATTTCACCCATTCATGTCAATGGAAAAAATGTAAAAAGCTGCCATTCTCACAGTAATTCAAAAACGGCTTGACTGATTTGAACGAACCTTGGTATGCAGCTCCCTCACTACCTGGGGTGATATGTTCTGGGGGTCTCTTCACCCAAGAATTTATATGTTCTTGCTCCTGGAGGTGAAACTAAAAATGTTGTTTATAATCAAGTTTTGTGTTAGTTGTATTGTATTTATTTTGTCAAATATTTCACATTATAATTTGAATATTGTACTTTTTATAAAGCTGTAAAAAAATAATTTCATTCACCACTATAAAGTATCTTTATTTGAATCCATTTACAGTGTTATTGCTATAATTAAACACCCGTGCAACGCCGGGGCATCAGCTAGTATATCAATATAAATAGACAATCACCGCAGCATACCCCCCCAAAGATCACCCCCTCCCCGGCAAAGACAGTAAGGCTATTCTTATGTTCTTATGCTTCACTTTCAGGTTTGCCTGTCGCACGTACACAAGAGCTGAACTTACCGCACAGCTCTTGTGCATGAACACCAGACACATTCCTCCCCCTAAGCTTTCCAATGTTTAAAGCTAACAGTGCACATATAATTTGCTTGCCATTAATGTACAGTGCCGGAGTTTTGAGCATGGGCCTCCTAGTGCAAAATATAGAAACATGATGGCAGATAAAGGTCAAATGGCCCATCTAGTCTGCCCATCCGCAGTAACCATTATCTCTTTCTTTCTCTGAGAGATCCCACTAGCCTATCCCAGGCCCTCTTGAATTCAGACAGTCTCTATCTACACCACCTCTTCCGGGAGACTGTTCCACGCATCTAGCACCTTTTCTGTAAAAAAGTATTTTCTTAGATTACTCCGGAGCCTATCACCTCTTAACTTCATCCTATGCCCTCTCATTACAGAGTTTCCTTTCAAATTAAAGAGACTCGACTCATGTGCATTTACATTATGTAGGTATTTAAACATCTCTGTTATATCTCCCCTCTCCTGCCTTTCCTCCAAAGTGTACAGATTGGGATCTTTGTTTGTCCCCATACGTCTTATGATAAAGACCACATACCATTTTAGCTGCCTTCCTCTGGACCGACTCCATCCTTTTTATATCTTTTTGAAGGTGCGGCCTCCAGAATTGTACACAATATTCTAAATGAGGTCTCACCAAAGTCTTATACAGGGGCATCAATACCTCCTTTTTCTTACCAGCCTTACCTCTCCCTACGCAACCTAGCATCCTTCTGGCTTTCTGGTAACAGTTCACAAAAGCAAATGATTTCTGGCTGTTTGCCAAATTAATTTCTTTTCAGGGAGTGTTAATTTCATTCATGTGTATCAGAAGCTTATTCTCAGAAATTTCTCCAAGATGTGTGCACAGTTTCAGGAGAACTTTTAACAGATATTTAGCACTTGGCAAAATGGTAAATGGTGTTGCTGTTTTATTTATAGCCTAGGGAACTTTACTAAATTTGTAAACCACTTGGGCAGGCTGAGGTTTCAGGCTTCATGCTGGAAAAATTAAAATATTTCCAAAGTTTTAGTTTCAGTAGATGAAAACAGAGAGAGGAAGGCAGGACAGAGACAGAAACAGCAAGGTGTTTTGTGACTCTAAAGTTGGATGGATTTTCTGGAACAACAGAACAAAAATAATGTTAATTTATTTGAGATGAAATCAAGGTTTGTAGGACTGCACATATGTTGTCTGCAGTGTATTTTCAAGTTGCTCCCTTGTTCTTTTCTCTGTGTTTGGACATCTCCATCATCTTTGATTTGTAGAGGTGATTTTCCTGTCGTCTATGCGTGGAGTATGAATAATGTGACCGTTTTGAAAGGGACTGTCCCATTTTTAGATCCCCTGTCCCGTTGTCCCCATGCACAGCTTCAGGATGCCAAAATGTCCCGTTTTCAGAGACAGTGTCCTAAAGCTGTGTGTGGGGACAATGGGACAAGCAATTGCGGAGAATGGGCGCTCTCCCTGCTTCCCCGACTGCCGCCACAACTACAGGAAAGGAAGATCCAGGCGCCAGCCCACAAGCCTTCTCCCTGATATCAATTCTGACGTCGGAGAGGAAGTTCCGGGCCAGCCAATCGCTGCCTGGCTGGCCTGGAATTTCCTCTCCGACGTCAGAATTGACGTCAGGGAGAAGACTTGTGGGCTGGCGCCTGGACCTTCCTTTCCCGCAGTTGCGGTGGCAGGCAGGAAGCAGCAGCGGGCGGACCGGATGGGGGTGGGGTGTTGTGAGCAGAAGAATCAGCGGTAGGCCAGGCTTTGGCGCTGGAGGGAGGCAGGCTTCGGTGGAGGAATGGGACAGAGGCAGGAAGGCAGTGAGGGGGACATAGGAAGGAGGTAGGAAGGAAGGAAGGAAGGAAGGAGAGAGAGAGGCAGAGAAAGGAGGGAGGGGTTGTAAGCAGAAGAAAGACTAGAGAGAGAAAGGCTTGGACCAAAGGGGAAAGACAAGAGGCAGATGCTGGACTATGTGAGGTGCAGACAGAGTAGGAGAGACCCTAAGGAAGAACAGAGATGGAAGATCATAACAGAGGAGGGAGAGAGAAGGAGACCTGGAACAAAGGTGGTGGTAGGTACAAAGGAGAAGTGACACTGGATCTGGGGAGGGTAACAGAGGGAAAAGAGAGAGAGACCTGAACACAAATTGGATGGGGCTGGATTGTGAAAGAAATGTTGGATGCAAAAAAATGAAAGAAAGATTGGATGCATAGTCAGAAGGAAGTGCAACTAGAAACTCATGAAATCACCAGACATCAAAGGTATGGAAAAATGATTTTATTTTCAATTTAGTGATCAAAATGTGTCAGTTTTGAGAATTTATATCTGCTGTCTATATTTTGCACTATATTTGACTATTTTTCTATAGTTACTGAGGTGACATTGCATATTTTAAAGTCATCTGCCTTGACATCTTTGAAAAAAAACCTGAAACTCGTAAATGATAATTAACATTTTTTCTGTGTACAGTGTGCTTTGTGGTTTTTTTTTTTTATTTTATGGTCACCATTATGAATTAAGATATTGTGAGTACTGTACATGAAAAATGAATGGAAGAAATTGGGGGTGGGGCTAGGGCGGGACTGAAAATTAATAGATGTCCCGTTTTGATGAAAAAAATAAATGGTCATGTTAGGTATGAACAGCCAGCATTCAGCACAAAGGTTTCTGTTTGCAGGACTCACCTTCAGTAGCAAGTGGTAATGAGGTGCCTGTGTGAGTCAGGCCAAAAGCAGAAACCACTAGGGCTAGTACAGCTATTTCATTAGGGAAACAAGCCTCTTAGGGCTGTGCATTTGTAATTGTGCATTCAGTTCATCAGTACACCTTAAATTGGTTTAGTAGGTGTTAAATTTTTTAACACACATTAAAATGTGGTAAGTCAATTGGCACATGTTAAACAGGTTTTTATTTTTTTTACTAAAACAAGTGGGTTAAACAAACAAAACAAAGATTGAAAATTAAAACAAGGGCAAATGATTAAATATGAACTAAAACTTTTTCCCTGTGCACGTCCTAAAAAAGCTTCCATTGCAGTAAAACAAGAGATAGCGCTGACAAGCATCCTTTACTCTCTTTTTCCCCACCGTCTGCCTCTCATCAGGGAACTATCCCAACTAAAGTGGCCTGTCTGAAATAAGGTGGAGCAACTCAGTCTTGCCCCAGGCGGGATAGCAGGTCTTCACATGGCGTCTTCTGTGAGATTCCTACAAATCCATGCACACCTCAGCACGATTTGAGGCAGTCGCATAAGGGAAACTGGTTGCCTTGATAGCTCTTCAATGCAGCTTTTCTCATGGAGTCTTCAACCACCCTCTTTAAGGTTTCCTTCATCAGGTTCAACAGATATAGGACATTGCTTAGGGAATAATCCACTCCTAAGCTCGATGTGGATGATGGCAGGGCCATAGTTTATTAAAATTTGATTAAACGCTAAACATAAAATTTGAAGCATTGTACATTAAAATACTACGTGACAATTAAAGAAAGGGGGAATTAATATCAAAAAACAAACATGATTTACCACAGACCAACTAACATAACATAGGGTAGGTTAATAAAATAGGAGGAGAGGAGGGAGAACTACATTTTTTTTAAGAAAAAGAGAACAAAAAAGGAAAAAAACATCAAGAAAGGAAAAGGGGTAAGATAAAAATGGTAATATATCAAGCATGGTAAATTATTTGTATTTAAATGCTTATTTATTATTACTGATGTGAACATTGTGTTGCATTTTTTTGTTAGTAAAAAAAATTAATAAAGAATTAAAAAAAAAAAGCATGGTAAATTACTCATAGGCATCTTTGAAAAGAAAACATTTTAAACTGCCCTTAAATTTATCTAGATTTTGATCTGCTTTAATATATGATGGGAGGGAATTCCAAATAATAGGAGCTGAAGGCTGTGTGGCCACAGTGGCCACAGTGGTGTAGTGAGGGTGAGAAGCGCACAGGGTGGTGGCACCCCCATGCCCTAGTTTCTGCCCCCCCCCCCCCGGCTCCTTCCCTGCCGTGTGTGCCCCCCTTCCCATCCCCGTTCCTCTAGTTGTTCACCGCTTGAGCAACAAGTTCAACGAGCACCTCGTGACCGCATTGGCTCTCCCTCTGATGTCACTTCCTATGCATGGCACCAGGAAGTGGCATCAACGGGAGCCAACGTGGTTGTGAGGAGCACGTTGAACTTGTTGCTCATGGCAGTGTACAACTAGAGTTACGGGGAAAGGGAGGGGGGTGCGCACACGGCGGGGGAGGAGTGGGAAGAAGCGGGGGGGGGGGGAGCAGGCAGAGAGGAGGAGGGATGCCGTTGTCCACACCATGATGGTGCCTGGGGCAGATCGCTCCCCACCCCCTTACTATGCCACTGTGTGGCCACACAGGAAACAAGGGAAATGGAATCGCATTCCCTATTCATTTTCTCCCCTGCAGTGACCATATTGCAATGGGCATGGGTGGGGGCACTAGGGGAAATGTCACACAGGGCACGATTCGGGATGCTCCTGGAGGATGGACAGAAAAATTGTGCCCTTAACTGCTGCCCAGAGATTGCACTGGATGCTGGTTTGCTTCCAAACTCCTGCCTTTGTAATTCTTGGTGGGGGTCTGTTAACTCAGCCTCCTGTCCCCTGTCCAACCTCTGAGACCACTATTGGCTTTAAAGCAGGGGTCTCAAAGTCCCTTCTCGAGGGCCGCAATCTAGTCGGGTTTTCAGGATTTCCCCAATGAATATGCATGAGATCTATGTGCATGCGCTGTTTTCAATGCATATTCATTGGGGAAAACCTGACTGGATTGCAGCCCTCAAGGAGGGACTTTGAGACCCCTGCTTTAAAGGGTGGGCAGTCTGCCAGCAGAGGGGCAGGTGACCCCTTTGTTCCTCGAGAGGAAATTTTTAATCTTTTCAGCAATAAATACTTTTACTCCTGGCAGGAGATGAATTCTTTCTTTTTAGGAAGTGCCTGTTGGGAGACGAATCATTTGGTGCCAGAGAGACTGTTTAATCTGAAGTGTCGCATCAGACTATGTGGGCCCTAAGATGGAGAGGGGACATGATTGAAACATTTAAGGAACTGAAGCAAATAGACTTAGTAGATAAGGACAGGTTGTTCAACCTCTCCAAGGTAGGGAGAACGAGAGGGCACTCTCTAAAATTGAAAGGGGATAGATTCCGTACGAACGTAAGGAAGTTCTTCTTCACCCAGAGAGTGGTAGAAAACTGGAACGCTCTTCTGGAGGCTGTTATAGGGGAAAACACCCTCCAGGGATTCAAGACAAAGTTAGACAAGTTCCTGCTGAACTGGAACGTGTTCAGGTAGGGCTAGTCTCAGTTAGGGCGCTGGTCTTTGACCAGAGGGCTGCCGCGTGAGCGGACTGCTGGGCACAATGGACCACTGGTCTCCCAGCAGTGGCAATTCTTATGTTCTTATGTAGAAGGCGAAACTTTGGTGTCCCCATAACTTGTAAGTGACAGTTACCAATAATCCATATTGTGAGTACTTTTATAAAAATGTCTATATATGAAAAGTCCAATAAATCGGTCCTGAATGTTAATAGAGGGTTATGCCTGTGTGTCACCAAAGGAGACAGTGAAGAATTTTGGGCAGGGTCTGTACTTAATTCATAAATTTTGTCCATTTTTAGACTCATGGGCCCTTTGGCTGGTGATTCGGGCCCTGATTTACCAAGGGCTAGCTTAACCTAAGGACCAGGTAAGGCTCTGGCCCATGGTACCAGCGCTAAAGGGCACCAGATTCCCAAGCCCATGATGTCACTCACCAGCCCATAGGTTAAACTTGGCTTCTATCCAGCCCCCATCCTACCCCCTGAGTTGGTTATAGCTTTCCCCCTTCTGTACTGCAGTTCTTCAATGTTTGGGCTGCCAGCAGTGTCAGCGAGGTGAGCCTTCTGCTTTTGGCCTGTCCCAGAGAAGCCTCCTGTCTGTAGTGTCCCACTACATGGGAACAAGAAGTCATAGAGAGAAGGTTTACGGGCCAGGCTGAAGGAATCAGGCTCGCCTTGCTGACACTGCCGGCAGCTTGAACATTGAAAAACTACAGCACATAGGGAGCAGGTAGGAGAGATCAATACCTTACTCGAGGGGGGGGGACTGGAGAAAGCACCCATGGGGGAGGGGTTGGAAAGAGGGAGAAAGCACCTGCCGGGGGGGGGGGGCGTTGAAAGGAGGGAGAAAGCATCTTATTGGTCCTGGGGTGGGGAGAAAGTGGAAAGAATGAAGAAAAGCTAGACAGGGGTTGGACAGAGGATAGGATACGGACACAGAGCAGATACTGAACATGAAGGGAATAGGCAAGAGTGATGCCCCGGAGGGGAGATACTGGACAGAACAAAAAGGGACACATAGGTAATAATGGTGGATATGGAAAGATAAAAATTCAAATAGGATATACTGGAAAGCAGAAAATTGATAGGACTACGGAGGAAGGAGCAGAAGGTGGATGGAACTGGGGAGTGGGGAGGGGAGATGAATGGAATGGAACAGAAAGAGGATGGGGCTAGGGGGTGGGATGGGGAGTGGAGGGAAAAAGAATGGAACAAAAAGTGGATGGGGCTGAGGGGTATGGGTGGGGTAAGGGGAATGGAGTAGAAACTGGATGGACCACAGGTGAGGGGAGGGAGGGGAAGGGAATAAAGCAGAAGATGACCAAGGGGTGGAGAAGGACAAATTAAAGCAGTGATTCCCAAACCTGTCCTGGAGGACCATCAGGCCAATTGAGTTTTCAGGCTAGCCCTAATGAATATGCATGAGAGAGATTTGCATATAATGGAAGTGACAGGCATGCAAATCTGCTCCATGCATATTCATTAGGGCTATCTTTAAAACCTGATTGGCCTGATGGTCCTCCAGGACAGGGTTGGGAACCACTGGATTAGAGAGATATGACTAGGGCGTAGGGTGGGCACAGAGCAGAAGATGACTAAGACTTAGTGATTGAATGGGAGAGTGTTGAGGAGCAGAACAGGGAATTACGGATAGGAGATGTGGAGTGGGAATTTCAAGGGGATAGTGAGTACTTGATAATTGTAGGTAAGAGTGGAGGCATATTGATGGGTTGGGAGAATGAGTGAGGGTGTGAAATTTAGGGATATGAGAAGAGGGTCAAGAAAAGAGGATGAGGTGGGGAAAGGCTGAAACATAATGCAAATGACTAGAAGAGTGGAAAGATGAGGAAAGGCATTGAAAAGGGATGAGATTTCTGGAGAGGAACATGGTAAAGAAGAGGATAGGTCTCCGAAGTGAGAGTAGAAGTGGGGTTAAAATGGTGAACGAGAGGCTATTGGGCATGAGCTATAGGATAAGAGATAGAAGAATAGCCTTGGAGGCAAGGAAAGGAAGACGAGACAGTGAGGGGGCTGGGACTGATAGGGTGATGAGATGCAGTGGAGGATAGATGAAGGCTAAAAGGGTACAAAGGATGGAAAGGGGGGACTAAGGAATGGGTGAAAAGTGAGGTGGGGGTGGGATAGGACCAGTGGCGGGGTGCAAAACCAAAAGTTGGTCCAGGGCGCCACAACCTCTTGTGCCGGCCCTGTTTTTACCCCTCATCTGTCTATATTTAGCAAATAAACACCAATGAAACGCTGTTGGTACAAAAAAAAATTATAGTAAAACAGATGGTGGAGTCATTATTTAGTGGCAACAGTTACCATTGCCAAATGTACATATTTGCCGCTCACTGCCATCACTGCAGTTACCACTGACTGTTTAGTTAGGTTTGTGGTTTTAGTTTAATATTGCTGCTATATGAATGGTTTCAGGAAATCACCCTTACTCTATACTATTTCTGCCCCTGTACTATACAGATAGTAACAGAGTGGTTAGATGCATTTTCAGCCTGCCACCTCTAGTGTGCCAAGGGCGGAGTAGTGGGGGCAGCCCTGCCCTGGGTGTAGGCAGTAGGAAGCAGTCGTGGCCCAGGCCCCATGACTACTCCTTGCACCCCTTATACACTGCCTGGAGAGGGGTGCTCCACCCTGGGTGGCCACCATGGCAGGTACGCCGCCGCCTGCCACTGTCGGTCTAGCAGCTGAAAATTAACAGACAGCCGCCAAGAAACCTTTTAAGTCCTTTTGAAAATTGGCCCTGGGGTTTACATGGATGTAGACTGTAAAAACAACTCTTCTCTTCGTACTCTCTCTTCCAGGGAAAGCTTAACAATTATGAGGCCCTGTGCAGACTGATTTGGTGCCCACCCCACCACCCGGGACTTAAAGATTTCAAATGAAATGTAAGGGCTGGCTGACCGTATGGTGGGAGGAATATAGAGCATCAGTGCTGAGAAGCACAATTACTAAGGGGAAGACAGATGGAGATGGAAAGAGAAAAGCTTTAGCTTTTGACCAGCTGTCAATTGCAAAGCTGACTCGGTTAAGCACAGGGCCCTGTGCGGCTGCCCCTATTGCTCTCAGCTTAAGGCCAGCCCTTCTCTGATCCCTCCTCTTGTCTATTTCAGATCTTTGACTGTGTTTTAGTGTTGTTTCTATGCTGACAATTCTTCAGCTGTATAAAAGCCAGCGATTTTGAAAACATTGAGAAACGCCAATTTTTTTTGTTCTCTCAAATGAGCTTAAGTAGTTGAAATATGAATGCTTATTTTGCATTTTATAAATGCCTAAGAATAGCAGCCTCCCTGTGAGGCTCTTGCTTAGTGTACATGTTGCATGAAATGTGGTGGCTAGGTTAACTTAGAAATATTTAAGGTTTGAACCTCCGGTACCTCAGATATGACACATTCACTGGTTACTAGGCTCACAAGAATTCAGTTTAAGATTTAGGTTGATGATAACTACCTTAAGAAGGGTAATACTTATTGCACTTCGAAGGAATTAAACGGATGGACAAAGGGGACCCCATAGACATCGTATACTTAGATTTCCAAAAAGCCTTTGACAAGGTACCCCATGAACGCCTACTTCGGAAACTGAAGAACCATGGGGTGGAAGGAGACGTACATAGATGGATCAGAAATTGGTTGGTGGGTGGGAGTGAAGGGCCACTACTCAGACTGGAGGAGGGTCACAAGTGGTGTTCCACAGGGGTCGGTGCTCGGACCACTGCTATTCAATATATTTATAAATGATCTAGAAACAGGGACGAAGTGCGAAATAATAAAGTTCGCAGACGACACCAAACTATTTAGTGGTGCTCGGACTAAAGAGGACTGCGAAGAATTACATAGGGACCTGAACAAACTAGGGGAGTGGGCGATGAGATGGCAGATGAAGTTCAATGTAGAGAAATGTAAAGTATTGCATGTAGGAAGCAGAAACCCGGGGTACAGCTATATGATGGGAGGGATGTTATTGAGTGAGAGTACCCAAGGGACTTGGGGATAATGATGGACAAAACAATGAAGCCGACAGCACAGTGTGCAGCGGCC
This sequence comes from Geotrypetes seraphini, assembly GCF_902459505.1. Lineage (NCBI taxonomy): Eukaryota > Metazoa > Chordata > Amphibia > Gymnophiona > Dermophiidae > Geotrypetes > Geotrypetes seraphini. The sequence goes on from NC_047084.1 coordinate 463,465,520, forward strand.
GCTAAGAGAGCGAATAGAATGCTAGGTATAATCAAGAGGGGTATTACAACCAGAACGAAAGAAGTTATCCTGCCGTTGTATCAAGCGATGGTGCATCTGCATCTGGAGTACTGCATCCAATATTGGTCGCCGTATCTTAAGAAGGATATGGCGATTCTCGAGAGGGTTCAGAGGAGAGCGACACATTTGATAAAAGGTATGGAAAACCTTTCATACACTGAGAGATTGAAGAAAATGGGGCTCTTTTCCCTGAAGAAGCGAAGACTTAGAGGAGATATGATAGAGACCTACAAGATCATTAAGGGCATAGAGAAAGTGGAGAGGGACAGATTCTTCAATCTTTCGAAAACTACAGGAACGAGAGGGCATTCGGAAAAGTTGAAAGGGGACAGATTCAAAACAAATGCTAGGAAATTTTTCTTCACCCAACAGTTGGTGGACATCTGGAATGCACTTCCAGAAGGCGTGATAGGACAGAGTACGGTATTGGGTTTCAAATTTTTGATATTACATAACATCCACCTCTGGAGTGTAACAGAGATGTATTTATCTCAGATATTACAATTCTGTATAGAGAAAAGAATTCAAATTTCATTTAAGAGACAAAGAGGAGTATGAGGGACAGAGAAAGGTATAGCCCAACAACTGAGAAACTGAGAAACATAGATGCATTTCTTGTTTACTGTACAAAATAACAAGTTACAGGAGAGACACCCATTTTCCCCAAACTGACAGAATATGAAAGACTTCCCAAAAGAATGAGCAGGAAAAACTGCACACCAGCTCACAGGCCCTGCAATGATTTTACTGGCTTCCTGCCAAGGGTGACTATGGATTGCAGGAAGCCAGTAAGATCAATGCAAGGCCTGTGAGCTGGTATGCACTCATAAGCCCTGGGTGGTTACACCCCCTCCTCCCACAAGGTTTCCTGTTATAAAAGAAACCCATTCAAGGGGCAAGCCATCGTAGAGTCTGTGAAAGTTTGCCAGCTCACAGGCCCCATGTTGATTTGCTTGCTTCTTGACAAGGGAGCCTATGGATGGCAAAGTTCTAAATCGGGCCCTGTTGTTTCTCCTTTTTCACTAAGGTTATTACGAGTTTGTATGCTTATTCTTTGGAGGGAAGTAGTAGTGCTGTCTGAATCCTTGTCAGTATGCTTTCTTCATTGCTGAGCCAAAGGGTCAGTGTTGGGGGGAGGGGGGCTCGGTGGTGTAATCATGGCAATTGCTATAGGTCCTCATACTATAGGGGGCCCCAAGTCTGCTTGAGGCTAACTTGGCTAAGGCACAGCCTGTTGGTTTCATCTCATTTTCTAACTTGGATCGTAGCACTTCTAACAGTTGCTCTGCTGGGCCAACCAATTTGTGTCATCAAAATGTGGCACCATAGAGTTGCTGTCCTTGTTTCTGTTGTGTATTGTACAAACCTTTTGCTTTAATAACATCAAGGCAGTGCAGAATTAAGAAAACCCACCAACATGAATAAATATTTAGCCTATGCATAAAATTAACAAATGTAGATTAGGTATGGAAAAGAAGACAGACCCATAAGGGAAAGGGTAGGGTTACTGCAGTGTTCCCTCTAAGCGGGCGGGTGTTGTGAGCAAACTTTTTTCACCGTGAGCCAAAAATATCGGGCGCCAGCAAGTTATGAGCCAACTCGCCCGATTCTCCTCTCGCCGCCCTGCCATCTGCCGTACGCCTCTTCCGATCGTGCGCTGTGACGAGAAACGTGTGCGCTGCGATGTAATATTTTGTGCGCCAGCACACGCCAGCGCAGCTTAGCGGGAACACTGGTTCAAATGGTTTTATTTATTTCCCCAAATTTATTTTTGTTATACGCATTGAAAATATTTGATATTGCGTTTAAATCAAAATCTCAATAAACTTGAAACGAGTGCCCGTGAGATTGTGGGAGGGTTAAATACTCAAAACTTAGAAGTTTTTGCTACGCCAGCTTTCTGGTATCTTTACATACAGTGGCGTACCTAGCATATGTAACATCCGGGGCCCATCATTTTTTGGCACCCCCCCCCCATCTGTAAGAAAAACATGATTTTTAGTAACAAACCATACGTCACACATGAGTACCTAGGAAAAGGCAGCATCTTACATATTGCAGTGAGCAGTACATCAATACACCCATTGTAAAACTAAACAAGCCAGACCAGCACAGATCAATCCTACACCGTCAATCCTAACAGAAAACCATGTCTTTCGAACACACAGAACACAGAAAACACCTTCGCCTAGTAAGGAATATGTAATCACAAACTAACCCCTCCCTCTTTTACAAAACTGTAGTGTGGATTTTAGCTACGGAGGTAACAGCTCTGATGCTCATAAAATTCTGAGCATCAGAGCTGCTACCACCAAGGCTGGTGCTAAAAACGCTTCACAGTTTTGTAAAAGGGGGGATAAAATAAAAATACATAGACAAAGGTTAAATTGAACCAGCAAGAAGCTGGACTCTGCATACAATGCTTCACAGAAACAGTGACACATGTCTCCTAAAGCAATAAATAAATAGAAATTTTTTTCTACCTTTGTCTTCTGTGGTTTCTCCTTTCCTCATCTTCTTGTAACTCTCTTCCTTCCATCCACTGTCTGCCGTCTCTCTTCCCCTATATGGCATCTTCTCTCCTTCTATGCCCCTTCCAGAAACTGTATGCCTCCCCCTTCCATCTCTCCTTTCACCCCATTGGTCTGGCATCTCTCTCCTCGCCTTCCCTCTCCCACACCTCTCCTCATAGTCTGGTATCTCCCCTTCCCTGATTCTCTGGCATCTCTCTCCTTTCCTTTTCTTCCATCTTTCGCTCCCCCTCCATGCTCTCACATCTCCCCCTTCCTTTTCCCTTAGACTGGCATACCTTCCTCCTACGCTCCAAGCCCTGGCATCTCCTTTAATTCCCTCCCTCATCTTCCTTCTCCCTCCAGCTGGGTACCGCAACACTCTTCCCTGCAGCTCTGCACTTCCCCACAATTGCCATGCTTCGGTTCCTCTTCTTCCTTCCTTCCTCCCCCCTCCCCCCCCCCCGCGGGACCCTGCGGCACCATCAACTCTTACTCCCTCTAATGTCAGCCCTGCAGCTCCAGACTTCCTCGCACCTTCTCCCCTCCCCCTTTGGATCGCTATTATTTTAAATGTTATAGCCGCGGAGCTGTATCCATCAGTGGAGATGTCTAACCTCGGCCTGCCCCGGAACTCTTACTGCAGCAGCCGCCCGTCTAGGCAGGAACAGGAAGTCACTGTTGCAGTAAGAGTTCCGGGGCAGGCCGAGGTTAGACATCTCCACTGATGGATACAGCTCCGCGGCTATAACATTTAAAATAATAGCGATCCAAAGGGGGAGGGGAGAAGGTGCGAGGAAGTCTGGAGCTGCAGGGCCGACATTAGAGGGAGTAAGAGTTGATGGTGCCGCAGGGTCCCGCGGGGGGGGGGGGGGAGGAAGGAAGGAAGAAGAGGAACCGAAGCATGGCAATTGTGGGGAAGTGCAATCCCCCCAATGCGTCCCCTTACCTTACCTCCCCTTACCTTTGCGACGCGTGTGTGCGCTGTGAAGAGAAACTTGTGCGCTGCGATGTAATATTTTGTGCGCGAGCGCAGGCCAGCGCAGCTTAGCGGGAACAATGAAACCCGGACGTGTCCTCTTTTTAGAGAACTGTCTGGGTGTCTGGATGGATTTTCAAAACCCGGCAGTTTGTCCAGGTTTTGGAAGGCCCCCAACCAAGTTCAAGGCCACATCTGGAGAGCCTCTGAGCATGCGTTGATGCGACATGATGACATCATAGGCATGTGCGCATGCATGTGACATCATCATGTCACGTGAGGCCCTCCAGAAGATGCCCAGACTTAGAGAAAAGAGAAGAAATGAGGCTTGTATGGGGGCGGGGTTGGGGGTAGAATAGGGTGGGGCCATATGTCCTTTTTTTTTTTTCTTCTTTTTTCTTTTAACAAATCTGGTTACCATAGGAAAGGGGGATGGAGTGGAGGAGGAGTCTAATGGTTAGAGCAGTAGGTTGAAACCCAGGAAAGCCTCAGGTACAAACTTAACCCCCCCACACACACACTTTTACAAAACTGCGCTAGTGCTTTTAGCGCTGGTCATGGCGGTCACAGCTCCAACGTTTGTAGGAATTCTGTGAGTGTTGGAGTTGTTACTGCAGCATCCGGAGCAAAATACCCACTGTACCTGAGTGTATACTATTTCAGTGGCTTGCAGGAAGTATATAAGAAATTACCGTACGTCGGAGACCTCCTGCCCTGGAAAAGGGAATGAGGGACAACAGCAACAATTTATTATTTCTATAGCGCTATCAGATGCAAGCAGCGCTGTACATTAAACACGCAAGAGTCAGTGCCTGTCCAAAAAAGCTTACAATCTAATTATGACAGACAGGCTGGACAAAAGAATTAATCTATATACGTTGCACAGGTAGGGAATTAGAAGGGGAATGATAAGATGGATAAGGTGGGGGACCATGGAGGGAATGACCAGCAGAAATGGGTGCTTTACAAGTTGGTTGGGTTAGGACCTAAATGCAGCTTCAAAAAAGTGGGCTTTCAGCATGGATTTGAATGCCATCGGGGATGGAGCCTGACGTACTGAGAGGGACAACCAGCTAAGGCAAAGCAAAAGTCAGGGATCAATCCGAAGAGCAAGCTAAGTTTAAATACCAGGCTTTTAACTGGGCTTTAAATATAGGCAACAAAGGCTCATCTCTTTCACAAACTGTCATGCCAATAAAGTTTCTTGAATCATCCTATTAGAAAAGGAGGAACAGGAGAGCAAGGATAAATAAAGAGCAGAAAAAGCAGAATGAAATAAAAATGGGGAACAGAGCAAGATGCCTGAGATCAGACAGCAAATGAGAGTCTAAGCTCTGTCTGGGTCTGTAGAGAAGTGGCCTGACGTCTCTGTACAGTACAGGCAGAAATGACAGGAGTAGGCAGAGCTAAGAGTCATGTGCATACTGATGGAAAAGTGTGGCCAGCCCTGGTGCATAATTATTCATGGTCCCTTCTTCATGGCTTGTCAGAACCCCAGCCTCGGGGCCTGCCCCACCTCTTTCTACTGCAACGTGGCACTGCAGAAACCTCAGGTTCCTTAGGCATTGAGCAGAGAGCATCCAGAGGAAGTCCTCATGAGAGTATGACCTGCCTCCCCTGGGCATTGTCAGCAGAATAAAAGTCTCTTTCCTGATTATCGTCATGTTTTAAGGACCTGAGTCAGTTTGACAGCATTGCTTATGTGCAGGGCTGGTCTTAGCAATTACGGGACCCCTGAGCCCATCCCTTGGCCCTCCTATGTTGACAAAATGGGGCTTAACATTTTTTCTTTATTGAATTTCAAATAAAACAAATCAAACAAAACTAGTACAGAAAAACTGATTCAATTAAAATAATCAGAAATTATTCAGTCCAAATCTGCTACAAATTGGAGTTCTGTTAAAATTGGTATTCCAACAAAAACAAAAACCCTTGTCATATCTAAATTAAAAACAACAAAGCCAAGCCAAGCACTGTGATTGCTCAGGAAGCTGCCTCTGGCATCTAAAAGGGTGTTCCTAAGTAGCTGCCCAGTACATGCCATGGCCACGCACCAACTGCTGCGTCGCCAGAGTGTGAAGGAAATTGAGCAGCTGTGCATATTAGAGCGGTGGTTCTTGATCTTTTTTTCTTTTGCTGCACATCTGATAAGCGACACTTGCATATGTGACACATTGCACATGTGCAAGCAGAGTTACACGTGATATCATAAAACCAAAAAAATTGCAAAGTTTTACATTATTGTGACATAATGGCATGTTCCCTTTGCAAAACGGCACAGAGAGGGTCAAAGTACACCAAAACGTGAAGAACAGCATAACGGGCATCAATGAACAGGGACAAATCTTTGTTCATCCAACATGAGCCCTGTTTCGGCACTCGCGCCTGCATCAGGGGTCAAACAGTCTTGGATAATAAATCAAATCAGGAAAACAATATGTTGCCTAAGCAAACTTGATTGAACATTTAAAAACTCTCAATTTCCAAAATAAAGTGTTGGCATTCTGAGACAAACCACAGGTATATCTCTGTGGCAATTCAGTGAAATCACAGTAAATGTAGATGCCAGGGAATACTCTATTATATTAATCAGAGATCAAAAATGAATGTAAGAACATCAAACAGATGATCCTTGATCCCAAGATCATAACAGGAAACGTCTATTACCAATTTACAACATATGCTCAGAGACTTGAAGCCCTCCTAGGGATACAATCCCTGTTGAAGGACTCACTACCCAGTCACTGCATACATGTAAAGGATTTTAAAATTGTAGCCTTCCCTTTTACTTTTTCCTTCTTTCCCTCCCCTCTTATGACTCCCTCTGGTTTCCTGTACTATAATGTAAGTTAGAGGAATTATTGTTCTGCTTGTTCTCAGTTTTTCCTCTTTCTAGTTAATATGTAAATAATGTATTTCTCTACTGATTTTGTTGATTTTATTATGCTGATACTGGATTCCTTTTTGTATTTGACAAAATTTTCCAATAAAATTTCATGATAAAAAAATTGTAGTTTTTAGATAAATTTCCAAAATTTTAATGTTTGCAATTATCTTCAATGGTCTTTATTTGTAAAACTGACTTTGAGCATAAACAAAAGAGCAGAACACTTATCTCAAAGGATCTTGGAGAGTCCCAACGTGGACCACGTTTCGCTATCTTCGTCAGGGAACCCAACGAAAAACTGTTCTATGTGTCCGTTTTTAGCTGTTAATCAATCGGTGAGTTGGTTTCACAAATTCCAGTATTGCAACAGGGCACCAGAAAATGAGTAGGTTGGAAGGGATAATGGCTATGGATTTGGATAGTGACTGATGTACTATGTGAGGTCTGTGTTTTATCTTCAGCTGTGAGTTTAGTTGTTAATGTTAGGAAATTCTTTTTCACGGAGAGGATGATGGATGCCTGGATTGCCCTCCTGAGGGAGGTGGTGGAGAGGAAAACTGTGATGGGATTAAAAAAAGTGTGGGATGAACACCAAGGATCACTAATTAGAATATGAATGGGCTACCGTTCACCGTCTGACTCTGAATCCCACAAATGAGATGGTTTGGAAACTAAGGTCAGTACCGGGTAGATTTCTAAGGTCTATGACCCAGAAATAACAAAGAAAAAAGACATTTTAATTTAATCATGAAATTGTGATTACGGGGTAGACTGGATTTACCATTCAGTCTTTATCTACTGTCATTTACTATGTTACTATCTCTGGGGGCATGTGAGCTAGATGTGAGGGTATGGAGTGGTATGTAAGAGCACTTGGGATGTGTGAGTTTAGGGGGGGATAGTTGAGAGTATATGAATGTGTGTATGGAGCAATATGTATCTGGGAGAAGGTATGTGGTGGGGTAAGATAGATGTGTAGGGGAATGTAGGCTTATTTCATGGGTCCTGTACTTTTTGGGGCCAATATTCAGCCCTATTTAGATGGCCAGGAACAGCGCCCAGCCATCTAAATAGCACATAGCTGGCTAACTGCCAATATTCAGCAGGATAGCCAGCTATCTCATGATGAATATCTGGCTTGGCGGATTGGCCAGTCACTGGCTTTGTTGCGCAACATAAGCTGGTCACCACCAATATTTGGCGGCTGGATGGCTTAAGTTCGGCAGCCAAAGATAATTGCCTAAAAGGGTGGTGGTATATCTTTTGCCGTGGAAGACTTGGCCGGCTAGCCACTGAATATTAGCATAGCTGTGTCTCGGCTGGCTAAAAATAGACCGGAAATTCAATGCCGGAGGCCAGATATGACATCACCATTGAATTTCTGGTATCGCCACAGGCCACAGAGATTTCCCACATTCTGAATATAAGCCTGACTCTGTTCCATCTTCATGAAGTCTTCCCCCTCTTTATCCTATGACACTCACCCTACCCTTTTCTGCCATCCCCATCTCTTCCCCGTCACCCTCCTTTCATTTCTTGTATTCTCTCCTGCAGCTGAGGTAGGTGCAGGTTGGCATTGTGTGTGTGTGTGACTGGGGCATACAAGTTTGTTTCCCTCTACCTTCACTCCTTGTCCCTCTTCATTCCCTTTTCTAATCCCCCTCCTGCCTGCCATTCACTCAGGAATTCTCCTTCTCTTGCCTTTCATTCTAACACTCTACTTTCCTTACTAGCCCCTCTCACTCCCTTCCTCTCTTATCTTCTCCATCCCCAAGCATTCCCCATTAGTCTTTTCTGTCTCTGGACTTCCCCATTCCCTTCCCTGTGAATAATATCAAAAATATTTAAGTAATTTATTTATTGGTACAAACTCTAAAAATAACATCAATTTACCAAACCAAACATGGCCATGTTTTAGCATTCTGCTTGCATTGAGGGTACATACCGGTACATTTTATTTTTCATATTTCATTGTCTCTTATTTTGTCGCATTGTTGGCATTTTCCCCTCAACTCAGTTCCTCTGTCCGTGCTTACCCTACTCCACCTGATCTTGCTTTCTCCTCCCCATCTAGGGACTCTATATTGCCCCCTACTCAATCCCACAGTCTCCACTTACCCTTCCAAGTTCTCATTCTCACAGTCCTCACTCACTCACCCTCCCCATACTCAGTCTAAATCCATTCTTTTCCTTCGGGTATCAGTCTCCCTCAGATTTATTTCCCTTTTCTAATCTCTTCTTCCTCTCCAAGTTCCTGCTCTTCTACTCACTCTGGGTGCCCCTTTTCCCATAACCAGGCCTTTTTCTTCCACCAGCTCCCATTCTGGGCCCACTCATTTGCTTAAGCTTGCCCCCCAAATTGCCTACTTCCCATACCTCCCCCATCAAATTTGAGCCCCATTTTCTCCCCCTGCTCTCCCTTCTCAGTCACCAAGTCCCTGCAGTCTCCTCTCCAGACATCTGTTTCTCCCTACCCTATTTCCCAGGCCCTACTAAGGGGAAGATTCTCAAAACTTTAACATGGTCATTAAACCGGTTCTAGCCAGTTTAGTGTTCATATATTTTAGTGGAAGATTATCAAAATGACTTACCATGGTCTTTTCCAAGCTGCCTTGCAGTCTCCAACTCTGCCAGGCAAATTTGTTACAATGAGGGCATTAATATTTAATGGAGCACTCCAGGCAATTCTCTGTTATCGCTGGGTAATTCCCTAATCTCACTTTCCTACATTTGGAAGCAAAATTTTCCAGTAGGTCTGAGCTGTCATAGCCTTACTTTCTGCTAAATGCCAGAGCGCTGATTACCATTGATAGGAAAGTAAGATTTGACAGCTCAGACCTACCAGAAAATTTTGCCACCGGCAAGCAACTCCCCCGACAGTGGGAGAGATGTCCAATCCCTCCTGCTGCCAAGCAACCACCTCTGGCAAAGGGAGGGATGCCAACTCCCTCCCCCCTGTCGCTGTTGTGTCCTCGATGACTCCACGATGCCTCCGATGACCCCTCCCACCCCCCTTACCTTGTTTATGAAGTCTGTCCGGATGGATGCCTAACTCCTCTGGCCAGCAGGCCTGCTTCTTCAAAATGGTGTGCCTTCCCCTCCCCGGCGCATCCTCGGATGCACTGGGGAGGGGCCTAGGGCTCTGATTGGCCCAGGTTGCTTAAGGCTCCTATTATGGGAGGGGCCTTAGGTGTCCAAGCCAAACAGAGCCTTAGGCCCCTCCTCAGTGCATCCAGGGAGGGGCCTAATGCTCTGATTGACCCATATGCCTACGACCCCTCCTGTAGGAGGTGTTTTAAAAGCAACCTGGACCAATCAGAGCCCTAGGGCCCGCCCTGGCGCGTCCCAGGATACATCAAGGAGGGGAAGGCCCATCATTTTGAAGAGGTGGGCCTGCTGACTGGAGGGGGTAGCTATCCCTCCAGCAGGCTTTTGTAAACAAGGTTAGGGGGGAGTCAGAGGTAGGGTGTCGAGGGGGTTGCTTGGCAGTGGGAGGGAGTTGGCATCTCTCCTGCTGCCAGGTGGGGGGTGTTGGGGGTTGTTGCATGGTGGCGGGAGGTTGTGGGTATCTCGCATGCTGCCGGGGGGGGGGTTACTTGGCAGTGGAGGGAGTGGACATCTCTCCTGCTGCACATTTATTCTGCACATATCGTTATCACCAACAATCAGCACATGCAAATTTAGTGAGCCTCTGTGACTTTCCATGAACCTTATTTGCATGTGCGTTTTTTAAAGAATGACTTGTCTTTTTGAAATTGTTACAGTAGCGTACAACTACTAATATATTTGTTGAAGTTTGCATCGTTTATTGACCACTTAAGTGATTAAAGTGCAATGATTGAACAAAAAAAGCACAGCTTATGGGGTATCAACTCTGCTCGTGATTTTTTTTACCATCCAATTGGTCCTGAGCACTTTTTACACTTTGGAGAAAGTCCTCAGGCAGATAGAAACATAGAAAGATGACGGCAGAAAAGGGCTATAGCCCATCAAGTCTGCCCACTTTACTGACCCACCCCATTAAGTCTGAGTACTAATGACCTAGTTCCTTAACTCGACCCTCGTAAGGATCCTACTAGGGCATCCCATTTATTCTTAAAGTCAATAACGCTGGTGGCCTTGATCACCTGCTCTGGAAGCTTGTTCCAGTGATCTACAACCCTTTCTGTGAAGAAATACTTCCTTATGTCACTATCGAATTTCCCTCCTCTGAGTTTGAATGGATGCCCCCTTGTGACCGAGGGTCCCCTGAGAAAGAAGATGTCTTCTTCCACCTCGACATGTCCCGTGATGTATTTAAATGTCTCAATCATGTCCCCCCTCTCCCTGCGCTCCTCTAGAGTGTAGAGCTGCAATTTGTTTAGTCTTTCTTCGTACAAGAGACCCTTGAGCCCCGAGATCATCCTAGTGGCCATCCGCTGAACCGACTCAACTCTAAGCACGTCTTTACAGTAATGTGGCCTCCAGAATTGCACACAGTACTCCAGATGAGGTCTCACCATGGTTCTGTACAGTGGCATTATGACTTCAGATTTGCGGCTAACGAAGCTTCTATTGATACATCCCATAAGTTGCCTTGCTTTGGATGAGGCCTTCTCTACTTGTTTGGCGGCCTTCATGTCTGCACTGATGATTATTCCCAAGTCTCTTTCTTCTGAAGTCCTAGCTAGTGTTTCTCCATTTAAGGTGTAAGGTTTGCATGGATTTCTGCTACCGAGATGCATAACCTTACATTTCTTAGCGTTGAAGCCCAGCTGCCATGTCGAGGACCAGTTTTCCAATGTAAGCAGATCCTGCGTCATACTATCCTGCAGATTGCTTTCACTTACTATATTACATAGTTTGGCGTCATCAGCGAATAGAGTTACTTTACCCTGAAGCCCTTGGGTCAAGTCTCTTATGAATATGTTAAAAAGGAGTGGACCCAGGACCGAGCCCTGTGGCACTCCGCTGGTCACCTCCGATGTCTCAGAGAGGGTGCCGTTGACCACCACCCTCTGACGTCTTCCACTCAGCCAATCTTTGACCCATGCAATTAGTGTCTCACCTAACCCCATTGATTTCATCTTGTTTAATAGTCTACGGTGTGGGACGCTGTCGAAAGCTTTACTGAAATCTAAGTACACTATGTCCAGAGACTCTCCCGAGTCCAGCTTTCCTGTTACCCAATCAAAGAAGCTGATAAGATTGGATTGGCATGACCTACCCCTAGTGAATCCATGTTGACTAGGATCCCTTAGATTCCCCTCATCCAAAATCGTGTCTAATTTACATTTAAGTAGTGTTTCCATGAGTTTACACACTATTGATGTGAGACTCACTGGTCTGTAATTTGCAGCCTCCGCTCTGCAACCCTTTTTGTGCAGAGGAACGATGTTAGCTGTTTTCCAGTCCAGGGGGACTCTCCCTGTACTTAAGGAGAGATTGAAGAGCATGGTTAATGGTTCTGCCAGGACATCGCACAGCTCCCTGAGTACTCGTGGGTGCAATTTGTCTGGTCCCATGGCTTTGCTTACCTTGAGTCTTGACAGTTCGCTGTAAACATCAGCTGGTGAGAACCCAAAATTCTGAAATGGGTCTTCCTTGCTTGGCTTTGCTTCCAGCTGTGGCCCGTGTCCAGGTGCCTCGCAGGTAAAGACTGAGCAGAAGTAATCGTTCAGTAGTTTGGCTTTTTCGGAATCTGTTTCCACATAAATCCCATCTGCTGTTCTAAGACGTACTATCCCATTTGTGTTCTTCTGCCTGTCACTAATATACCTGAAGAAGGATTTGTCCCCTTTCTTAATGTTCTTTGCTAGAGTTTCTTCAACTCGAAGTTTGGCCTCCCTGACTGCTGTTTTGACCGCTGCAGACCTTGTCTTGTATTCAATTTTAGCTTCTTTCTCCCCGGTGCGTTTGTATGAAAGAAATGCTCTTTTCTTGTCCTTGACTAAGTGTGAGATCTCATCAGTGAACCAACGGGGTTTCTTCTTTCTTTGTTGTTTATTTACCGATTTTATGTAGCGGATAGTTGCTTCGTGTAGTGTCCTTTTCAGTGTTGACCACATAGCTTCCACATCATCCGTTGTTTCTTGAGCCTGTAGCGTCTGATGGACGAAATCACCCATGCTTGCGAAGTCAGTGCCCCGGAAATTGAGTACCTTCGTTTTTGTATGTGATCTAGGGAAGCCCTTTCTAAGGTTGAACCATACCATGTTATGGTCACAGGCTAAGGAGTGACAAATCACCAGGTCCGGACGGCTTACACCCAAGGGTGTCAGGCCAACAAAATGGATATATCTGTCTGAGATTGAATTTAGCCTACACACTGCAAGATACAGCTGAACCTGCTTGGTTGGTGGTCGCATTGTGTGTTACCTTATTACAAGCCTGGCCTTGAGTGTAGGCAGCTGAGAAGGGGGCAGATGATGGAAGTGGAGAGAAGGGGGAGGGAGAAGAGGCAGATGATGAAGTGGGGGGAGAGAAGAGGGCAGATGATGGAAGTGGGGGGAAAGAGGGAGAAGGGGCAGATGATGGAAGTGGGGGGAAAGAGAGAGAAGGGGCAGATGATGGAAGTAGAGAGAAGGGGGAGAGAGAAGAGGGCAGATGATGGAAGTGGGGATAAGGGGAAGATGATGGAAGTGGGGAGAGAGAAGAGGGCAGATGATGGAAGTGGGGAGAAGGGAGAGCAAATGCTGAATGGAAGTGGAGATAGAGAACACATACCGGATGGAAGGAGGGATAAAGAGAAAGGACATATTCTGGATGAGGGAAGAAGATAGAGTTAATGAGATAGTTGAAGGGTGAAGGAAAGGGGTGGCATGCTGTGGGTAGACATAATGAAAAGAGGGAAACTGAGGACTGCATAGTAATAAAGAATTTAATTTAGATGGAGGCAGAAAATAAAGAAGGAAGACCAGAGAAGGGGAGAGAGAGAGGAGGGAAAGAGATGCCAGAGAACGGGGAAGGAGACAGAGATATCAGATCTGAGTGGAGGAAATGAGAAGAGAGAGATGCTAAAAACCACAGGGGGGAGGGAGAGATGAAAGGAGAAAAATGCCAGATCATGAGGGAACAGAGTGAAGATGATGGATGCCAGACCAAAGGGGAGGGGGGGTCTAGAGGAGAGATGGCAGGGGGAGACAGACAGTTTCTGGAAGGGACAGACAGTGGATGGAACGGGCAGATGCTGGATTGAAGAGACAGGGCAGACACTGGAAGGAAAAAAGTGAAAAGAAGATAAAGCAGAAACCAGAGACAAAAAAGGTAGAAAAAAATCATTTTATTTCTATTTTGTCATTAGAATATATCAGATTTGAAATATATATCCTGCTAGAGACATAACTGGGGACTGCAAAGCCCAGGCAGTGCTTCTTTAGCTTCCAGCTGGCTTAGGGCTCTCTCGGACCAGGGGGCAGTTGCCCTAGTTGCACTCCCCTAACACTATTCCTGTCATGTGTGACTGCAGTATTCTGTTAGCATGATATTTCTGTGTAGCATTCTATAATAATTTGGCTTGTTCAGTTTTCTTGATAGTAGAGGGGATATATGTGAAGGGGAGGGGAGACAGGGGTTTTGTTGGTCCTTGCTCTGTATATTTATATTTATAAAATGACAATTGTACAGAATATTGTTTCTTTTTATACTTTAATAAAATATGTTCCATATAAAATCATAACTGAGACTTGTGCGGATGGGATCAGATGGTTTGTGGGGACCGAGCTTGCGGAGACGGGGTGGAAATGTGTTTTTTTTAATTTCAGTTTTAGTAGTTTGCTGGTCCACAAAATAATTCTTTTATTTCTTCCGGTCCACGGGTGTAAAAAGCTTGATAAAGACTGCTCTAGAGCAGAGTCGGCAGCTGCGCTGAGGTGCAGGAAGGTCCCCCGATGACTCGTCTGCCGGCTTTGCTCCGGAAGAAGTAAGTTATGTCGGAAGGGGTGGACCCAGCAGACGCAGTCATCACGGGTCCTTGCCGCAACTCCCTGCGTCTGCCGGGTCAACCCCCTCCGACGTAACTTACTTCTTCCAGAGCAAAGCCTGGAGTCATCGCGGGACCTTCCAGCACGTGACTGCCGACTTTGCTCCAGAGCTAGTAAGTCGGAGTGGGGTGGACCAGCAGTCAGCAGCTACAGTCATCGCGAGAAAGGAGCAGGACTGCTGGAATGAAAGAGTGGTGCAGGGAGAGAAAGGGGGCAGGGTGGTATGGAAGGGTGGTGCTGATGGAATTGATGTACAGGGAAAGGGGAGAGAGACATAAAGGGGAAGGATACTGGATGGAATTGGATCGGTGGGAAAGAAAGGGAGCAGATGCTGATTGAAGAGGGGTGGATGGAGAGAGAAAGGGCAGACATTGGATGGTAGTGTGGCGGGTAGAGGGGGAGCCTATGCTGGATGGAAGTGCAGATGGGAGAGATAAGGGAGCAAATGCAGGAAGGAAATGGGAGGAGAGAAAGAGGGGAGCAGACAATGGAAGTGGATAGAGAGAGGAGAAGGTACTAGATGGAAGGGGTAGAGAAAGAGGGCACATGATGGAAGGAGGAGATGGGGGACACATGATGGGGGGAAAAGGATTGGGTTAGGGAAATACTGGAGGGGGTGAGGGAAAGAGGTGGTGAGCTGTAGGTAGACAGTAAAAAAGGAAATTGATGAGAGGGTAGTAAGAACGTAATCTAGATGGATGCAGAAAATAAATTGAAAAGGAAAATGAGGGAAGAAAGGGATTGCAGAAGAGAGGTGTGGAAGAGGGAAGGAGAGGAGAGAGATGCCAGACCAATGGGGGTGAAAGGAGAGATGGAAGGGGGAGGCATACAGTTTTTGGAAGGGGCATAGAAGGAGAGAAGATGCCATATAGGGACAGAGAGATGGCAGACAGTGGATGGAAGGAAAAGAGTAACAAGAAGATGAAGAAAGCAGAAACCAGAGAAGAGAAAGGTAGGACAAAAATTTTCTATTTATTTTTTGCTTTAGGAGACATGTGTCACTGTTTCTGAGGTGTTGCATTGTATGCAGAGTCCAGCTTCTTGCTGGTTCAGTTTAACCTTTGTCTATGTATTTCTATTTTATCCCCCCTTTTACAAAACTGTGGAGCGTTTTTCAGCGCCAGCCGTGATGGTAGCAGCTCTGATGCTCAGAATTCCATGAGCGTCAGAGCTGTTACCACCGTGGCTAAAATCCACACTACAGTTTTGTAAAAGGGGGAGGGGTTAGTTTGTGATGACATTCCATACTAGGCGAAGGTGTTTTCTGTGTTCTGTGTGTTCGAAAGACATGGTTTTCTGTTAAGATTGAGGGTGTAGGATTGATCTGTACTAGTCTGGCTTGTTTAGTTTTACAATGGGTGTATTGATGTTGTACTGCTCACTGTAGTATGTAAGATGCTGCCTTTTCTTAGGTACTCATGTGTGACATGTGGCTTGTTACTAAAAATCATGTTTTTCGTACAGATGGGGGGGTGCCAAAAAATGATGGGCCCTGGGTGTCACATATGCTAGGTACACCACTGCAAAATCGTAATATTATATTAAGACTTTGTGACATCATGATAGTTCAAACCCCCCTTCCTCCCTCATCACACATTGTCACAATCCCTCCCCCCACCCGATACATGACACCATTTATGGATAACCCCTTGTGGGGCGGCACTCCACTCTTCATTTGCATTAGCAGCAAGCAGGTCAGCCAACAAACATGTAGCAACCTGACTGGAACTTTAACGTGCTTTCAGATCTGACACAGGCTGCTAAAAAAATGACCAAAAAAAAAAAGCATTGCTAGCCTATAGTGTGTCAGAAAAATCCTCAGTAAATATGGTACATATAAAAATCTTGAGAACAATTTTTTACTGAAAATGAACCGTCGTCTGTGTACTGATGATGTCATCAGTACACAGACGGCCCCAGTGAGAAGGCCGCGGAGCAGCCTGTGAGTGCTGCTGGCCTATGCTCCTCTGCAGCAAGGTATTTGTGGGCGCGGTCAGCGGGGATCGGTTGGGAGGGAAGGATGGAGGGTCATCAGTGGTTCGGCTGCACAGCAGGGGGTTCTGCTGCAACAGGGATAGAAAGATGCTGCAGAGGGAAGGCACAAGGGGATGGGTGAGAGGGGAGGAAAGATGTTGCACATGTGGGGGAAAGGGAAGAGGAAGAATTGGGGGGAAGAAGAGGACGGGAGAGATGATCATGTTCATGAAAAAAAAAATAAGCCCTACCCGAAAATAAGACCTAGTGCCTTTTTTGGGCCCCAAATGAATATAAGACACTCTTATATTCGTGGAAACACGGTTTTAGAACTCTGGTATGTGTCAAGTTGGAATAAAAACTTCTATCGTAAACTTGTACTGAAATAATGGCAAACTCAGTGCAAACTGTAACCTGTTAACTGTATACTGTACTAAGGGGCTCATAATCAAAACTTTTAAAATGTCCAAGACCTACCTAAGTCAGCACTTGGACATCCTAATAGCAGGGACGTCCAAGTGCTGATAATCAAAACAAACTTTCTGGACGTTCAGCAGCACTTCTAAGATGCTGCGCGTCCAGCACTCAAAGGGGCAGGTTGGGTGTGATACAGACAGGAATCAGGCGGGCTTACCACAGGACGTCCTGAAGCAATAATCAAAGCTTTTCCAGGACATCCTAGGTGGAACTTAGTATATGCACCACAACTATGATACAGCATGCCTTCGGTCCTAAGAGGAGTGCCAACTCTTGATAAATTCAAGAGCTCCCTGAAGTCTTTTTTTGTATAAAGACGCCTGTGAAGTTGAAGTTACATGCTTCTCTTTTCTTAAGGAAAAGAGTCTTAAGATTTGAAGTCAAAGGAGGCTATAGACATTTCCCCCTGTTGACTCATTTGTATTTTCCCATATTTGTTTCTTTTATATAATTATTGTAGTTCTGCCCCAGTCTGATTTTGTCCATATTTTTAACCTGTAATAACCTTTGGGTTTTTTTGTATCATGTATATCGCTTAGAAGTTTTATAAGCGATATTATCAAATTTTAAATAAACCTGAAACCTGACCAAAGTAAAACAGGTCTAAGTGCCCCGACCAAACTGGCAAGATGACCACTGGAGGGATTAAGGCATTGCCCCCTCCCCCTTAATCTTCCAGTGGTCACGACCCCCTCCTGCCACCCAGAGATGGGGGGGGGGGAAACAGCACATTGAGGGCTTGCCATCAGCTGATCGTGGCAGAGGA
Organism: Geotrypetes seraphini; assembly: GCF_902459505.1. Taxonomy (NCBI): domain Eukaryota; kingdom Metazoa; phylum Chordata; class Amphibia; order Gymnophiona; family Dermophiidae; genus Geotrypetes; species Geotrypetes seraphini. The sequence goes on from NC_047084.1 coordinate 463,483,134, forward strand.
ATCCCCATCAGCTGAACCAGTTTCAGGGATTCCTGTTGGCTTAGCTGATAGGGATTCCCACTACCAGGATCATCTGAGCCACGGAGCCCTACATACCTCCCTTGACATCCCGCATTCCCCCCACATCCCTCCCACATTTGTGGACCCACGACATCCCTGGACACCCCCCGTAACTTCCAATGACAAATTGGCAGGAGGGAAGCCCACTCCCTCCTGCCTACAGGGCCGTGTGCTAAGAATGATTGGCCTTCCCCATCCCGATGCAGTGGGAGGGGCCTAAGCGTCCGGGGATATCGGGGAGAGGAGTGTAGGGCTGCACAGCTCAGCTTATCCTGGCAGGTGGAATCCCCATCAGCTGAACCGGTAGGAGTCCCCAAAACCAGCTCTGCTGATGGGGATTCCTCTGCCGCGCTCTGACAAGGTAGTTGGGTACGTCTACAAAACTTGTTTTTGTGCATTTTTCATGTGAACGTTTTTAGTTTTGAAAATGGCAAAAAAAGATAGACGTCCTAAGGATCAAAACTTGAGTGTGTACTTCCTCCTGTAGCAAATTTAATTTTGTAGTATTATCCTGTAGCAAGACTGTAATATTATTTAATTTGTCCATCAGTTGCTCAAATTCAGATGTCTCCTTCGGTAGGGGGATTTTAGATGGGGTTGGCGGGTCAGGCTTGAGCCGCTTCGCATTTCCCCCCGCAGCAAATGCAGTCTCCAGCTTTGACTGCCTTCCTGAAGCCATTCTTAAACCTGTGATACTTAGCAAGCAAATTTGCTCATTTTTGAAGAAAAATCTCTCAATTTACTCCAAGTAATCAGCTTAATGGTGCACATGGAGGAGAAGCTGTGGAATCACATGACCATCTTGGCAGCAGGCAATGGAGATACAGGGGATTCCTTATGCAGGTTGGGAATATAAGATCTCTGCTTATGAAGATGATATCTTGCTTCATTTAAAGAATCCTGAATCTACCATTCCGCATTTACTGGAATTGATAGATAGATTTGGTAAATAATCTGGATACAAAATAAATTGGAGCAAATCGGAAGTTCTTCCGTTAAATGTGCATTATGTTAAAGGACTATTTGATTCATTCCCATTCCTCTGTAAGGAAGAGGGGATAAAATATTTAGGTATCATGATTCAAAAAACATTGGAAGACATGATGACAGTAAATGAAAAATCTTTATTGCTGAAAGTCAAAGAAATGTGTGAGCATTGGAACCCGTTACATCTTTCTTGGTGGAGGAGAGTCCAAACTGTCAAGATGATGATTTCGCCTATAGTTTGCTACCAAATGAATATGTTGCCAGTTTATTTTCAGGGGTTCTTTTATAAGAAATTGAATGGAATTCTCACTAAATTTATTTGGCTGGGTAAAACTGCTAGAATAGCTATAGTATCTTTGCAAAAACCAATTGTGGCGGGTGGGGTAAATTTCCCAAATTTTTATAGATACCATCAAGCTTTGATTATGCGGCAGAGTATGTATTGAATCCTTCCTGAAGTCTTGGAGCATCTTCCAGATTGACTTTATTTAGAATGGCAACTCAGGTCCCCATTACGATTATGTCATGTGTTGAGTATCAAATTACCCAGAATTTATAAGGACAATAGCATTCTTTTTACCACCTGGAAAACCTTAAAATTTATTGATAATTTAACATCCGTACCAGTACAACAACCCACGTGTCAATCCTTATGGTTGAACTCCAAGATTCAAATTGGCGAGTCTAAGATCCTCTGGAGGCATTGGCTGCAGGCAGGCATACGTACATTAGATGATGTATTAACAAATGGGAAAATGCTTGACTTTTCATGACTGCAACATTCATTTGGTATTTCAAAATCTCAAGCATATAATGGTTTCAGTTGAAGCAGGCCATTCAGAAGGGGTTTCCTAAGTGGCAAAATTTAAAAACTCAGTATAGCCTGTGGTACAAATTATCTGATTTTTTTGAACAGAAAACCAAAAACTAGTCTAGAAGACGTTTGGAGCATTGAGATTAAGCAGCAGATTTCTGCTACTCAATGGCCACGGATTTGGTCTTGGAGGACGAGGTGTACAAGAACTTTTTGGACCCCAGTTCGTTTGCAGAAGTTAGATAGTTCTAAATCTAATAGATGCTGGCACTGTCATCTCGAAATAGGGACTCTGGATCATCTGTTGTTCTATTGTCCTTTGATACTCAATTTTTGGAAGTCGATATGGGGACATATTAATAACATACTGGTTTCATCCATTCCATTAACCTACGATGTAGTCATCTGTGGGACGTTATTGCATATTAAACCACCTTTAGATCGGTATAAATGCCGGCTTTTCCTTATAATGACCGGGATAGCCATGCAGATGGTTACTCGCAATTGGAAAAATTGGGATCGCCTTACTTTTACTTTTTGGTGGGCGAATTTATGCTTATGCTATAAGTATGAGAAAATGAACGCTGACATGTTGGGGAATAATAAGTAATTCAGATAAGTTTGGAGTCCATTGACGCTTTTTGTTACTTCGATATAGTTGTCTTTCACCCTTACTTTTTCTTTAGATTCATGCACACATCCAGGGCAGGTAGGATGGGGGGGGGGGTGCTATCTCTTTTGTTTAATTCCTTGATAGAATGTATTGGAAGGGAGGGGGGTTGTTCTTTTTGTATTGTTATTGAATGATTCTAAGTGCTTACTCTGATTATTAATGTATGAGTAATGCTCCGCACTTTCATCTTTATGCTCTGTGCTTTACATCCTCAAAACATTTCACAGAGCAAGTCATTCAGGCTGGGGTACTGGGTACACCAAACTTTATAGAAACAATGATAAGAGGAATATCTTGATGGCATGAAGTTTTGTATGAGCATTTCATGTTTTTCTGTTTAGAAATCCACTGCTCTTCTCATTTTTATCTTTGATTCCTAATTTCTATACGTTGTACTCTTCCACCCAAAGGAGACTGGTTAACATATTTCTCTAAATTGATATAGTACAGTTACGTTAAATGAATTTGTTCATCTGCAGAGCTTTTGTTAATGTATTGTCTGTGTTTTCTGTGGTCTCTCTAGTCCACCAGAGGAGAATCCAAAGTGGTATACAGCTATTCACAAAATAAATCAAATGAATAATTAAAAATAAACATAAGAATGTAAGAAATGCCATAAAGAGACAGACTGAAGGTCCATCAAGCCCAGTATCCTATTTTCAACAGTGGCCAGTCCAGGTCACAAGTATCTGGCAAGATCCTAAAAGAGTAAAAACAAATTTTTTGCTACTTATCCTAGAAATAAGCAGTGGATTTTCCCAAGTCCATCTTAATAGTGGTTTATGGATGTTTTTTTTAGGAAATTATCCAAACCTTTTTTAAACCCTGCTAAGCTAACTACATTCACCACATTCTCTGACGAATTCCAGAGTTTAATTACACGTTTTTTTATTTATAACCCACTTTTCCCAAAGCGGCTCACATACATAATAAAAAATACATAAAATATATATAAAACAGTCACACAAATAAGCGTGCAGCGCTTATACCGATACAGCTATCTTAATGTCCATACTTCATATGACAAAATAAATGCCTCTTCAATAGCTTCTTAAACCTAATGGGATTCCATTGCTTTCTAATGTACAAAGGTAGGAGATTCCATTCCTGAGGTCCCCTACAAGAGAACATAGTCGCACGTGAGGAGTTCAATCTCAGGTCCCTTATAGATGGCACAGACAAATTGCCATGATGAACAGAACGCAATTTTGACAAAAGAACATAAGCATGAATAGTTGAGAGAATAAATATTTTCTCCAGTTTGTTTTAAATTGACTACTTAGTAGCTTCATTGCATGCTCCCTAGTCCTTGTATTTATGGAAAAATGATATGTTCAATTTCTCACAGTTATTTCTATTAAAGCCATTAAATGTATTTTGCCTTTACTTTTTTATTTACCCTTGTAAAATCATATCCACAGGTATATGCTAATAGGTGTATTTCCATAATTTTTGTACGAGCTTCCTCTTTTTAAAACCATTTTCTAGTATAATGAAACAGGCTCTGAAAATACAGCGTAGCATATGTACTAGAAAGTGAAGTTACTCACCTGTACCTGATGTTCTCCAAGGACAGCAGGATGCTTATTCTGACCGACGGATGCCTGATGCAGAGACCTGAATATGTACAGTGTATTCTAGAGGAAAGGAAGATAGGGGTTTCTACTGCAGGCCAGCGAGGTACATGCTCCAACACTCATAGAATTCCTGTGTGTCAGAGCGTTTACCTTGCTGGCCTGCGGTAGAAACGCTTACTGTGTTTCAAGTTTTCTTTATTTTTAATATACCGTTTATTATACAAGTATCTAAACGGTTAACAATAAAATAGAATATAAAAATTTTAAATAAAAGCATCCAAATGGTCACACGTAACTGGAAGAGCAACGACAGACTTAATTACACATTTTGGTGGGCAAATGTGTGTAGCACATATAAATATGAGAGAATGAATGCGGAATGTTTGGGGGTTTAATAATTCTTTTAATAAAGTGTGGAGCCCATTGCATACATTTGTTACCTCACAATAATGGTCATGTATCTCTCCTTTTATTAGATTTCCTTACACATCCAGGGTGGGAAATGTATTTTGAGGATTAAAATTACTTAATTATAATATTGTAATCACATCATATGTCTTGTTGTATTAATAATTGGGAGGAGGGTGGGAGAAAATGATTGTTTTATGTATTACTTGTGTAGTTAATAGTGCATTTTATGCAGTGTTTTATGTTCAATTAATTGTATTTCACTGTCAAAGTTTGAAAATCAATGAAGATTTAAAAAAATAAAATAAAAGCATGGCTAAGCTAAAAGGAGGGAAGCACTTACACATATACATACATGATACGGAAGGGAAACAAAGGGAGAGGAAAGTTATTAAATACATCAAAATGGAAAATAAAAAATAAAGGCAGGCAAAAAGGGGAGGGAAAGACAATTGGTAAGGGATGGGGGGGTCGCTTCAAAAGAAGTGTTTTGGTTGCCACAGAGGTTTTACATAAAGAAAATTATAAAGCACTTGCACTTTTGAGATATAGGAAGAATTCAGCACGAAGCACGGTGCACTTTAAACCGTTTGAAAGAATTTAAAAAAAAAAGCTTAAACAGTATGAGCTGATGAGGAGATTACCACATAAAGCTTATCGCTATGAAAGACATTTGATGTGGTGGAGTGGTGGGACTGAAGCTCTAAAAAACTATATTAAAAAATATTTAAAAATTTTGGACTATTTAAAGAGTTTTGTATACGTGAGAGTATTTTTTATATACATTTTTCCTTTTCTGTACGCTGAGTAAAGGAACTGGGAATTTTTGTAATAGAGGATAGTGTACCATAGTTGTGGTGCATATACTAAGTCTCGGCATGTAAGTTCCACCTAGGATGTTCAGTTGTAAGCCTGGCCGATTCCTGCCCGTACCACAGTTCCATTGTGAGCCTGCTGGAACAGATAGGGAAAATACTTAAGTGTAGCTGATTTCTATTCAGTGTATTGTAAACTAATTTGGGTAAATCTCTTCATGAAAAAGTAGTTAATAAATCCCAATAAATAAATAAAGATGTTTAAATATTTGCCAAATAATATACCAACAAATCATTTTCAGATACAGGGAAGCAATAGAACTAGAGGACGGTGTCAGGTCAAAAGCGCGCCGGGACAAAGGCACGCGCAGACAACTGAGCGCAACGCGGAGGCACGTGCCGAAGAAAATGACTGTTTTAAAGGGCTCCGACGGGGTGTGTGTGGGGAGGAACCCCCCCACTTTACTTTATACAGATTGCGCTGCGTTGTGGGGGGTTTGGGGGGGTTGTAACCCCCCCCCCCCACATTTTACTGAAAGCTTCACTTTTTCCCTAAAAAACAGGGAAACAGTTAAGTTTCCAGTATAATGAGGGCGGTTACAGCCCCCCAAACCCCCCACAATGCCGCCGCGATCTGTATTAAGTAAAGTGGGGGGGGGTTTCCCCAACAAAACCCTCGTCAGAGCCCCTAAAAACACTCTTTTTCTTTGGCACGCACTTCTGTCTTATGCTCAGTTGTCGACGTGCACCTTTGTCTTCGGTGGCTTTGTCTATGAACCCTAGAGGACATGAATTGAGGATGCCGGCTGGTAGACTGAAGAGTAACGTCCATAAAGTACTGTTTCACAGAGAGGGTAGTGGATGACTGGACCGTCCTCCAGGGGGAGGCGGTGGGGGTCAGAAACAGTGACAGAATTTAAAAAATCAAAGAGAATCCCTAAATAATATCAAAACAAAATGACCTTCATGCTCTAAACGGGGCATAAAGGGATGGAATCTGCATGGAGCAGCAAATACAATTCTGCTGCCCACAATTAGTGTGAATCACCATTTAGCTAGAGGCTATTCCATGCTCAACAAAGCTGTATGAATTTGAAGATTGAATAGTTGACCCAAGTATTTTACAAATGAGGACCAAGGGCAGAGCATGGATGAAAAAAAACAATTGATAACCCCTGAATTTGGATGAAATGGTAGGGTGTATATATTTGAAGATTTGAATAAGTTGCTCAATTGTGGGACTAGTGCTTTCACAGCAATCTTGGTGTAGTAGCATGAGCAAGGGCGGGCCTGGAGCCTTGAAAAACCACAACCATTATAAAGTTCTCTCCCGTGGCCTATTTTATTTATTTATTCAATTTTCTATACCGTTCTTCCAGGAGAGCTCAGAATGGTTTACATGAGTTTATTCAGGTACTCAAGCATTTTTCCCTGTCTGTCCCTGTGGGCTCACAATCTATCTAATGTACCTGGGGCAATGGGGGGATTAAGTGACTTGCTCAGACCTAACACAGTCTGTTTCGGTTAAAAATAGCCTTCCTCAGGGGTCCTAAAAAATTGTGTATATGCAATAAGTGTAAACACAAATAAAAAAATTATGAGGAAAAGTAGAAAAAAATGATGTGAAAAAGAGTCAAATGCTGTAACAAAATTAATTTGAAAGTGTGATAATAAAGATGGGTGAATGAAAGAATAAATTGAACACACGAAAAAGTGCTTGAAGAACCCTCCCCCCCCACAAAACGTGGGATCTCTTGGAGAGAGAAAGAGATAATGGTTACTGCGGATGGGCAGAGTAGATGGGCCATTTGGCCTTTATCTGCCATTATGTTTCTATGTAAAACTTAATATATGCATTCAATAATGTTGATATGAACAAGTGAAAGAAGTATATGAATGAAGAGTGAAAAAAGAATGATTGTGAAAATAATTCCTTTGTGGAAAATGAAAAAAATGTGATTGTAAAACTAATCATTCCTGTTTGAAAAGGTTAAATAGAAAAATGCATACCAAAAAATGACAACTGTCTTAATTAAGTTGTAAAATAGAAACCATAATTGGCTGCGGCGGTAACAGCTCTAATGCTCATAGAATTCCTATGAGCATCAGAGCTGTTACCACCACGGCCGGTGCTAAAAATCACGCTACTGTTTTGTAAAAGGGGGGATATGTGAAGTTCTAAAAAAGCAAACAAATCTGGAATAAAGTCAGTATGGGGACAGATTAACCTCATACTGGAATCAACAATCCCTTTGACGTATGAGGCAATTAGATGTGAAACATTGCTGCATATCAAGCCTCCTATGGATCGCTACAAAGGCAGGCTTTTCTTGATTATGACAGGGATTGCTATGCAAACGATAACCCTCAATTGGAAAAATTATGACCGCCTCAACTTTACATTTTGGTGGGCCAGTTTATGTTTAGGTTACAAATACGAAAAGATGAATGCAGATATACAGTGGTGCCTCGCATAACGAACGCCTCGCACAGCGAACGCTGCGCACAACGAACTTCATGTCTTGCTTCCTACAACGAACTTCGTTTCACACAACGAAGTCGCCCGAGCTGCATCCTTCCGCGCAGGCACTACGCTTAACTGCCCTCTCTCCGCCTGGCTCCCTGTGCAGTGGCGGACCGTCGGCTCGCAGGGGCCCGGCGCCTACTGCTGATGCGTTGGGGGGGCGGAGCTACTCTCGCCGCTTCCCCGATGCTAGAAAAAAAAAAATGAACAGTTAAGTCCCAGTTTTTGCCGCTGAGACTCTGCCCTCTCTCACTGTAAAATTAGACTCTACTTAGTCTGTCTTTAAATTTAAAAAATGTGTGTTGTTTTAAAAAACAATTATGTTTTTAGATGTATCTAAATAAAAATAATAACAAAAAATTTATCTTTTTTTATGTCATCTTAGCATATTTTATGCTACAGAACAAATTATTTTTTTTAACATGTATTGTTATGGGAAAACGCGTTTCACATTACGAACTTTTTGCATAACAAACTTGCTCCTGGAACCAATTAAGTTCGTTGTGTGAGGCACCACTGTATTAGGGAATAGCAAATTATTTAAATTGGTTTGGGGCCCATTGACATTCTTTGTTAATTCACCATAGTTGTCTTTGTTCAATTTTTTTTTTTGTTTATTTATATACATGTCCAGGACGGGGTGGGTGGGTGTGGGGGGGTGATATCTTTCTGGTTCATTTCTTGATTAAATTGGTGGATGGGAGAGGAGGGATATTTATTTTCTTATTGTTATTAATGGAATTTAAGCAGTGGTCTCAAACTCGCGGCCCGGGGGCCACATGCGGCCCGCCAGGTACTATTTTGAGGCCCTCGGTATGTTTATCATAATCACAAAAGTAAAATTAAACAGTTTTTTGATCATGTCTCTTTAGCAATAAATCACAATATTATTATTAAGACTTAGCCAAAAGGAAAGATTTATAAACTATAGGAGTTTTACCTCATGCAAAATTGTCATTTCTTTAATAAGACATTAATTATATTTTCTGAGGCCCTCGAAGTACCTCCAAATCCAAAATGTGGCCCTGCAGAGGGTTTGAGTTTGAGACCACTGAATTTAAGTGCTTAATTTGTTATTAATGCATATGCAATTCATGGCACTTTGTATTAGTTTTGAAAATTAATAAATATTTATTTTTTTTAAAAACCCCCAAAACAAATCTGGAATAAAAAGGAAAACTTTAATTACAATAAAAAGATTTATGATATGCAAGGTAATGGAAAGCGCCAAAGAAATAATATGAAATAATATATTTATACCTTTAAAAACAATGGGTAGATCAATGTCACGTGTGAAACAGTCACAGCTGATTATGGCTATTTAGCATACATAGGGCTCCTTTTAATAAGCTGCGATAGCGGTTTTAGCGTGCGCTGAATTGCCGCGTGCTAGATGCTAGCGCCAGCATTGAGCTGGCGTTGGTTCTAGCCACATTGCGCGGGTTTGGCGCGCACGGCAATTCAATGCGCGCTAAAAACGCTATCGCAGCTTAGTAAAAGGAGCCCATAGCGACAGAAAAGTAAATAAATGCAAAAATTCCGTTCAAAAGAGAAAACAGACGTATGGAAAGGCAGGAGACGCAGAAGATGGACGAAATGAACAACCCAAGACAAAACAATATGCTTAAGTAGATCATAACTAGGCAAAGCAAACTCATCTATTAAAATGTTTACTTTGACAGGTAAGGGCACTGCTTTACCCACAAAGCTGCTTTTGTTTTATGGACTTGAAATTTCCCTGGGAGAGTACACTAACTATTACCCAATAGCTCAATACAATCAAATTAACTTCAAATTTTACTTTCAGGTCCGTTGAGTCAGCAAAAACAACTTGATTTATTTATTCCACCCTATGCCTGCAAAAGCTTCTATACTAGAATGAAACACATATATACATACACATAAATAAACATATACACAGTGTGAAGAGGGAGGCAATCTAGGTAATTTGCTGGGTGGGCCGAGCCCAGGGGCAAGACTTGACTCTCACAGTCAAACATGAGCTCAGCCTAGTTTTGTTTCACAGCAAATAGTAGGCAGGGGCCGGTCCTGTGACTCTGACTCACAAGAGACTCCTGTCCAGGTAGGGTGGAGCTCAGGAGCTGGGATGAGAAGAGGCAGCATGTTGGCTACCGTTTCCCCAGCAACTTCTCCTGGCAGAAGACTTGCATCTAGGATTGATATTTGGAGGCGATGGGATCCTGTGTCACCCAGGCATGCAGGTTATGCGCAGGGGATTATATATCCATATATATACAGAAAGAAAGATAGATATATTTATAGGTACATTTAAAAATACGTCTAAACCTGTTTCAAAGCGCTGCAGTCCGCTCCTGCCCCAGCTCCTTCTAACTATCTGTTTCACTTCTTAAAGTATCGTGCTGGAGGGGTGCACAGCTCCTTTCCCTCCCTCAGGGTCCATGTGGGGTAACTCTTGTTTCCCTCTGCATTTGTGTTTGAGCAGTCTCTCTGCTGCACTAAGGTTTCCATCTTTCCCTGGGACCCCTGCCGTGTAGTTTTGAGGAAAAGGTCACTGTCACTATACAAAATGGCTGCTAGCCAGTCCTCTTCACTAGCTCTCCTGCAGTCCTATTGCTGTCCTGCTTCGAGGGCTGCATTGGTCTAGGCCGTGGTCGCCAGTTCAAGTTGCGTCCCTTTCTCAGGACCCAGCGTGGGCACCTAATGCGTGTACGTGTACTCACTGCAGGATAAAAGAGAAACAGGGCATCCATCTTAAGCAGCTGCTCTCGGAGCCAGTAAAGGTTTTAGGCGGCCTACACACGCCTTCAGTTTTGGGTGCCCCTCTTCCCTATGAATTAACTTTCAGGTCCCTAAGTACATTCTGAAATTAAATTCCGTAATCAAGATCATCCCGACACCACTCCTAGAACAAGCAAGTATAAACAGAATTGAATGCCATACTTTTATATAGGATAATAAACTATGGCAAGTTGTTAACCTAATATGTTTATATCACTAAAATGGGCAGCCAATGATGAAGCACCATGTAATTCTTCCCGCAGTTGCAAACTAATACAGCGGTGGAGTGGTGTGGGCTGAGGCTTCCTTTGAAGATAAATAAGAAACAGGGTTATATCAGAATGAATCCAGACCATACTTTTATATAGGGTCATTCCGTGTCAAGCGATCCAGAGATCCCCACTCGACCATCTCAGAAATTGAAGACATTTTTACAGAGACCTCTAATAAAGATATCTAAAGTTTTGGGGCATGGTCTCAACTAGGGCCAGAATTAGGGGCCCCTTTATATGGGCCACTTTTTTGTATCTGTAGAAGATGTTTAACCAGGGCCCTCCTTGAAACTGGACCAGTTGACAATACATATATATGAATGTGGTGACAAACAATTGGGTTTTTAGCTGTTGAAACCGATCAATACATTGCCACAACTGACCCACATTTTAACACCAGCTATGCAGAATGTCATTGCTCTGGCGTCTGCATAATAACCTTACTTCCTTGAGGTCCTTTATGATCTGTGGCTGATGCATTTTATTACACCATTGTATATGTTGTAAATCAACCACATATATTTTTAATTTGTGACATATGGTTTCAGGACAGGAATGAGGTCATTAGCAGAGCTGTAAGTGTAGGTCTGCATACTGAAATAGCAGAGAGTGCTGCACAGCAGAAGTGAGGTGCATTAGTAGAGGGTGGGATGAGGGTATTCATACTGAGAGAGGGGTGCAGTGGGTCAGGACCAAGGTGCATTGCTGGAGATATGGGGGATAGGGGCTCTCAATATTGTTTTTACTCTAGTTAGCATTTAAATAGATCTTTTTTAATACCAAAGTGCTCATGTATAGATGTATTATTTTCGTATAGTTTGACCATTCCCCCAGGTTTCATAGTTTCTCTGGTTGATCTAACACCTCTGCTCTTCTCCCTTTTAGAAAGCTCTTCTTGAATTAAGCAAGACACAGAAGCAAAACATTAACCTCACTCCAGCACACGTCTGCATCAAATCCAGCAGGATTCAGATCATCGCCTCCTTTCCTCATCCAGAATGGAGAAAGATAATTCCACCATGGAACTGGAGAAAATGGGAGAGATGGATGAGGACCAGATGTTGAATGGAAGCAACTCAGAAAGCTTTGACGTGGAAAAAATGCGACTGGAAGATGGGTAAGACCCCAAGGAAGAAGGTTTCTGTGGCCAGCAGAGTGTATTGGTACCTTTATCTCTTCTTATTACTGGCAGAGCTGGTGCCAGGACACTGAATTCTGAATTCTGGTGGATCCTCAGTTTAAGGGGATTGAATTAAGTTGAATCTATGCGTGGATACATTTTTGTTGACTTAGCATATTTCTTGACTAGCTTTCAGAAAGTAAAACTTCGTTTCTCAAGTCAGAATAAGAAAAAGACAATGAACCCGTTTTTCAAAGCAATTTAGTTGACTGCAGACTGGTTAAATTACTTGGGGCCAGCCACTAATATTCAGCGGCACTTAAGTGGTTAAGTGCCACTGATTATCACAGTTAGTGCTGACCCCAAAACTGATTATGTTGGGGGCGTTCTGGGGGGACATGTGGCCACTTAAGTGCTGATATTAAGGGGCTCATAATCGAAAGAGAAAAACGTCCAAAAACCGGCCTAAGTTGGCACTTGGACGAACATTTCTCAAAAACGTCCAAGTGCCTATAATAAAACTGGGTTTTGGACGTATTTCTAAACGACCTTCATGGTGCAGCTCAACGTCCAAAGCTAAACGGGGCGTTTCGGGAGGCGTGTTGAAGGTGGGAGTTGGGCGGGACGTGGGCCGGCTTAGACTTAGTCATACAGCATGTATAACCGAAAGTTTAACAACAGAGCCTAGACGGAACTTGGACGTTGTGACTTAGACCAAGTAAAACATGGTCTAAGTCACAAAAACCCACCTAAACTCACCAGATAAGCACTGCAAACAAATAACACAGACCCCTACACACTACCCCAGTGATCACCAACCCCCCCACCCCCATAAAAATTTTATTCAGAACTTTAAAATTCAGCCTCCAGACCATCATCACCTGGCCGCCTGGCATAGGAAAGCCTAGTCATCCAGCCCAAAGGCAGCTTAAGTGGGGTGGGTTAGGGAACCATAGAGAAGAGGACCCATGCTCATAAGCCCCTGTAATCACTGCATTGTTACTGAAACATGTGCACTGCCCTATACACCCCCAAAACCCTTTTTGACTGGCATGTAAGTGGCTCCTGCAGCCATAAGGGCTATTGGGGTGGTAGATAAGTGGGTCTAGGGGATTCTGGAGGTGGTTTGGGGGACTCACCGTCACCTATAAGGGAGCTGTAGTGAGGAGAAGCCATGGCACCCTTTTTGTGAAGTTCACAGCAGTGCCCTGTAAGGTACCCCACTATTTAGGTGCCATGTCTGGGTGTTCAGTCCATCACTTTGCAGACCCCTCCCATGTCCAACAGGGCTTGTTCTAGACATTTTGGACTTGGATGAAAAGTTGGACGGAAATGTGGTATAAAGATGGACGATTTAGTGGCTTGGACGATCAGATTGGCAGGACGTATAATTAGACGATTTTCGAAAGTAAAAAAAGGTTGGACGTGTCTTTCGAAAATGTGTCTTAAGCTCTTTTTAACTTTGGACGACTTGCGAGATGGAAGTAAATGGACTTAGACGTCCCTTTCGATTATGCCCCTCCACGCCTTTAAGCGGCCAAGTTTACTGCACAAATGGGACCACATAATAGTCCGTCTTATTTTTATGCTGTGATCCTCGGCTGCTTAAATGCTGAATAACATAAAATTTTATTTATATACTGCAGTACCTTACAGATCAGTGTGGTTGACAAAATAAAAGAGACTGAATAAAGTGAAGTACGATAATTTTCTAAAATACAGATAAAAGTTGATGAAAGTCAGCATCCCAGCTAGCTGCTTTGAATGACAATAGACACTGAAAATATCATTTAAATAAGAAGCCTTTTACAGAAGGAAAAGCGAATAAAGTTGCATTACTCAGCGAACGTCTGGAATTTGTAAAAATAAAATGATCAACAAGATAATTAGGTGCAAGACCCTGTGAAGCCTTATAGCACAAACAACCAAATTTGAAAAATGCTCTAGCCTCAACAGGAAGCCAATGTAACCTTCGATAATAAGGGGTCAGATGGTCTGACTTTTTAAAAGATTAGACGGATTGCTGTATTTTGTATTTTACGCGGTCTGCGAAAATGATTTTTATAAACCAGCGAGGTAAATAATATTATAGTAATCTAAAATACTTAGATCAACGATTGCACCAGTGCTCTAAATGGGGTTACATCAAAATAAGGTTCAACAGCTTGCAATTTCCAGAGGAACTATGTGTTAGCTGGCTTAAAATGAACTAGATAATCAAAGCTGGAGCCTGCACAGGTTTTGGCACTGAATATCTAGGAATAACGCTGTAAGCAGTGAGCAAAACGCTGCCAATATTACCAGACATAGAAGTGAATCGTAAAAAAAAAAGTCCAAATTTTAGCGGACTTTCCTGCACTGAAAGTACACTTCTCCCTCCGTATTCGCTGTGATAGGGGATTAACAGTACCGCAAATACTGAAAAACTGTGAATAACTTTTTTATATGTTATTTGCTGTTTTCTATTAAAAACCATCGTGAATATGGTGAAACCGCGAATAACATGGTGGGAGACCTGGCCTGTTCCTAAAGAAGAGGCAAAACAGGTGAACAAAGTGCTGGGAATCAGTGATTTTCTCTGTAAACGCTTGGAATCGGCGATTTCTCTATGCAAGCTGATGTAATTTTGGGGGAGGAGCCAGCAAGCTAAAAACCGTGAATAATTGAAACTGCGAATGCTGAAACCGCAAATACGGAGGGAGAAGTGTAGTCTCTAAAGAAAGCATTGGCAAGAAAAGGATTAATTTAAAGTTACATAGAGCATTGTCTTGGGCAATCATGAGATTGAGGAGATCACAGCTGCATTTGCAGATATTTTGGTTCATTAAGAAGGGGAAGAACAAATCATTTTCCTAAATAAAAGTTAACATTTACTATAGCGAACTTCTAGAAACACTAGCAGCTGGCTGTGTTAACAGGGTGTACATGCTACCCAGCTCCAGGGGGGAGACCTCTTTTGGCCAGTCTTGGTTTTAAACTTCTATCAGAAGTATAACTCACTTCCGTATCCTTAGAACTGAGAGTACATTCAAATTAACAGATTCAAATGAGCACACATTTATTTTTATATACTGAAACCATCCCTGCATCCTAATTTTAGTGCGTGTTATTACTTCAACTTCCAAAGATGTACAGTTTCTGCCAAGAAATGAGATTAAAGAACCTGAGCAGTCAATACTCAAAAAGGTTTGTCCAGCAGACTTTATGAGTTAACTGGAAAGTCTTTATGGTTAAAATTTTCCCCCACTAACCAGGCTATAATTTGTGTGGCAAAATGATAACAGGCACAAAATTTACCCAGGTAGAAAAGAGGAGGTACTGAAGGTATTTTTTGCATGTGGTTTAACTGTGGCTAATGAACGGAGTTCTCGAGGAGGCATATAGGGAGAGATACTGAAGGGCTGAAGCATGGTAGGTTAGTAATAGGAGTTTGAACTGTATGCGGAGGTGGATGGGGAGCCAGTGAAGTGATTTGAGGAGAGGGGTTAAGCTGAGCGTAGTGAGATTGGCAGTAGATGAGTCGTGCAGCTGAGTTTTGCACCACTTGCAGGGCAGAGAGGTGGTTCAGCGGGAGACCTTTCAGAAATAAATAGCAGTCGTCAAAGCGTGAGGTTACGAGAGTGTGGGCAAGGGTCTGGCTGGTGTGCTTAGAAAGGAAGGTGCGAATTGTGGCGATGTAGAGATAGAAGCAACAGGCTTTAGTAGTCTGTTGGAGGTGCGTAGAAAATGAGAGGTCGGAGTCGAAGGCAACTCCAAGGTTGCGAGCAGAGGAGACTGGAACGATAATAGTGTTGTTTACTGAGATGGAGAACAGAGAGAGAAGAGTGGAGCCGCTCAGTCATGGACATGTTTAGTTTCAGATGACGGCGAGACATCCAGGCAACAATGTCAAGCCAAACAGACTGAAACTTTTTCTTGGACTTTAGGTGAAATTTCAGGTGTAGAGAGGTAGATCTGGGAGTCATCAGCTTATAGGTCCTAAGATAGAACCCTGGGGTACGCGACCTGCTAGCAGGAATGGCAGCAGAGGAGGACCCACGAACGCCTACACTAAAAGTTTGCCTCCAATCTAGGAATAAGCAGCGAGTGACAGTATCAAAGGCAGCAGACAGGTCAAGAAGGATGAGGATCGAGTAAAGGCCCTTAGATCTGGCTTTTCTCTGTCCTTAGTGGACTCACAGTCTTAAGTATTGTACCTAGGGCATTGGAGGGTTAAGTGACTTGCCTAAGGTCACGAGGAGCAGCAGTGGGAACTGAGCCCAGTTTCCCAGGTTTGTAGCTCACTGCACTGACCGCTATTTCTCTAGTCATGTGTGGAAGCGCAGGGGGTTCTCAACCCAGCCAGTCAGGTTTTCAGAAAACCCGCAATACGTATGCAAATCTATCTCATGCATAGTCATTGTGGGTATCCTGAAAACCTGACTGGCTGGGTGTTTCCTGTGGACTGAGTTAAGAACCATCATTGCCTTAGAGCAGGGGTGTCAAACTCAATCACATTAAGGGGCCGAAATTTAAAACACAGGCTTTTCCATTCATTTTTCATATATGCACACACAATATATAATCATATTAACAACACATAATGGTTAACCACAAAATTAAACTACACAAAGCACACTGTATGCTTCTCAAGATTCATTCCTACCAGAACACAGATAACCCCCATGCAAATTCAAGACCAAAAACTAAAACGGCCAGGCGGGCCAGATTCAGCCCACGGTCCTTGAGTTTGACACCTATGCCTTAGTAGAGGAAAGGGGAAATAGTATATTTTCAAGTTCTTTGAAAGTATAAACAAAACACAAACATTTTCAGTGGAAAGGCTTAAAGGTGGTAAATTGATGAGCAATTTCAGGAAATATTTCTGCAACCTCCTGGGGAAGGTGTTGGTTGCAAGTACATTATCAGAATTCAGTAAAGAAGTAAGAGCTTTAAGTTGTGTGTGGAGATGAAGATACAGCCAGAGATTAAATAGGGCTTGAGGCACCATAGTAGGAAAGAAATTGAGCAGAGACTAGATAGGGCACGTGGTCTTTCTCTACCCTAATTTTTCTGTGTGTCCTGACAGCAGGATATTGTCATAGAGAAAACCTTGGAATCTAGACTAGCAAAACTAATTCATATGATGTTTATGGATAAGTTTAAA
Source organism: Geotrypetes seraphini (assembly GCF_902459505.1). Classification (NCBI taxonomy): domain Eukaryota; kingdom Metazoa; phylum Chordata; class Amphibia; order Gymnophiona; family Dermophiidae; genus Geotrypetes; species Geotrypetes seraphini. The sequence continues at coordinate 463,500,290 of NC_047084.1, forward strand.
ATTAAACTGGTTGCTAATATCAACACTGAATACAGGGATATAAAAAAAGGAGAAACTCAAAACGCCAGTGCATTAATGTATAATGGCTCTTTCTTTTCTTAGGTATGATGCAGAGGGGTCAACCATAGCTGAACAGCAGGAGTTCCTCCCGCACGCAGCCAGCAAGAAGACGCAATTCACCGATGTAAGAGGGCAGGGAACGGCAGAGACACAGCTAGCTCTGCCATTATGGTGCAGCATTTATATACACAGATGTGTTCACATACAGAAACCACACAGCTCCAGCTGCCTGTCACACGACATCTGTGCACACTTAATAAATAAGTTGCAATGGCGTGCACACATGGAGAATAATTTCATTAAAAGGTGCCTATTTGGAAGAGCACTTGCTTTATAAAGGCAACAAAGGTGACTATATACCGTTATAAAACGAGCATCCTCTAGCACACAAATTTACACCAGCCCTGAAAGAGTTGTAAATGTGTGCAGAAGTGTGCACTGTCACTCACACTCTGCCTATTCCCAACACCCACTTGCAAAGTACACGTTATTGATGAGATGCATTAGGGCTATACCAAATATTTGTATTTGATTCGATTAGGTCCCAAATACATTATTCAAATTAGCCATTTCTGACTGCTTAAATCACTTAGAATATCGACCCTGTAATGTTTACCGCTAGTAGGATATTTTGGGCTAATAATGTGGTAAGGAAAGGACTCTTATTCTCTTGAGGCAAACTGAACAGCATCAGAAAGTAGCATCCCTGAATCAGTAAAGTGAATTAATACAGGATTAAAAATAGGGCCCTGGAAGGAAACAATTGCATATGATATCGGCGCCTTGTTATCTCACTGTGATCTGTTGTAACTCAGCTGCCTCTAGAAACTTAACATTGCTTTATTTCATGCTATGGTATCTTCACTGAGTTTTAAGACATAACCGTAGATGGGAAATTTCCATGTTAAAATCCTGAAGAAGCTAGAGTTTTTATTTAAATTCAAATCTCCCTGATTCTTGCTTTTCCTTCCACCATTGTAGATTTCTTCTCTCTCCCCCTGGCTCAGGTGCAAGAGGGATGACAGATCATTCACACAGATTGCTTTACCCGCCTCCTGCTGTTTATTGGCTCATTCTATCTATCAGAACCAATGTGGGAAGTGGTGAAGCTGCAGCACTCAAAAGCACTTCCTCAAACACTAGCAAAGAGAGAGGGCAGGGCCCAGCCCAGCCCTGCCACTAGATGAAATAGGCACCTGCCTAGGGTAGGGGGCATCTGCAAGGTGCCACAACAGGCAAGAGAGCAGTAATGCAGTGGCAGTTTTTTGAGTACCTGCCTGTGCTCAAGGCCAGTCAGATCCCACCCCCTTCAACAGGAAGTTAGGATAAAATAGGGCAGGATGCTGCAGGCCTGGAGCATGTGTGGATACCACAAATGCCCTGCTTAATGTTTGTTGCTTGAGAATGAAGTGGTGGTGGCGGGACAGAGGGAAAGAGAGATGCTGGACATGGGGAGAAGGAAGGAGAAATAATAGACACGAGGGGGGGGGGGGGGGGATAGTAGGGAATGGAAAATGCAGGGTGGTGGTGTTTCCCAAATTTTCCATTAGTGTGATCCCCTTTTAGCACTCTTAGTTCCTGACACTTAGTTCTTCAGTTAACCTTTTAATGGGCCCTAGATAAAAAGGTGCCTTGGAAATCCCCCATGGTAATATAAATCCATTTAAAACTTCCACAAACGGGGCTCTGCGTGGTTCTAACTGCAAAGGAGAACCAGCGGGTGAGGAAGCATTACATAAGAAGTGCTACATGCCAGTTTTCCCCCATACTTTGTGCATTATTCCCCAGTCACCAGGAGGACAGACAGTGGTGGCTTTGAATAAGTACATTGGATGTCTAAGGGAGAGGAGGGGATATTAGAAGGCATGGATATGCAGACTAAATAGGCCATATGGTCTTTATCTGCCTTTATTTTTCTCTGTTTGGTACCCTCCCTACACTCTTTTCTTTGCCAGCTGCTGACTTAATAGAACCAAAAATCTGCTCTGAGTACCATTGTAAGGGCCATTCCTAAATATTTGGGCCTGGGCATGTGCTGAGTTTTCCTTTGTCTTAATCCTGCCCTGAGCATCGATAGACCCTGGTGTTTTGGGTTTTGTTTTGTTTTTTAAATGTAAATGTAGGCATGACCTCTAAAGTAGATTTTGTGACTCTGTTTGAGGTTGTGACCCACAGTTTGGGAGCTGGAGGTCTAGGCTAGAGTATGAGACATACTTGAACCAGCCCAAGGAGAGGGGGAGAACATGGGGGGGGGGGGAAGAGAAGGAGGGAAGAGCAAGAGAAGAGGGCAAGGAGAGAGAGTAAGGTCAGAAAATTGAGAGGGAAGAGAGAGAGGGAGATTAATGGGAAAGGTGACCAAGGAGAGAGAGAAATGGAGAGACTCGGGTACTGGGGGGGGATTAGAAAGCTAAGCAAGGGGGAAGGGGAAGAGAGAGATAAAGACAGTGGAAACAACAAAGCAAAGAGGGTCCAGGGAAGCAAGAAGTGAGGGAGGTCTAAGGAAATTTACCTGTGTGGAAGGAAGGAAGAAATAGAATGATTTAATAGTCAAAATCATGTTGAGTATGGCCATGACTTCTTGATCTTACATTTTCATTTCTTTTTTTTTATTTTGGCTGTTCCAGTTCGAAGGAAAGACTTCATTTGGGATGTCCATCTTTAATCTCAGCAATGCCATCATGGGCAGCGGCATCCTGGGCTTAGCTTTTGCAATGTCCAACACAGGCATCGTTCTCTTCGTGTGAGTATCACTGTGCGCTGCTCCTTGCCTGGTTGAACTGTCGCTTTCTTGGGAGAGGGAAGCGTTGGCCTGTTGAGGTAGGGTTAACAGACATCCGGATTTCCCAGGACGGCTTTTCAAAACCTAGCACTTTGTCTGGGTTTTGAAAAGCTGTGTCGGCAGGAAACAAGTCCGCGCATGCGCGGCCATCACGTGATGATATCATGTGTACATGGACTTCCTGCCTGGCAAGAGCAGGCAAAGGGGGGTGGGGCTAGGGCAGAATTAGGGCGGAGGTGGGCATAACTAGGCGGGGCTAGGGGGTCCGGATTTTCCAAAAGGAAAATCTGGCAGTCCTATGTTGAGGTAAAAAGCAGGGCATGGTGAAAGGTGAAGGAACTATTCTGGAGAACCTCAGAGAGTTCACGTGTGGAGATGGGAGGTGTGCAGGCAGAAAATATTTGTTTCATTTTTGTTTTCATTTATGTCTAGAGCAAGGATAGGCAATTCTGGTCCTCGAGAGCCGGAGCCAGGTCAGGTTTTCAGGATATCCACAATGAATATTTATGAGATGGATTTGAATGCACTGCCTCCTTGAGATGCAAATCTATCTCATGCATTTTTATTGTGGATATCCTGAAAACCTGACCTGACTCCGGCTCTCGAGGACCAGAATTGCCTACCCCTGGTCTAGGGTTAACAGATTTTCGGTTTGGAAAATCTGGGCCACCCTAGACCTGCCCACCCAGTTCCACCCATCCCCGCCCCCCTCCCTCTACCCCCCCCTGCTGCCTGCCCTCATCGGGTAGGACATCCATGCTTGCGTGGATGCCCTCCTGCCCAACGCGATGTGGAGGAAAGCTTTTCTAAACCCGGACAAAGTGTCGGATCTTGAAAAGCCGTTCGGACCCCTAGACTTGTCCTCAAAAGGAAGCCATGTCCGGGAAAATCCGGACATCTGTTAACCCTATGTATGTCAGTTCATGTCATTTTAAAATACACTAAACAGAACAGTGCATGCTATTACAAGGTGAAATGTAATGATACAAAAAAATGCACACCTTTAGAGGACAGGGATTCATATCAAGGGAGAAGGGTGGAAGACTCTTTGGAAAATAAATTTTGTGAGTGTTCTAGAAAGCTGTCTTAGAGGCATACTCTCAAGGCCTTCGCCCCAGGAAGAAAGTTTCTAACCTGCACCTGTGGAGGTGGAGGCTGTGCTGTGGTCCAGCCCACACTAAGAAGGATGCTGTGCAGTCACGAGACAGGAAATTTATTGGACCTACTGATTCATTTATAAGAAGTTACAGTATATCCACACTACAAAATCGGTCGGGGAGGTGGTGGGTAGGATTACCAGAATGTATATGAAACGTATTGAGAATAGTGATTACTAGCAGGGAATCATTCATACCACATTAACAGAAACTCTTAGCATCACACCATCAATATAACAAAGTATAAAACAACGGAGAAAAATAAACCTCAATTGTGAGAGGCCGGGACTACACAAGTACCCGAGCCAACTCACATCATCACTGATTTATGAAAAAACTCCGTGTACATTTAAATAAATAGTTTTCATTCATGCACAGTTAGTATTTTTCAAAGATTTTTTTCAAGGGTTTTTTTGTGTGAGCCATGTAAGCAGAGTTCAATATATTAGAACATATCCACGGCATGAACAGAATCCCAAACTAACTAAAAAATTAGCGAGGGCTACAGCTCAACTTTACGGGTATAAGCAATTGTTGAAGCGTGTGGGGTTTAGAACAAAAGTAATAGAAAACCATCCACTCATCTGAAGATGTGAAGTGACTCAAAATATTCTCAATTCCTTGTCCCGACAGAAAAGTCTTTCTGTTTCGCCTAAAAGGCTACTTCAGGGGAAAAATCCAATGTCCAAAAGTCTCCCGCTTCTTCCAACGCAACAAGTGTAAAGCTGGTTCCTCTCAAAATGGTTCTGGGACTGCGAGACGCGCCCGGCTCGAACAAAAAGACGAACGAACCGGGCGACTTGACGTCATCACAAAAACGTGATGCGTGATAGGCTAAACCCCAGCTGATAACAAACCAAATTAGATGACAAGTCCTATGTTTCATAGAACGTTACAGAGAAAACCCGGACATGTCCTCTTTTTAGAGGACTCTCTGGGTTCCCCAGATGGACTGTCCAAAACCCGGCGTTTGTGTGGGTTTTGGAAATTTCCGAGCTCTGACAGCATCTGGAGGGCCTTCGACAAGCATGCGCGGATGACGTCATTCACATCCACACATGCTGGAGACCTTCCAGATGCAGTCTGGCTTTTGGGGGATGGGGCTGGAGGCTGAATGGGGCAGGCTGGAGGCAGAACAAGGCAGGGTTAGAAAAATTTTAAATAAATAAATATTGTGTCTAAATTTGAAGCTATATTGCTATTAGAGATTTTTCCTGTTTGGAGGGACGGGAACTTAATCAGATAAGAAAAAATATTTAGGATTTTACTGAAGCACTTATAATTTTATTTTCACAAGTCACCAATGAGAGTCAAGATCATCAATACCCCCTAATTAAGATAAGTATATCTACCTGGACATATTTACCAGATAGGTGTTAGATACGTTTCAATACATACATATACATAGGGAGGGCTGGGGACTTGTGAAGGCGATGATGGTCCCCTTGAAAACCTCATTGTAGTGACATCACTATTATATGGGTTTCTTGGTCTGAGCACTTCACAAATAATTTAAATATTGTATTATGCACAATTATAAAAGGAAAAATCTCTAATAGCAATATAGCTGTGATTATATGAATATATCGTCAATAACGTCACAGATTACAAAGATAGTTATCTCTCCATTTTGTAGTCAGTCTAAATTTGAAGAACATACTTCCAGAAGGACACAGACAAAGTGGAGGAGGGTCAGAAAAGGAGAACAGAAATTCTGTAAGATCTGCACCGAAAGCCCTATGGGCTCCTTTTATCAAGCGTTAACCCCTTTTCATCACGCGTTAACCCCTGCGCTGGCCAAAAGCTGCCGCCTGCTCAAGAGGAGACGGTAGCGGCTAGCGCGGCCGGCGGTTTGGCACGCGCTATTACCCGCGTTAAACCGCTAGCGCGGCTTGATAAAAGGAGCCCTATGAGATGAGATGTGCAGATCTAACTATGCTTACCCTAGAGGAGAGAGAGAGGAAATGTACTGTAATCCTGACATTCAAATTCCTAAAGGTATTAATTGCATACAGAAGATGAACCTTTCTTAAAGGAAAGGACATCTGAGAGAAGGAGGTTATGATATGAGAGGCCAAGGGAGCAGACTCAGGAGCAAGTGCAACGTCAGGAAATGTATTTTTCTTTCACAGAAAAGGGTGGTGGACCCATGGAACTTCCTCCAGAAGGGAGCGATGAAAAGCTAAAACTGTTGTGGACTTGATGGAAGCATGGGATGAGCATAAGAGATTGTACTGGCAAAAAGCGAAAAGAGGCAGGCAAGCTTTTGCAGGACTCCAGGGAACCTGCCTGTCCCTAGGGATGGAAGACACAATATTGAAGCACTGCCCCCCACTGGCAGCATTGCAGATGCAGGACTCCCACCCAGCTTAAGGAGAACAGTGACTAGCATTCATAGCTATTTATAGGATTAGGAAGCTTTATGGTTAAGATAGGTGAGGGAATATGTATGCTCATCAACCCAAGATAGAGACAAAGGGAAAACAACAAATACTGTCCTGGATAAGGAGGAGATCTTACTAGTGGTCATGTAGTGCACCTGGCAGCTGGAATGTGTCCATCCAGAGTGGAGAGAAATAACTGAGCAGACTGGATGGGCCAGTTGACCTTTAGCTGCATTATCTGTAAGTGTATTAGTGTGGCTACAGGAGTCACCTACATTGGCCTGGCTAGGCCAGGACACTGGGAAACAGAATCTGATATGTTAGCACTCTGGTATATGGAATCTATAGGAAATCTATATTTTGCTATATTTATCTGTATTCCCAAAGATCCAAATCCAAACCCCCTGTGCAAATAGGATTTCTGACAAGCAATAAACCAGGCTCTGTTAGCAAAATCGAATATTTATTTATACTGCAAGTGGCAAATAATAATGACCAGAAAGTGCAAATTAGGTATGAGACTTTAGTGCTTAGACAAGCTAGGATGCATAGAAAATACAATTACCCACTATTGTATTGATCGTTTGGGAAGGAAACACACGTTCTCCCTCTGGGCTACGAATCCTCCCCCTGACTAGTTCCCAGATTACACAGAAAAGCTGATACAACCTGTGTGTGCAGGGAAGGTCTCTCTTGGTGAGCTGGAGCCCTGGTATTATGCAGGAACACTGCCCAACATGGTCTGTGTGGGAGAGATATCTATTGGTCAACAGGAAGACCGTAAGTGTTCTGGAGGAGGACTGAACACTGGAACAGTGGCAGTCTATATCCAGCAACTCTCTTCAGATCTCTGTCACATATTCAAAGGGTAGCAGCTCAGGCACAGCATAGCCAGTAGGCCTCAGGCTCAGGAACCAGCAGCATGTTCCATCAGACTCTTTAAATTTGAACGGTAACATTTATTCCATCCTACTGACTATAAAAATTTGGGGAGTCTACCTTGATTGCAAATTATCTTTTGATTTTCATATTACTTCTCTTGTTAAAAAAATCGTATTTCCTTTTATGGAAACTAAGAACAATGAAGCCATTTTTCGATTTTCTTTCATTTAGATTGTTAGTACAGTCTCTTATTTTAAGTTCACTGGATTATTATAATGTTTTTTTATCTTTCGATTTCTAAGCAAAACATAAAAAGGTTCCAGATCATTCAAAATACTGCGGTACGGTTAATTTTCAGATTGAAACGAACCGATCACATATCGCAGTGTTATCACACATTATATTGGCTGACAATGGAAGCTACAGTAATTTTCAAGTTTGGTTGTATATGTTTTAAAGCTTTGAATGTACTTTTACCCAGTTATCTTTTTGACCATTTTAAATTCGTAAACAGAAAACATTTACGCAAAGTACGATACTGTGACTTTCCATCAGTAAAGGGATGTGTTTATAGATGATTATTTGGCAAAATGTTAGCATACTAGGTGGCTATGTGGGAGAAACAAGTCAGCCACTTCCTAATTGGCTTTCAGAAAAATGTTGAAAAACATACTTGTTTAGCAAATATTTTGATTAATTTGCTGTGATCATACTATATTGGTTAGTATTTCTTGGTTTGTGAACCGCACAGAACCGTGAGGTAGTTGTGGTATATAAGAATCTATGTTATGTTAGCCAGGAACTATGAGCACTCAAGGGAATACATTTTTTTACTCTTTTGGACTAGGTCCAGTCTGGGAAGATGATGCTTTCCATGCCCCTTGTTCCATCCTCTTGACCTGAGCATCTCCAGAAATATCCTCTGTACATCACCTCAGGGAAGTCCCAGGAGCCTTTGCTCTTTGCTGGTGGCCTCCAGAATGTTTGAGTATCATGCTGTTTAAAAGGACCAGCGTGCCCAAGATAAGGCTCTAAGCTGGAACATGTGCTCTGATAACAAGTCCCAGTTGTATCAGTTCAGTGAGTCACTGAGAAGTCTCCTAAGGAGCAGAAGTAGGCCAGACGTTTTCCCTGCTTCAGGCACAGTCTCTGACTTTAGCAGGAGAAATATATTCATCTCTGCAGGCTTTAACCCTTACATTACTATGTCAACTAGTTGCTGCTTTTAGGAGAAATTTGGGTGCTATGGTGGGAGGGGGGTCACCATAGGGGGCTATTTTATAAAGGCAATATAATATTTGGGTCTGTCTGGAAGACTAACCTGGTGACTGGTTTTAACAGGACACCTACTGGAAAGGCCATGGGAACCAACCAAGTTGCGGAGTATACCTTTTTACTGGACTAACAATGTACTCCCACAACTTAGTTAGTTAATTAGGTGACATTAACTCGTATCCGAGTCCTAGTGACTTGATGAGTTACAGATCTAAAAAGAAATCAGTTTTGTGCTAGTCGGGTAAGGTCCTCCAGCATCATCCCCATGGTTGTTTTCAATGTGTCGAACCATCTGATTGCAGGTCGCTCTCTTCGCCTGGTTCCTTCAGTCTTCCCAAGCATAATGTCCTTCTCCAATGATCTTTCTCCTCTGATGGTGTATCCAAAATAAGACAGTCATAACTTCATCGGCTTGGTTACCCTTATTTCCATGCATCCAAATAGACTTAACACAGCATTCACAATCCTCTGTTCAAGAGATTCATTGTCAACAATCAGACTTTGCCACTGGTAGCTGAGCTGTATCCTTGCAGTGTGGACAGAAATAACTGGGCAAACAAGATGAACCAGTTGGTCTTCTTGTGCCTTGACGGTTTCTTTTATGCAGGTGTGCCCTAGCAGTGCATTTCTCTGCAGGGGGCAAAGTCTCCAAGTGGGCTAGGTTTGCACATACCATGACAGCAATGAACCTCACCTCTCAATTTATTGCTAATACTTGCATGCACCAGAGAGAACTTCCTTCTGGGATTCATGAGATGTGATATGTATAGGCAACCTATTGAAGTGCACTTGGAAATTGCTTGCAATCAGGCTTCTTTTTCTTGTATCCTTCTGCTACACGGCATTTGGTCTCCGACTACATTGCGTGATACTATCCTCCACAGTGTGGATTTAGAGGTTGCCATAGTAACTATTTCTGTTTGATGACAATCTGTTTGATGACAATCTATTAACAGAAACCTGTCACATGGCCTTTGTAAAATAAACTCATTCAACAGTTTCCCGTTTTCACAGACATTGAATTTGAACTTTGCAATCTGATAGTTTATATTTATATCTGAACTATTATTGCTAGGAAAGAAAACTCAGAGCACGTGTGCTTTGGAGAAGGGAAAAGACTGAGGGGCCAGTTTTAAAGAATCAAAATATCTTTTAGGAAAAGCCTTCTTTGCTCTAAGATAAGATGTGTTGTCATTTATGATCTGGTTTTGTGACTAATTAATTCAAGTTGTTGTTAGTGGTACTCTATCAGTTTGTTGAACTAGTTTGTGTTATAATTAGGGTTACCAGATTTTCCCGAAGGAAAATCCAGACCTATGGCCACGCCCCCCAGGCCCGCCCTGTTCCACCGCACAGCCCCACCCCCAGACGGCATTTGCGCATGCGCAGACACGATGCAGTGATATCACGCGCGCGTATTTGTCACCCCACTGCATCAGCGCATGCGCAGATGCCTCCTTCCCGTCGCAATTTTGACAGGATGCTTTTCAAAACCGGGACAAAGCGTCAGGTTTTGAAAAGCCGACCAGACCCCCGGACATGTCCTCGAAAAGGAGAACATGTCCAGGGAAATCCGGAAGTCTGGTAACCCTAGTTATAATGATTATGTGTGTATTTTGGAACCCACTGAGCACAATGGAACGGCAGGATACAAATATATATTAAACTGAAAATGGAGGTTAGTGTGATAAGACTTGTGCAACAGGGTTGGATTTTAAAGAACATAGTGGCCCAGGGTTTTTTCCCCCCATAGTGGCCTAAATAGAAGGTAATTCTATAAAGAGGTACCTATATTTACGTAGAGAATGACACGGTGACAAAATTCATCACCGTTCCCGTCCCCGCGGATAACCGCGGTAAACCATCTTCATGTCATTCTTTAAGGAGAGAGGGAAGAATCAGAGTATAATTGGGCACAACCACTGACCCGCAAGCTTTGCTTTGAAGAATGCTGGTGTAGAAGGACCGAGGTTGAAATAGACACTAGAAAATGACATGGGATTATTTCCCGCGGTTATCCGCGGGGACGGGAACGGTGATGAATTTTGTCACCGTGTCATTCTCTATTTACGCACAAGAACACACCTATCTGGAGCCTATTCTATAAAGGAAAGTAGGCATCTACTTTTCTTTAGAGAATAATTTCTGTTCCAGGGCAAATGCACATATAATTTAGACACAACTATTTATACCTTCAATGTTGTGGAGGTCTGTAAAGATTTGTAACGGTACCATCCGGTAAAGCTCTATATTGTGCAATGCAAATAAATAACAGGTGGTCCAAAATTTAGGTTCAAAAGTGTCTCAAACTTATCTTTTTCAGTGTATTAATTTGTAAAGTTTGGTCGGAACACCAACGGTGGCCAGCGTTTCACTTTTATACGTAAATTTTTGGCCACTTGTTATTTATTTGCATCGCACAACATAGAGCTTTACCAGGCCCCACGGGAGGTTTTTTTTTGCCAATGAGATTCTCCGCTTGAACATCTTACACCACAGCTGTGGCGGTGGGAGGGCTTTGTCTGAGGCTTTTCCTCCCAGTGCCAGTCCACTCGACTCGTGTTGTAGCTATTTGTACTTTTTGCACGGTACAGACTGACTGGAACAGAAGGAAAGGGGGCAGAAATACATTATTTTTACAGGAAAGAAAACATTTAAGGAAAAAACAATCGGGAGGGAGTTTAGAATAGGAAAGTTTTCAGTGACAACTACTTTCTGTACTGGCATTTTGGATTCACCGCTTCTGAGTGGTGGGAGCAGCACAGCGCATTCAGCGGGCTAACTTGCGCTATAAAACCGCTTTCACGGTTTTGTAAAAGAGGGGGGAGGGGTTAATGCCAACAAACGAGTTTTAGTGCTATAGGTTTTCCTAAAACCAGATTGCTCCAAGCCAGCCAGAGGAAGAATTCAATTTACAGTGAGTCATCTCTGGTCCACTGCAGCATGCCTGAATGGACCCATAAGACAATCTGCTTCTGTTATGCAGTACATTTTTTTCCAGATGTACCAAGTTACTGGGGAAAAGTTTGTTCTATGGCAGTGTCTCTTAAACTGTGTACCACGGCACAGTGGTGTGCCCCGAAGAGATTCTGGGTGTGCCACGAGAGATTCTAGAATTTTTCTTTATTTTTAAAAATTCCCTTCATAAGTATACACTAGAATAGATGACATGTACGTCGCATATGCAAGAGTCTATGAGTGTCTGTGTGCATAAGGATACAAATGCTCAGACAAGCAACATTCTTTTTATCTTAACTTGAGCAACAAAGCAATCAAGGCTTTGTTACTGTTTGGATCTTCTTATCTTTTGGCCTCTTTTACAAAGCCGCACTAACGGCCCCGAAGCCAATAGAGATTTAAAGGGCTTCGGGGCTGTTGCCGCGTGGCAGCCGCTAGCGCAACTTTGTAAAAGAGGCCATTTGTGAACTTGGATTTTCAGCTCTGACAGAAATTAAATCGAAAAAAGAGAACGACTGCAAATGGTGGATGATGAAATGCATGTTTGCTTACAATTATCAAGCTGCATTTTGAGTTAATTTGCACTCAAAAACAAGCACATCCATCACATTGAATAGCAATTCTATTCTATCTACTTTAGTTTCTTCGTTGTTACAATTACCCATATATAGCTTAAAGAACTTTAAATAAATAACTCCCAAATTTAATTTTTTGTTGGTTTTGCAATTGTATAATTTGAATTATAATGGGCCATGAAAAACATTTGCTCTGTTTAGTGTGCTGGAGCTAAAAAAAAAAAAGTGGGAGAGACATTGTTCTATGGCTAAGTTGAGCAGTTGCCATTCTGGTCCAGTTACAGAAGATAAGGGGTGACGCGTGATGGATTCTCCTTATGTCCTCTTTTGTCATGCTTTGTTTTCTGGGTCTTGGGGCTCCTTTTTCATATTTTTGTTGTTTTCCTGGCCTGTTTCTTTTTCTTTGTTTTATTCCTCATAAGAAAAATATTTATTTATATACTACTAATATGTTAAGTCAGGGGTGCCCAAAAGGTCGATCACAATCAACCAGTAGATTGCAAAGGCAACATGAGTGGATAGCGGAGCTCATCCCGGGCTCCGCGATAGACTTGCATTGCCTTTGCGTTCTCCCTGCTTCCCCGACATCGGAGAGGAAGTTCCAGGCCAGCCAGGCAGCGATTGGCTGGCCCGGAACTTCCTCTCCGACGTCAGAATTGACGTTGGGGGGGGGGGGGGTGTAAGGCTGTGAGCCCGGCATTTTAAGGTCAAACAATTTTATTGATGAAAATAGGCACCAACAATAAAACAGCAGACAAGAAGGCATAACAACAAGGATGATAAATCCAAAAAAGAGCAAACAGAACAACATCAAATGTGGGAGAGCAATCACAATAGAACCCATCTCCCACAGACAAGTACCCCCCCATAGCAACAGGATATCAACATGGTAATAATGCAGGAATAAGCCCATGTCCCGGTGTCCGATAGACCTCAGCCCGCAAGGGGAGAGTTAAAGGTAACAATGGTGAATGGAGCACAACAGAGGCAAAGAACGAGGCAATGAACACAATCACATCAGAAAAAAAAACATACAGGTGCACCAAAAGCCACACAGCAACAATATCCCAAACCCCAGAGCCCCCCGCCTCCCCCCCCTCCCGCCCAACCAGAACCAAAAGAAAAAAAAAAAAAACAAACTCAAGAAGGAAGGTCAGAACAGGAACCAAGCAAAAGAACTTTCAGGGACCTGGACTCTGATGAGCGGGCCCAGCATTTGTACATGCCTGGCCTGGCGTCAGGGAAGCAGGGAGAAATTGGTGGCAGTAGCTTGGGGGGGGCAGAGAGAGAGAAAGACAGAAAGAAAGAACTGGGGGGGCAGGGAGAGAGAGAGAGGGAGAAAGAGAGGGAGGGGGAAATTTTGGGTTGGATAGTATTGCCTTATATTGAAGAGTACCAGTATGACTGTTTATGTTTTGGGGTGGGGATTAGGCTATCTGGTGTATTTGCCATTGTGAAAATCCAATAAAACTTGTTAAAATAAAAAAAATTTTTAAAAAGAAAGAAAGGGAGCAGGGAGAGAAAGAAAGAAAGGGGAGGGGACATGAAGAGAGGAAGAAAAAGTTGGACTCATGGAGGGACAGAGAGAGATGTTGTTTGAGGAATAGAATGAGATCTAGAGGCAGAAAGAAAGAGAAGGAAGTGCAACCAGAGACTCATGAAATCACCAGACAGTAAAGGTAGGAAAAATGATTTTATTTTAAATTTAGTGATCAAAATGTGTCCGAATTTATATCTGCTGTCTATATTTTGCACTATGGCTCCCTTTTTACTAAACCAGGATAGCAGTTTTTAGCGCAGGAAGCCTATGAGCTTCGGGAGCAGTGCGGGGCATTCAGTGCAGCTCCCTGTGCTAAAAACTGCTATCGTGGTTTAGTAAAAGGGAAGAGGGTATATTTGTCTATTTTTGTATAGTTGTTACTGAGGTGACATTGCATATTTTAAAGTCATCTGCCTTGACCTCCTTGAAAAAAAATCTGAACATAAATTATAATTAACATTTTCTTTGCGTACAGTGTGCTTTCTGTTTTTTTAAATTTTATTGTTGGTAGATCATTTTGACTTGGTCATTTTAAAAGTAGCTTGCAAGCCAAGAAAGTGTGGGCACCCCTGGCCTAAGTGGTTTTACATTCAGGTACTTTTTCATATTTCCCTATCTGTCCCAGTGGGCTCAAACTCCATCTAGTGTACCTGGGGCAATGGGGGAGGGGGGGAATTAAGTGACCTGCCCAGGGTCACAAGGAGCAGCCAGGGATTTGAACCTAAAACCTCAGGGTGCTGAAGCTGTAGCTCTCAACTACTACATCTCACACTCCCCACAATATGAAACTGGTAGAAGCAAAGCAAATGTTTTCTTTGCTTTAAGTAACTTTTATTCCACTGTAGCGAGACCCTTTTGTTGGACTTGCTAGCTTTACAGCACCTTGCCCCCTTGGGGAAAAGACAGTGCAGTTACGCTGGCACTAAGCAATACAGAGTTGGTCAGGCAAGAGGTTGTAGATTGTATGCCAATTGTATCTCTGTAAGGGTTGGTAGCACTTCACAGTCTTAGGCAGCCTTACTTCAACTCAGCTCTTGGAAGCTAGTCACAGCCAATAGCAAACTCTCACCCAACAGTTTGAGTTTTAACTTTTATTTTTCATAAGAACTGCCATCTCCGGATCAGACCTTCAGTCCATCAAGTTTCTGTGGGGTAAAGACTGGAATAGTCAAAAAATGAAAAAAGTAGGGAAATATTTTAAGAAAGGTAACGTGTGAGGATGTGGAGATCAAAGAATTACTGATTCCAAACCAAATGGTCTCCAAATAAATATACAATGAGCTGAAAAATAAATATGCAGTAAAACCTTGGATTGCTAGTCACTTGGTTTGCAAGTGTTTTGCAAGACAAGCAAAACATTTGATTAAGTTTTAACTTGATATACAAGCAATGTCTTGCAATACAAGTACATACAGTATACACGTGTCACATCATCACAACTGAGCCGATGGTTCTTCTCTTTCTGATGCTGCGGGAGTGTAGTGACTGTTGTAAACGAGCGAGGTCTTGCAATACAAGTCCATATAGCATTTTGTATTCAAGTTTTTGGGTTGTGGAACGAATCATCTGAGTTTCCATTATTTCCTATGGGGAAATTCGCTTTGATATATGAGTGCTTTGGATTACAAGCATGCTTCTGGAACAAATTATGCTCGCAAACCAAGGTCTTACTGTACTCTCGAATTCTCATACACTCAGAACTGTGTAATTCAGCCTAAGACTGAAGTCCCAACAGCCGAACCCACCACCCAGTCACTGTGTATGGAAGTTTTTATAAATACTTTGTATTATTTGAAAATATCTCAATCTATAATAAATAAACAATTGCAAAAAGGTGTGCATTAAGAGGTTTACAATCAGATACTCAAGCATTTTCCCTGTCTGTCCCAGTGGGCTCACAGTCTTTCTAATATACCTGGAGCAATGGAAGATTAAGTGATTTGCCCAGGGTCACAGGGAACAACACAGGGTTTGAACCCATAGCCTCAGGGTGCTGAGGCTGTAGCTTTAACCACTATGCCACACTCTCCTTTGCGACAAACATAGGGCCTGATATTCAGCCAGGGGCGATCAGCGTTTTGCAGACCACTGCCAGCATTAAACCCAGAAATTCAATGCCAGGCCATGTCAAGGCACCAGCATTAAAATTTCTGGGTTTCCGGAGCTGGCTAACGCATAGTCAATTAAGTGCAATAATCAACACTTAACTGGCTATGGGTTACCTCATAAACCTCCCACCCCCCCTTTTACTAAGCTGCAGTAGAGGTTTTTACCACAGTCCAAAATGCTAAATGCTTCAACGCTAATAGAATTCCTATGAGTGTCAGATCATTAAAGTGTTCTGGGCTGAGGTAGAAACCTCTATCGCAGCTTAGTAAAAGGGAGGGAAAGATAAGACTGATTTTTATGTAGTCATATTTATGTAGTTAACCTGACCAGTTAAGTTCAGAATATCAGTCCCAGGAACACCCCCACAATAGCCAGTTTTCAGTGTGGTGCTAACTGGTTATTTTCTAAACTAAACTAAACCTTAGGCTCTATAACAATAGAGCTCGGCACGGTTTACAAAAAATTAGAAGAGAGAACAAATAATAATAATAATAATAATTTTATTTCTTATATACCGCTGTACCGTGAAGTTCTAAGCGGTTTACAGTAGAAACAGAAGAAATGCAACATGAATTTGGAATAGTATGGAGAGGAGCGGAATTTACAACTTTGAAAATAGCCAAGTTTTCAGATGTTTTCGAAGTAGTTGGAAAGAGCCCAGATCGCGCAGTTGAACAAGAAAATTATTCCACAATTCAGTAATTTTGAAAAGTAGAGATAAGAACAGAAGAATTGCCGCTGCTGTGTCAGACCATTGGTCCATCTTGCCCAGCAGTCTGCTCATGCGGTGACCCTTAGGTCAAAGACCAGTGCTCTAAATGAGTCCAGCCTTACGTGCAAACGTTCCAGTTTAGCAGGAATTTGTCCAACTTTGTCTTTAATCCCTGGAGGGTGTTTTCCCCTATAACAGACTCCGGAAGAGCGTTCCAGTTGTCTACCACTCTCTGGGTGAAGAACTTCCTTATGTTTGTACGGAATCTATCCACTTTCAGCTTTAGGAAGTGCCGTCTCGTTCTCCCTACCTTGGAGAGGATGAATTAACTGTCTTTAACTACTAAGTCTATTCCCTTCAGTATCTCAGTCTCCTCTTTTCAAGGGAGAAGAGGCCCAGTTTCTCCAGTCTCTCACTGTACGGCAACTCCTCCAGCCCTTTAACCATTTTAGTCGCTCTTCTCTGGACCCTTTCGAGTAGTACCGTGTCCTTCTTCGTGTACAGCGACCAGTGCTGGACGCAGTACTCCAGGTGAGGGCGCACCATGGCCCGGTACAGCGGCATGATAACCTTCTCCAATCTGTTCGTGATCCCCTTCTTTATCATTCCTAGCATTCTGTTCACCCTTTTCGCTGCTGCCGCACATTGCGCAGACGGCTTCATCGACTCGTCAATCAGAACTCCCAAGTCTCTTTCCTGGGAGGTCTCTCCAAGTACTGCCCCGGACATCCTGTATTCGTGCATGAGATTTTTGTTACCGACATGCATCACTTTACACTTATCCATGTTGAACCTCATTTGCCATGTCGATGCCCATTCTCGAGCTTGATTATGTCACGTTGCAGATCTTCGCAATCCCCCTGCGTCTTCACTACTCTGAATAACTTCGTATCGTCTGCAAATTTAATCACCTCACTCGTCGTATCAATGTCCAGATCGTTTATAAAGATGTTGTAGAGCATGGGTCCAAGCACCGAGCCCTGTGGCACCCCACTGGTGATGCTCTTCCAGTCCGAGTATTGTCCATTTACCCCCACTCTGTTTCCTATGCTCCAGCCAGTTTTAATCCACGTGCGTATTTCACCCTCAATTTCATGGCTTGTAATTTTCCGAAGTAGTCGTTCATGTGGAACCTTGTCAAACGCCTTCTGAAAATCCAGATATACAATATCGACCCGGTCACCCTTGTCTATCTGCCTGTTTACTCCCTCAAAGAAGTGCAGCAAGTCCGTCAAACATGATCTGCCTTTGCTGAATCCGTTCTGACTGGTCCTCATCAGCCCGTGTCCGTCAAGGTGATCAATGATGCGGACCTTTATCAGCGCCTCTACCATCTTTTCCGGTACCGAGGTCAGATATCAGATCTTATAGAATTCCAAGACAGGGGAATTACAGGGAGAAGGATGCATGCAAGATCTTGAATGTTAAGCAGGCACATTTAAAATAAACCCTGGAAATTATTGGAAGCCAATGAAGTTTTTGCAGAAGTGGAGCGATATGATCAAATTTACTTTTTGCAAAGATCAGCCTGTATTGACGGCACTGACCGGTTAACTTGTGCTAAAAATTATGGGTTAGCCTGAACAAGCGATTTAACTGACCAGGAGTCCTTTCTGGATATTTAAATTGCTTTGAATGTTGACCGCTGTGGGGACAGGGAAATACTTTGTGTACCCGAATGTAGCTTGGATTTGGGGGAAAAAAGTGATTTAAACTTAAAATTGCTCTGTGGAATTATCAGGTGATTTCATAATTAATTTTAGAACCACTGTTATAAACGGGCCAGCTCTGTTCCCAGGGGAGGTTTGAATTGAATACAGTTTTCAGATTGTCTACCAACACATAAAAGGAGGGATCTTTTTGCTTTTTCTTATAAAAATACAGGAATGGGCTGGATATCTAAAAGAAAACATGGAAGTTATTTAAAAGATGTAAATGAAAAAAAATGTTCTTAGTTCTTCAAATTCTTTTTTTTGTGTGTGTGTTTCCAGGTAGTAATTTTGAAAGAAAACACAAGCCGCCCCCCCCCCCCCCCCAATTTTTTTTTTCTTGGTGCCTTGGTTTTTCTGACCTATTCCTGGGGTTATTTGGGGTGCTGATTCAGAAAATTGGATTGGATAGACCACATCAGTCCTAATTTCTTAGTTATGGTTGAATTTAATAATTTTCATACCGCTATTTAAAAGAGCCAAACATGAACATTGGGCAAAAAATGATTGGCCTTTGAGGGAATATATAACATAACATTGTGCTTATTAACCGCGTAAGTGTAAGTTCAACGTGGTTTACAAAAGATTATAAACAATGAACATAATCTGTAAGAAAAGAATAAGTTATTTGACCAAGTATTTTGAAAAGAGATAAGTTTTCAACTGTGTTCTGAAGTGTTTGTAAGAGTAAGCTGTAAGCAGCAATGATCGAAATTCTTTGTCATGAGAAGCTACCTGGAATGCCAAAGTGTGATCAAGAAATTTCTTGCCTTTACAGCCCTGTACAGAGGGAAAATTAAACAAAGCATGAGATTTTTTGCTGTGTTTATATGATGCTATGGAAAGTCTATTAACCAGATAGAGTGGAGCTGTACCATATAAAGCCTTAATACAAAAACAACCCAACTTAAACAAAACCCGAACCTCCATTGGCAGCCAGTGTAACTCACAGTAGAATGGTGTAACGCGGTCATACTTCTTCAGGCCATAGATCAGTGTTCTGTATCAGTAATAATCTCGCCATGCCTTTCTTAGTAATTGTCAGATAGAAAATGTTGCAGTAGTCAAGAAGTAAAGATTGAACCAAGAGTCTAAAAGCAAGAAACTTAAAATATGGTCTGATTGTTCGCAATTTCCATAGAGTATAATAACCTTTATGTACCACCGCATCTATCTGATTTTTTCATGGTGAGATGCTGATCCAGAACAACAACCAGTATTTTAATCGTTGGACGAATTGCGTACAATGTTGAGTTTATATTGATGGAGGGCTCATGAGAAATATATATGGTGGAGGACAAAATGTAATTAGTGAACCTTTGGTAGCACGAGATAGAATTATACTGCCACCACTATATATAAAGCTAGGCCTGATGAAACAATTTGTAAAGATTTTGAATAAAGACAGTTTGTGCATTGAATACATAGCACATATGTTACCTGGACTTACCATGGAAAAACTGAAGGCAGGAATTTTTGATGGTCCACAGATCAGACAACTTATAAATGACCCACATTTCATAGCATCAGTGAATGAAATCGAATCATGTGCCTGGTCTTCATTTGTTCTTGTTGTGAACAACTTTCTTGGCAACAAGAAGGCAGACAACTACACACAATTAGTAGAGGATATGTTCTTTCATTTCAGCAGACTTGGTTATAACTTGAAGTCCTTTATCTGCACAGTCACTTAGATCAGTGTTTCTCAACCTTTTGAAGCCAAATACCCCCTAAATAGAGAATGACACGGTGGTAGTTACCCACGGCTAGCCGCGGGTAATCCGCCAAAACGGGGGGGGGGGGGAGGAGTGCTCACAGTGGGCACGGGGACAAGGCCATCCACCCCCCCGTGGAGCAGTGAATGGCCTTGTCCCCGCAGTTAAGGGAGGGAAGGCACGCGGTCACCAATTGTGCGCGCCCCCCTCCCTACCTCCGGCCAAATCTATCTCTCTCCCTCCCCCTTATCTTTGCAGCGCTTTAGAAAATAAACTGAAGCCAGCGAAGCCTGCATGTGCCGCCCTGCAGTCGCGTGTGTGTGGGTGGAAGCTTCTCCTCTGATGCAACTTCCGGTTGCGTCAGAGGAGAAGCTTCCGCCCACACACACACGACTGTAAGGTGGCACAAGCAGGCTTCGCCGGCATCAGTTTCTTTTCTAAAGCGCCATGAAGGTAAGGGGAAGGGAGGGAGGGAGGGAGATAGATTTGGCTGGAGGTAGGGAGGGAGGTAAGGGGCCGTGCGCGTGATCGGTGACCGCGCACCTTCCCTCCCTTAAGTCTCTTTACGCTGCAAAGGTAAGGGGGGAGGGAGAGAGATTCTCAGGCCACTGAAGGGCGGTGAGGTAGTGAGAGGAAAGGGTGGATGCTGTGGGGACGGGACGGTGAAGGGGACGGCAGGTTCTGGGACGGGGCGGTGAAGGGGACAAATTTTTTCCCTGTGTCATTCTCTATCCCTAAGCCTAACAAATAGCAGCCAAATACCTCCGGCCAAACTCTGCCCCTGACTCCACCCCCATAATAATAATACTAACTGTAATACAATTTCTTCCATCTATTTTTCATATACACACAATATAATCTTATTAATACATAATGGTAACCACAAATTTAAAAAACACAAAGCACACTGTTTGCAGAGAAAATATTAATTATCATTTAATTCGGGTTTTTTTCCAAAGATGCCAAGGCAGATGCCTAAAATATGTGATGTCACCTCAGTAACAACTATATAAAAATAGACAAATATAGTGCAAAATAAAGACAGCAGATATAAATTCTCAAAACTGACACTTTGTCCGGGTTTTGAAAAGCCTCCTCAAAATTGTGTTAGGCAGGGAGGAAGTCCGCGCATGCGCTGATGCCACACGATGACATCACATGCACACGCGACATCATCGTGTGGCATCTTTGCATGCGTGCACTTACTCCCTGCCTGACAAGAGCCGACAGTGGGAGGCAGGGCTAGGGCAGGATTAGGGCATTACAGGGTGGGGATGGGTGGAACTGGGGGTGGGTCCAGGGGGGTCCGGATTTTCCGATTGGAAAATCTGGCAACCCTAGGCATAAGGTACTTCTGAAACTCTGCAATCGTGGGTCCTATTTCAGCCTCTAGGTGTCACCACTGCAGAATGACTGTCACTAGAATGTCCCCTGCTACACTACAGGGTCCTTTAATTGTGCATGTTATTTTTTTGTATCATTGAGGCATTGTGCTGCTTCTGCCCACAGGGTTAATCTGACCATTGAAGAAGGTCTCGTGAAAATGTGCTGTGCATATGAGGAATAGGTCTGAAGTGTTTTATCTTCAGTAAGTTCATGCTGTGCCTTTCTTTTTCAGGATTCTCTTGATATGCATTGCGCTACTTTCAGCCTATTCCATCCACCTGCTCTTAAAGAGTGCTGGAGTAGTAGGTAAGCCTGGGCCTCTTGGAAAAGGCCCCCTTTAGCTATTTTAAAACATATCACATTTCGTTGTACTGCAAAGCCCCTGGTGTTCCATGGGAACCTCTGAGTTGTGCCACTATTGACCACATGGTGTTCCACTGCAATGCAAGCACAAAAACAATACAGTGAGCCCTCCGAATCCGTGGTTTCAGTATCCGCGGATTCGGTTATTCGCAATTTTTTTTTTTTTTTAAATAAAGCTGCATTCCGGACCTTCCCCGCCTCCCTTCCGGCATCCCAGACCTTACCTGGTGGTCTAGCGGGCTTTCGGGGCAGGAGCGATCACTCATAGCAAATGGCTGCGGGGAGTTCTCGTCGTAGTCTAAAGAGACTATGGAAACTCATGACAGCCATTTGCTATGAGTGATCTGCATGGGGCAGGAGCGTAGGAAGATCGCTCCTGCCCTGAAAGCCTGCTAGACCACCAGGTAAGGTCTGGGATGCCGGGAGGGAGGCAGGGGTGGGTCAGAGCCGGCCCAAAAGTTATTCGCGCATATTGAATATTCGTGGGTCGGCTCTGCCCCTAACCCCCGCAAATATGGAAGGGGAACTGTACTGTGGAATGGATGTTCCTGATGCAGGCGTTTATTCAATCCAGTTAATCCACATAAAAAATGATGTTGCGGACCCAACATTGTCCATGTTTAACTGCTACTTTCCTTAGGAGTCCCAAATAGAGAATGACACGGGGACAAATTTTTTCCCGTTCCTGCAGGAACTCATTTTCCTGTCCTGTTCTGGAGAGTTCTTTCCCTGTCTATCCCGTTCCTTCAAGCTCTGTCCTCATAAAGTGTTCAGGGCTTGTGCGGGTAAGGCAGAGCTTACAGGAATGGGGCAGGGACAAGGACGGCGACAAAACTCATGGGGGACGGGGACAAATTTGTCCCCGTGTCATTTTCTAGTCCTGAACTGTAAGGGCTGTAAATTAGAAGGCACAGATGTGGATTTAAAGGAAGGCAGCTATAGTGCTGAAAGTAGGTAGAAGCGCTCTCTTCAAGCTACTAGAGAGTAGTTAATTTCTTTGTAACTTTTTCATATTACTTGTGACCAGGTAGTCACTATCTTACGCTTAGCTTTACTTTTCTTTTTTCTTTCTGTATCCTATCCTCTTGTTCCTATCCAGCTTGTTTTTCCTTTAAGATATTGTAAACCTTTCCTGCCCTTTTTGTCCTTTTGTGTCTAGTTTGGTTAATTTGTTGGTGTTACAAATCCCCTTGTTATGTTTTTATTTTATTTTTTTGAAAATGTGTTTATTAAAGGATCAATGCATACGAGAAAATACAAGATGCAACCATCCAAGTAAGACATCATGTACAAAAGTCAAAGGTACATGTAAAAAGGAAATAAACATAGACAAATCCACAACATATCAGCTCCCATGCAGATCCAATTTTAAGTGAAACCCACCCCTTCCAACCCCCCCCCCCAGCACCCAGCACTCCAATAATCCAAATAGGTCCTAGATTTCCAGCTCATAACACCCCGGCTGTCGCTCCCAACCAGCCATCAAAGACATATTGGCCCGCCACTGTTGGACTGTTGGCCGCGTGGTGCCAATCCAGTAGCGAAGAATTAGTTTCTTTGTGATTCCTAAGGCCACTAAAAGAAAGCGCCTTCCAGGCTCGCCAACACCCGCTTCCACCAGGGGACTTGTGACACCCAACAGCAACGTCTTATAAGACCAGTCTATAGATAATCCTATAACTTTCTCCAGTTCCCGAAGCACAAATATCCACAAGGGCCCTACATGTGAACATTCCAAAAAGTGATGTACCAAGGTGTCCCGGCGAGCCGGGCAACGGGGGCAGCAGTTATCAAGCCATAACCCCATCTGTCGCCCCTTACATCTCGTTAAATAAGATTGGTGCAGAATCTGCAGATGCACTTCCCGGAGACTCACATTAGGGGAGGCAGAGGCACATTCCTGAAAACACAGAACTAATTCAGCAGCAGTAACCTGCTCTCCCAAAGCTAGAGTCCAATCTGTTGCCATAGCATCAAGAAACCTACTAGACCGTCTTTCCCTCCCCACTTTATACCACTCCGAGAGCGTGTTGAATTCAGATGGGGTGGACAAAAACTGTTGATCCAGGGAAGTGAAAGTGGGCAAGTTACCCTCTGGTGAACGAAGCGCCAAACAATAGCTACGCAGCTGCAAGTATGCAAACAGAGACCCTGCGGTCCAACCCCAGAGGTCCCGGCACGCCAGAAAAGAGGGAACCGATCCCGACTCAACTTCAGCAACCTGCCCCACAAAACGACACCCAGACGTCCGAACCGAAGCAAAAAATGCATGTAACGATCCAGCAGGAAACTTAGGGTTGCCCACCAATTCCGTGAAAGGCGAAGGTCCCACCGCTCCCCCCAATGACGACCGCCACCAGCACCAGGCCATTCGCAAGGGTCGAAGCAAAGAAGGGCAGGGCCCCGCCCCATGCCACAGGAGGTTAAAAACTAACACCGGAGCTGACAAAAGGTACCAGAATCCAGCCGGAGCAAACCTGTCAACACCCGTACATAATTCATGCACCCATCTCAACAAAGCAGCAACATTATAAAGACGCAAATCGGGCAAGTTCACACCTCCTTGCTCGCGCCCCCTAATCAGTTTGTTATAGCCAATTTTCGCCCGGCGGGAGCGCCATATAAAGGACGAAACAACCCCCCTATAAGCCTGCACATCTTTCTGTTTGATCCAAAGGGGCACCATTTGTAGAGGATACAGGAGCTTCGGCAAGAGGACCATTTTAATAAGGGCAACGCGCCCCAGGAATGAGAGGGGAAATTCCATCCACCGCCTACACAAAGCTCGGACTGCATCTAATTTATCAAGTACGTTTTTCCGGTAAACCACCCCCGGGTCCGCATGCAGATATATTCCCAGATATTTGAGCGTACCCTTAGACCATTGCAGGGGAAAGGAAGGATCATGCCACAGAGTACATGGGGGCGGATCGCCAGAGCCTCCGACTTATCAAAGTTAATGCGCAACCCAGAAAAAGCTCCAAATCTCTGTATAAGATCTATTAAGCGAGGAACCCCCACCTCAGCGTCTCCCAGAAAGATGAGCATATCATCCGCAAACAAATTAATTTTAAATTCCTGGGAACCCAACCGAATACCACGCACATCGGGACTCTGACGTAGCCTAGCCGCAAGTGGCTCTAGCGCCAAGACAAAGAGCATCGGGGAGAGGGGACAACCCTGGCGCGTCCCCCTCTCGAGGTCAAAAGAGGAGGTAAGCTCCCCGTTGATCAGGATCTGGGCCATAGGATGGGCGTATAATGATCGAATCCCAGTCAGAAAGCTCCCCAGAATGCCGAACTGAGGAAGAACCCAAAAAAGATAATCCCATAACACTTTATCGAACGCCTTTTCCGCGTCTAGGCTAACTATGAGAGCGTTCTTCTGTCCCGGGTGTTGCCCAACAAGTCCAGGATTCTGCAGCACCGAAAGCGCCCTCAACACATTAGCAGATGAATAGCGGCCCGGCACAAAACCTGCCTGGTCCGAATGAACCAAGCTGGGCAAAACCCGACCCAGGCGAGCTGCCATAATAGCAGCAAACAACTTGATATCTTGATTGAGCAGAGAAATAGGTCTATAGGATCCCAGCTGATCTACCGCCCGACCCGGTTTCGGTAGAACCACAATATTAGCGTGAGTTAGTCTATGTGGAGGCAGGTCGCCTCCACAAAGAGCCACACATAGGGCTTGAAATGGGCCCACCACACATGCCCCCAACAACTTATAATATTCAGAACCCAGCCCGTCAGGCCCAGGGGCTTTAGCCAATTTTAGGGCCCGAATAGCTTGTTGGATTTCCAACCCTCGCACCGGGGCATTTAACAACTCTCGCTGCTCATGTCCCAAGGACGGAATCTGTAGGTCCTGAAAGAAAGTCGTCCTCTGTGCAGTGTCACAAGTCCCCCGGTCATATAGAGCCCTATAGTAATTAACAAAACTCTGCTGTATCCCCGCTTGGGCAGTTACCTCTCTACCATCAGGCGCCCGAATCTTTTTTTTTTATAATTCTTTATTCATTTTTAATTTCTTACATCAAGTGATAAATATATAATACATATAATATTCAATAAACACTTGAATATCCAACAATATTCATTTTAATATTAACATATAGAAAACCCCCATTATAATAAATTATAAATCATTTATTCTTATATTTATGTACCCACCCTAACCCCTTTATATGTTCTATCCTTGTGCTATGATATCTGATCTTTAGAAAAATAAGCCAATGGTCCCCAGATTTTATTAAATTTTTTAATATACCCATGTTGTAACGCTATTGCTTTTTCCATTTTATATATATGGCAAATAGAATTCCACCAAAAAGTAAAATTTAATTTTGTATAATCTTTCCAATTTTGTGTAATTTGTTGTATGGCGACCCCTGTTAGTATCAATAAAAGTTTATTATTATTTGCTGATATTGGACTCTGTGTTCTCATTGCTGTTCCAAATAAAATTGTGTCATATGTAAGTCCAACATGATTTTCTAATAATATATTAATTTGGGGCCAAATTGTTTTCCAGAAAGCATTTATACAGGGACAAAAATAGATTAAATGATCTAGTGTCCCTATTTCTATCTTACAATGCCAGCATCTATTAGATTTAGAACTATCTATTTTTTGTAACCGATTAGGGGTCCATAAAACTCTATGTAATAAAAGCATCCATGTTTGACTCATAGATGCTGACATTGTAGTATGTATTCTCCAGGACCAAAATTTTTGCCATTGAGTTGCAGAAATTGTCTGTCCTATCTCAATACTCCAAATGTCCCTAAGTCCTGTTTTTTTTTTATTTAAAAAACCATATAATAATTTATACCATTTTGCGGCTTGGTGTCCTAAAAATTCTACCTGAAAGCAATAGATTTGCAAACTATACTGAGTATTTAGATTTTTCCATTCAGGGAACCCTTCCTGAATAGCTTGCTTCAATTGTAACCATTTAAAATATTGTGTTTTGTTCAATCCAAATTTCTGTTGCAATTGTGAAAAATCAAGCAAGGATCCATTTACTATAACATCATTTAAAGATCGTATACCTGCCATTATCCATTGCTTCCATATTATTTTGAATCCACCAATTTTGATCCTGGAGTTCACCCAAATGGATTGATTTAACGATTTAGCTATTGGATCTGGTGTAATATTACTAATAAATTTTAATGTTTTCCAGGTATCTAATAGAATTCTGTGATCTTTATATTTCTTAGGCATTGTTATATTTATAAGATGTTCTGGATATAATGGAAACAGGAGCCGCCATTCTAAGTATAACCAGTCTGGTACATTCTCTATGAGTTCTGGGAGGATCCAATACATGCCCTGTCTTAAAATATAGGCTTGATGATACCTATAGAAATTTGGAAAATTTACCCCTCCTTCTCGAATAGTTTTTTGTAAAGTTGCTATAGCGATTCTTGGTCTTTTCCCAAACCAAAGAAATTTTGTAATTATACTATTTAATTTTTTATAAAATGACCCCTGAAAAAATATCGGAATCATACTCATTTGATAACAAACCACAGGTAAGATCATCATTTTTATTGTTTGAACTCTTCCCCACCATGAAAGATGTAAAGGATTCCATTGCTCATTTTCTATTACTGTATCATCAATTGTATTTTTTATAATAATTCCCAAATATTTTAGTCCTTCCTCTTTCCATTGGAATGAGTATGTATCAAATAATCCTTTGGTACAATGGACATTAATTGGAAGAATTTCAGATTTTTCCCAATTTATTTTGTATCCAGAAAATCTACCAAATTTTTCTAATAAATTTAATAAACATGGAATGGTATCTTCCGGTTTCCTCAAATATAAAAGAATGTCATCTGCATATGCAGATAATTTATATTCCCAATTTGAAAATGTGATACCCTTTATTTCCTTAGTTTGATTTATTGCAATTAATAAGGGTTCAAGAACAATATCAAAAAGTAATGGAGATAAAGGACATCCTTGCCTAACCCCTCGTAGCAAATCAAATCTTTCTGAAATGTTATTATTTATATTTAATCTTGCTCCGGGAGAGCTATACAATGTTTGAATCATTTTAATAAAAATGGGTCCTATTCCAAACCATTTTAAAGCTTGATACATAAATTTCCATTCCACTCTATCGAATGCTTTCTCTGCATCTAACGATATTAAAAAAGCTGGTTCGTTCATATTTTTCGCTATATTTAAAGAATGGAGTGCCAATCTGGTGTTATGTGAAGAGTGTCTTTTAGCAACGAATCCTGTTTGGTGTACATCTATAATATAAGGAAGAGCTTTTGCCAATCTTAATGCCAATACTTTAGCAAGCAATTTTTCATCTACATTCAACAATGATATAGGCCTGTAGTTTGAAACCAATGTAGGATCCCTGTTTGGTTTTGGTAAGACAATAATTACAGAATCAGCCATAGTACCTGATATATTTCCAATGTTTAACTGATATTGATATAAATTTAATAGATTAGGTAATATAATATTTTGAAAGGTTTTATAAAATTCAACAGTATATCCATCTCCACCTGGAGCGGATCCAACTCTAAGAGCTTTCAATGCTTGTTCTATTTCTTTTAATGATATATGTTCTTCTAAACTTCCTCTTATATGATCTGGAATATTCGGTCCAATAAATGAATTTAAAAACTCTAATCCATCTTGTTCTTTATTTTCATAAGAATCCGAAGTATGTAGATCCCTATAAAAATCAAGAAATTGTTTTACAATATCTTTAATGTTGGTGTGTGTATTGCCTTTTGTATCTTTTATTGCAATAATTTTAGTTTTCCTTTTTTTTGCTTTAAGAAAATTTGCTAGCATTTTTCCAGCTTTATTTGAGTTTCCATAATACCGAAATTGCTGACAGAACATTTCTTTCCTCACAAATTGTGAAGAGATTTCATTATATTTAGTTTTTGCTTTTAATAATTTTTGTAATACTACATTTTCCCATTTAATAATTAATTTTTTTTCTAATAATTTAATTTCTTCTTCCAAATTCATAAATTGTTTTTTAAGTTCTTTTTTTAAATAAGCCGAATATGATATAATGTTTCCTCTCATTGTAGCTTTACAAGCATCCCAAATAATTTCAATATTCATATTTTCTGTGTTATTAATTTGAAAAAATTCCTCCATCTTCATTTTTAAATCTGTTATAAAATTCCCATCCGCAAGTAAGGCATTATCAAATCTCCAAATTGATGTAAAATTATTTTTTATATCATTCTTCAAATCAATCCACACACCTGCATGATCAGAAATTATAATAGGATCAATAACTGCTTTTATAACTTTTTGTGCTAAATTATTAGAAACAAATATATAATCAATTCTTGAAAAGGATTTATGGACCTGAGAACAAAAAGAATATTCCTGATCATTAAAATGAAGAATACGCCATATATCAACCAAATCACAAGATTGTACCAAATTTTCTAGCCCTAACGATTTTATAATTTTACTAGGTTTCTTGTCCATAATAGGATCCATAACAGCATTGAAATCTCCAGCTACTACCAAATTTGAAGTAGCCAATGGAAGTAATATCTGTTGAATTTTTTTAAAAAACTCCATTTGATTTGAATTAGGAGCATATAAATTGAATAAGTCCAGGGTTGTATTTCCCATTACCATTTTGACATGTACCCATCTTCCTAATGGATCAATTTTTATAAGTTTAAAATCAGCAGTACATTTCTTATTTATAAGTATAGCTACTCCTGCCTTTTTTCCTAGGGCAGGAGCAAAAAAACATTTAGATACCCATCCCCCAATTAGTTTATTAGATTCATTCCCTGTAAGATGTGTCTCTTGCATGAAGTAAATATCCGCATTTTGCTTATGAAGAAAACCTAACATTTTTTTTCTTTTTACTGGGTGATTCAGACCATTGACGTTAATGGAAAAAATTTTAATTGTCATTTATTGTATTAAGTAAAAGTAAATATCTTCTTAATAATATTATTGTTATCAGATATCTGCACTTTTCATCATATATTCTAATTCTAATTATTAATTCTTTATCATTAAAATGTATCATATTTTCCCCCATCTCCCTGTACCCACCCTCCTTCCCACCCTCCCTTTTAATTAAATATTGTGTATACTTGGTATCACGCATCTTAAGTCGATAATAAAGAACTCCATAAAGACCTGTTCTTATTGTAATCTTTGAAATAATACGCTTCGGAGCCCGTGAGGTTACCAAAGAAGCAAGCAGTTTTCCCGCTTTGTTGCCCCAGCGATGTAGGCGATATTTATACATTTTGATATCTCTAAGGGCTCTATCTGCCAATAAATCATTAATTTGTCTACGTAGGTCAAAATATTGAGATCGAGCTGTCGTGGCACCCGGAGCATGTAAACTCCCACGCAGCGCGGCCAAATTTTGTACCAAGTCCAACAGTGTCTTATCTTGGGCTCTGCGCTTGCGGGTAGTGTACTCAATAATTTTACCACGCAAGATCGTCTTGCTTGCCTCCCAAAACACCACTTCAGATACATCAGAAGCAGGGTTTTCATTCACAAAGAAATCCCATTGTTGTTCCAGGAAATCCTTAAACTCAGCATCTTCATAGAGCGTGGGATTCATACGCCAACTAATAGTCGACCCCTGTGACCCCGGCCTATCAATGAGCTCCAGCCAAACCAAGTGGTGATCTGACAAAACACCATCTTCAATCACCACTCGTGGAATACCCGCCAGCAGAGAAGGAGCCACCAGCAGATAGTCCAAGCGACTGTGAACATCATGGACTTGAGAGTGAAAAGTGAAGTCAGATTCAGTTGGATGCAGTGTGCGCCATACATCAATCAGACCCTGTTGTTGCATCACAAAATTCACCCCCTTGTGGTCACCCCCTTTCAATCGAGGCTTAGGCGGCCTGCAATCAACAAGTGGGTCTGCAGTAATGTTAAAATCCCCACCTAAGACCAATTGGTATTCAGAAAAAGGCATCAGAGCCGCTACTAATACAGAAAAAAATCTATGGGAGTATACATTAGGTGCATAAAGAGAACAAAACACATATTTCTTCCCCAGGAAAACTCCAGCCCATATCACATATCGCCCCTCGGGGTCCTGGATCACTTTGTGCATACTACAGGAATTCTTTTTATGGAAGAGGAGAGCAACACCTCGCTGTCTGGAGTTATAGGAAGCAAAAGCGACCTCCCCTACCCAGTCTCTCTTTAGTTTAATATGTTCTGACACGCTGAGGTGAGTCTCCTGCAGCATTAACACATCTACTTTTAATTTCTTACAGTATTGAAGTAATTTGCTGCGCTTCACCGGGGAGTGCAAGCCATCAATATTGAAGCTGGCAATCTTAACAGAACTCACAAGCGCAGTTGGTAAGAAGTGAGTCTTCCCAAAGACAACCGGCCTGTGGGGCAGCAGCGCCGGTCTCCCAGCCAAACCAGCTCGCCACCCACTGAATTATCATTACTTTACCGATCAGAGACCCCAGGTGCATTCCACCCCCCCACCCCGCCCCACCAAAACCCTCCTCCCACCCCAATCCCAACTTCTTTCGTCCCCCCAACCCTACCCCCAGTTTCCCCTCGCATCTCAACCATTTTCAAACCAATCAATCCCCACACATACATCCAACACCCCAGCACTACCTCCATCCCACTCTCTCCCTCCTCACACGAACACTCTCGTCCCCCCATCCACCACCCAGCTTCCCATCTGAAAGCTAGAGTATGAACCCTCACAAAAACTCTAAAGGGTTACAACGCCCAGGTATATGTAAAACACAGCAAAACAGTAAAACAGTGCAAAAAATACTGAATAAACATCAAACTGGCAAAACTCTCAGACAGGCGTTCAGCATACTCTCAAACCAAGAGTCCAGAGGCCAGAAATCCTTGCAGTGCAGGTCCCCCACTCCCGATGGAAGTCAAGGCAGCATGGCTTCTTGTAACTCAAGGAGACTACATAGACTGGAATCGCGCCACGCAAACAGTGCACACAGGCGGAGGCAAAGCAAATGCCCCCAGCGTCCCCGGGTAGAACAGGATCAACACCACACTGTCGGATGACCAAAACAGCTTGATAGAAGAAAAACCACCAGAAATCTCACGACAGGCGCCCAGCAGCACTCCTAAGGTGCCGGCAGCTTCTCGAGGAACTTTTTCAAATCGTCCGCCGTGCTCAGAGTGACAGTCCGATTTTCATGAGTTAGGCGCACCTTAGCAGGGTAAAGAAATGCAAATCTTATTCCCCTCGTGACCAACTGCGAGCAATACGGCGTAAGGGCCCTGCGCTGCTCCGCAACTTTGGTGGAGAAATCTTGAAATAACATAATCTTGGCCCCCTCATAGGACAGAGATCTGGTTTTCTTGAACAGGTCCAACAGGCGCGCTTTGATTGCATAATTATGGAATCTGGCCAGCACCGGCCTCGGGCGGCCTGGCCCGTCTCCATCGCGACGTTGGCCAACACGATGGAAACGCTCTACCACTACAGGGCCAGCCTGCTCCGCCAGACCCAGCTCCTTCGGCAGCCATCTTTCCACCACGTGGAGAAGGTCAGAATCTTTCACTGACTCCGGGAGCCCTATCAGACGGAGGTTCTTTCTGCGGGCCCTGTTCTCCTGATCCTCCACTCTCTCGAGCAATTGACACACTCGGGTCTCCAAGGAATCAATCCTGCCATCCGCGACCACCGCTCTGTCTTCCTGTGCCGAAACATGTACCTCCACCTGGTGAATCTGTGTTGCGTGTCCAGCCAGCACATCCTTGATCTCGTCCATTGAAGCATGCAGCTTGGCCAGCTTGCCGTCCAGGAGTTGGGACAAGTTCCGCATGGATACCTGCAGCACCTCATCCGAGGTGCGTTCCGCCGTCATCTCTGTCACCTCTGTTTGGGTCCCCGCCATTTTATGTATCGGCGCCATGCTGCTTCTTGGGGCCTTCGGCGCTTTTGTCGGCAGCCCCCGTGCCGCCACCGCGAGTCACGAGTCAAACGCTCCTCAGACCGGCGGGAGCGAACCCGGAAGTGCAGGAGCCGCAGAAAATCAATAAAGAACTGGTGGCGGCAGGCGATCGGGGAGCCGAATGGTGTAGGGAGGACGGAGCTCCGCGTTCAGGCGTCCGTTCAGGTTCCTGCCATCACGTGACCCCCCTGTTATGTTTTTATTTTAAATATTGTCCACTGTTTTTATTTATTTGATTTGACTTTTTTGTTAAAAAATGGCGGTATATCAAATAAAATAACTAACTGTAGAGAGCACTTCAAATTGGATTTCAGCACTGTAGTTGCCTTTGTTTACATCCACATCTCTGCCTTCTAATTTAGAACCCTTAGAGGGGCATAATTTAAAAAAAAAACCCCATCTAAATCCCCTTTTTGGCTTAAGTCACTAGATGCTGAAGTTGGTAGCAGGGCAATGTCATCTTTATTGTAAACCGTTTCTATCCCATGTACTGTCAAATGTATCTTTATTGTAAACCGCTTCGAACTTCACGGTATAGCGGTATATAAGAAATAAATTATTATTATTATTACCTGCACATTCAGCAATCTACTCGCCCAGACTGTCACTACGTCTATCCCTATACCACATTCCCGACCAAAAAATCACCCAAGTCCCTTTTAGGCGAAGGAAGGGCCAGTCCTTCGCCTAAAAGCAGGATTCTGTACCCAAAGTCTGTCAAAAAACAATGCCAGTTACAGAATCCTGTAAGTTCCCCCCCACCCCACCTCAACGATCGTGGCAGGAGAGATCCCCCCGAACTGCCACGAACCGGCAGGAGAAATGCCCAATCTCTCCTGCCGGCACCCCCCAACAAAATGGCAATCGCCGGCAGGAGGGATCCAAAGCGATCCTGCTGGAAGGCATTCACTCCCCTCCCCTCCCCGAATGCCAGCAGGAGGGATCCCAAGCCCTCCTGCCGAAGACGAACCCCCCCGAATACCGGCAGGAGGGATTCCAAGCCCTCCTGCCAAAGATGGCCCCACGTGAGTGCTCCCACCACTACCCCGACACCCCCCCACTACCCCGGATCCCCCCCTAACCTGTCAGTTGGCCAGCCGGACAGGTCCCCGGTCTGGCTGGCAGGCCCGCCATCCTCAGAATGGCGGGCCAGCCCCTTCCCAGTGTATTCTGGGATGCACCGGGGAGGAGCCTAGGGCCTGATTGGCCTAGGCACCTAAGGCTCGCCCGTATGAGGGGCCTTATGCAACTGGGCTAACTGGAATTGGCCCAGTTGCCTAAGGCTCCTCCTATGGGCGGGGCCTTAGGCACATGGGCCACTGTTTGGAACACCTGAGGATGGTAATAGTCGAAACACGGACCGTGTTGGGTCCACAGCATAGTTTTTTATGTGGATTAACTGTATATGTGCTGGATTGAATAAACATATGCATCAGGTACATCCATTCCACAGTATTGTTTTTGTGCTTGGTTTCCCCTTTCTGTTGTGGAACCACTGTAATGCAAGTATTTTGCCCCGTAACACATCTGCAATGTAGCTTGTAGTGTAATTGACACCTGAATCTAGTTAATTTTACTTGTTGTTTTGTACTAAAATGTTTTGTATTTCCCATGCTGTTCAGGGATCCGGGCATACGAGCAGCTGGGCCAGAGAGCCTTTGGTCCTGCGGGCAAGATCGTGGCTGGGATTATCATCAGCATGCACAATGTTGGAGGTGAGAAGGAGCCACAGAGGCTCCAGCACTGACACCACTGGCAACATACTGTACTATAACCAGGGAATCAGTAATGTGAGCTGTGGCAATCTGCAAGGGCCATGGTCTCTCGTGTAATGCAGAACCTTTGTGCCAGGGGAGAAAATTAACTAGGAATTTTATATTTCTTATCTTGTATTATCCTTGTTTTATTCAAATCCGTCTTCCTCTGGCATCTTACAGAGGTCAGATAGAGGAAAGAGAAAGAGGGTAAGTAGAGCAGTTGGGGTGGGGGGTGGGTGAAGGATGGTTGGGAGAGACCAAAAGAGAGAATGAAATAAAGAATGAGGAGGATTAAGGGAGGGAGGGAAGGAGAGAAAGAAAGAAAACGTCAGTGGGTAGAAACACATGAGAGACGGAATAATATGACAGAAGAAAAGAAAGAGAGAAGAAGATCAGATGGGATAGTGCTTGTGTCCATATCAGAGTCTGATTCCAAGGTCCAGCTTCTGCTCACAGGACTTGTCAGGCCTGGGGATGGTACAGAAACTGTGTGCATTGCTCTGAGGGGAGGGTAAAGCTAGATTTAGCCATCATCCGCCATTACATCCAATGGCCAGATTTTAGGAAGAGATGGGAGCCACACTGGGTTATGGAGAGAGCTTTGGGCTAGAGCCCTTGGCTGAAAACTATTACTGCAGTGAGCGGGTAAGGTAGAAAAGGAGACTGAAAGTGGGGGAGGGGGGCGGGAATCCCAGCTAGTTGCAAATAAATAAAGGCTTCTGGTACTACAGTCCCAGTAATGGTAGTTTAAATTGAGCTGTAGGCCCAACGGGAATAGAACATTGTTGGGTCATAAAATAAATAACTAAACAGGGAGAGCAAGGGAGCCACAAATAACTTTAATGAAAATATTCTTCTGGATTTATTTTTATGTAATGTATTTTTACTTTTCCTGCTTTCACAGCAATGTCAAGCTATTTATACATTGTTAAATACGAGCTGCCACTAGTGATCCAGGCCTTCCTGGGACAGACTACAAGCACAGGGTGAGTGAGTCCAAGAATGGGAGCCGCTTACGCGAACAGCGAGGCACTCCACCCCTTGCAGCTTCACGGGAAAGAAACTGAGCCACGGAGCCCCCCAAAGGGGAGTTCAACCCTGAGTTAAGTCTACCATGCTTTGTCCTTGCCAGCTTCAGTTTCCTTAATGAGGGAGGTTGATAGCTGTCATCTCGGCCATGAGTGATGAGTTTACAGAATGCAGCAGCTGGGCCACACTTGGCTTTGTTTTGTATCTAAAATTGGACACATCTGGACGTCAGTGCTCCATTCTCATGCCCTTCAAAAGCTGCCAGAGCTATTGCAGCCAATACTTATTTCCCCCCCTCCCACACACACTCACACAGCTGCCAGTTCAGATCACTACAGCACTGGGAGGACAGCCCACACAATGCAGTCTCAGAGCACTCAACCACACACGAACTCCAGGCTAGCTTCAGTTGTTGATCCAGTCCTGGTTTTCCATATAGTCTTGAGTTGGGAAATTAATTCCTGGTTTTCTAAATCTCTTCCATGTACCTGCCTTGCAAACTGCATGTGGAATACAAGGTAGAAAAACCTCCATGGAGCTAGGTTGGCTGCATTGCATCTTGTCCACTTGCATGGATTTAAAGCAGTGTTTTTGTAACTGCTTCCAGTCCTCATCATCCTTGAAAATGAATTTTGAATACTCTTAAGGTATTAACACAGCCCTTCAGCATTCATCCTCCATAGGCCCCAGGAAGCCAGGGGTATCAGACCTTACAAACAGCTTTTTGTCTCTTCCCTCTTAGGGAATGGTACACGAATGGGAACATTTTAATTGTAGTCGTCAGTGTTGCTATCATCCTGCCTCTAGCTCTCATGAAACACTTAGGTAAGCATCCACCTGTCGCTGTCCTTTTATTAATTTCCATTCTCTTGTGACCACACTTGCAACCATGAGTATATGGTCAGTTTCTTTCTACATATTGAATACTGTTTATTTTCTCTACAGGATATTTGGGGTACACCAGTGGTTTCTCTCTTACCTGTATGGTGTTTTTCCTCATCTCGGTAAGCAAAACCTGCTTCACATACTATCTATGTGTTTCCATTACTTTATTAAGGTTACCTTATGGCTCCAGAAAAAGGAGGACGGATTGAGACATCCGGGTTTTACTTCCATTGAAAGCAGTGGAAGTAAAACCTGGATGTCTCAATCCATCCTCCTTTTTTGAAAGCCATATGGTAACCCTACTCTAGATCCCTGGTACTGAAAGGCAGGAATGGGGGGAGGGGAGGGGGCTGAGGCATACAAAAGCCCTATTTTACTCAGGGCATCTCGGTCAGGACATTACAATTTCCAGCCTGTTTTAAAAAAGGATGGTTGCATCCAGGGCCTTTTGTAAAATATATGTAGGGCCATGGCAGTATATGTATATTTCCCTGAACATGAGCAAGCATTTTAAAAAATATACATTTACAAAGAAGCATGCAAACATTGGCACTTTCATATGTAAGTGCTGATTTTTGCCCACTTATACGTCAGAGCTGCCAAGTTACCCTGTTCCAGGAGAGAGATTGTAGGTCTATCCTAGATTTCTGATAACCTCATTCAGGTGCATTGTGGGTAGAATTAGTGATTGCAGATACTACATTTGCACTAGGGATGTAAGTTCAAAACCAGGACTGGCCATTTTACTGAAAGCCCTCCCTCTAGGTAACCTGGCAGCTTGGTGTCAGGTCAAAACCGCGGAAGACAAAGGCGCGCGCCAACAACTGAGCGCAGCGCGGAGGTGCGCGCACCGAAGAAAATAACTGTTTTTAGGGGCTCCGACAGGGAGGTGGGGAGAGGAACCCCCCAATTTACTTTATACACATCATGCCGCATTGTGGGGGCGTTGTGGGGGGTTTGGGGGGTTGTAATCCCCCACATTTTACTGAAAACTTCACTTTTCCCTAAAAACAGGGAAAAAGCTAAGTTTACAGTATAATGAGGGGGGTTACAACCCCCCAAACCACCCACAACGCCGCCGTGATCTGTATTAAGTAAAGTGGGGGGGCTCCCCAACAAAACCCCCCGTCGGAGCCCCTAAAAACTGTCATTTTCTTCGGCGCGCACCTCCGTCTTGCGCTCAGTTGTCGGCGCGCGCCTTTGTCTTCCGCGGTTTTGTCTATGAACCGGCAGCTCTGACATGTTTGCCACAGAGACGTCAAGTTGCCCAGTTCCAGGACGGAGACTTGGTAGCCAGTTCTGGTTTTGAAATTGCATCCAAGAACAGCATGGTATCTGTAGTCCCTGATTTTGCCTACTGAAATCAGTACTGCAGGTCTTACACTGTACTAGGATAGGCTGGTCCAGGACCAGCCCAAATTCTCCCTCCTGGAACCAGAAAACTTGGCAGCTCTGGTGTCAATATTCACCTGTAGAGGAGCCATATTTCAGAAAATTACATATTATGCAGGTTTTGAGGAAATTGCACTGGCTGCCAGTAGCATTTCGGGTTCAGCCTAAGGTTATTTCTGTGACTCATCAAACTATTTATTGTCAAAAACCGTGGTATTTTCGCCAAGTTGCGATTCCATATCAGCCAAATAGATCTTTGCGATCTGAAGACCAAAGGCTTATTGAACCTGATAGTGCAGGGGAGATATGCAGATACAAGGGCAATGGCTTTTTTATATTGCTGCTGTCAAATTGTGGAATGCTTTAGTAGGGCAATTCCGATTATCTGTTCAAACTGATTACGATTTAAGAAACAGCTAAAAACCCAGTTCTTTGTTGAAGCATTTTTGTGATGTATCTGTTTGATTTTACTGCGGAAGAATTTAACTATGAGTAAAGATTTTAATGTTTTTTTTTATATTTTGTAGTTGATTTTATGCACGTTTTAATTTTATAAACTGTCTAGTACAGTGTTTTTCAACCTTTTTACACCTATGGACCGGCAGAAATAAAAGAATTATTCTGTGGACCGGCATCGGTCCGTGGACCGGCGGTTGAAGGACACTCGTGGGCCAAACCCCGCCCATCTCTACCCAATCTCCACCCCAGACCCCGCCCCATAATAGTACTGATTGCACCTTGCACGTCCCGTGCCTCATCTGGAAGCTTTCCCTCTGACATTGCAACATCAGAGAGAAGGCTTCCGGTTCAGGCGCAGGACGCCCGTAGGAGCCACTGCCCATGGCTTTGTGCACTGGATCATTTAGGAAGAGGGAGCTGGCTCGAAGATAACGCCGCATCGATCGCACCGTAGACCAGCAGTTGAAGCACACTGTTTGGTCCTGATGCACGTGCTGGCCCTGTGGACCGGTAGGAAATTTCTGTGGACCGGCACCGGTCCATGGACCGGTGGTTGAAGAGCACTGCTCTAGTATGTAAACTTTTAAATAAATAAATAAAGAGGAGTCAGTTAGGCAGCCAAGCTCAGAAGGACTAAACACGACGCCAAACTGTGTAATATAGTAAGTGAAAGCAATCTCAAGGATAGTATGACGCAAGATCTGATCACGTTGGAAAACTGGTCCTCGACATGGCAGCTGGGCTTCAACGCTAAAAAGTGTAAGGTCATGCATCTTGGCAGTAGAAATCCATGCAGAACATACACCTTGAATGGAGAGGCACTAGCTAAGACTTCAGAAGAACGGGACTTGGGAGTTATCATCAGTGCAGACATGAAGGCTGCCAAACAAGTAGAGAAGGCCTCATCCAAGGCAAGGCAAATGATGGGATGTATCAAGAGAAGCTTCGTCAGCCGCAAACCTGAAGTCATCATGCCACTTTACAGATCCTTGGTGAGACCTCATCTGGAATACTGTGTACAATTCTGGAGGCCGCATTACCGTAAGGATGTGCTTCGAGCCGAGTCAGTCCAGCGGATGGCCACTAGAATGGTCTCCGGACTCAAGGGTCTCTCATACGAAGAAAGACTGGGCAAATTGCAGCTCTATACTCTAGAGGAGCGCAGGGAAAGGGGTGACATGATTGAGACATTTAAATACGTCACAGGTCGTGTCGAGATGGAAAACGACATATTCTTTCCCATGGGACCCTCGGTCACAAGAGGGCACCCGCTTAAACTCAGAGGAGGGAAATTTAGTGGTGACACCAGGAAGTACTTCTTCACGGAAAGGGTGGTGGATCATTGGAACAAACTTCCTAGGCAGGTGATCAAGGCCGCCAGCGTGCTCGACTTTAAGAATAGATGGGATATCCACGTGGGATCCCTACGAGGGTCGAGCTAAGGAACTAAGTCATCAGCATTCAGACTTAATGGGGTGGGTCAGTAGAGTGGGCAGACTTGATGGGCTGTGGCCCTTTTCTGCCGTCATCTTTCTATGTTTCTATGTTTCTATGTTTCTAACTGCCCCCTCAATCGTTCCTCTAAAGCCCTGGCCAAAATGAGCATTTTGCAAAGCCACTAGGGAAGACTCAAGGCACACATGGAAATTTTTTTAACGTATACTTGTATTGCTGTGTCTGATCAGGAACACACATATGAGGGTCAATATTCAGCTGGGCCATGATCGGGCTTTGACACTGAATATTTGGTGTATGCAGACAGAGTACAAGTTTATTAATTTTTAATATACCGACCATCTACGGGAATCTAGCCGGTTTAAAATAAAATATTAAAAGAAGAATAAAAATATAATACTAGTAGGGAATAAGCTTAAAGAGAGGAAGGGAGGTGTACATTGAGGACATTGATAAGACGAACTGGAAAGTGGTGATAAAGAAAAGGGAGGGGTAAGGTTACATTATTAGAGGTTAAAAACTAAAAAAAAAAAAAAAAGTTGAAAGGAAATTGAAGGGAAGAGGATAAAACATTGGGGATGGGATCGCTTCTTGAAAGCGGTTGGCTAAAATGAAGATGAGAAGGATCAAGAGCAGTAGAATGCATCTTGAAATAAGAATGTTTTTAACTTTGTCTTGAATTTATCGATTAATTTTTTGTGGCGGAATTGAGATGGCAGAGCATTCCATAACACATAGCTGGTTACGTCAATATTCAGAATTTAAGTGGCTGTGGGTTGCCACATTTATCTTTGTGGTAACTAATTTGTGCAGTTACCCTGGCTGGTTAAGTACTGAATAGCCCAAAATCGAGAGTAAACTATCCAATACAACATGTATTTATGATTCATATACCGATAAAGAGGACCTCATACACCCAGGACATATGTCTTAGTTTTATAATTGAATCGCTAATAGTTTTATAGATGACTGTGCATATCAGAAAAGAACAATGGAAAAAAGGAGCACTTAAGGCCAAGGGCAAAGAAAGTTAATTGCTCCTTTTTTCCCATTGTTCTTTTCTGATATGCACAGTCATCTATAAATCTATTAGCAATTCAATTAAAAAGCTAATATTTTCTGTAGGACCAATGATGAATACACTACCCCAGTAAGAACATGAAAAAGCAAATTAATGTCCCGGGTGTATGAGGTCCTCTTTATCTGTATATGAATTATAAATACATATTGGATTGTTTACTCCTGATTTTG
This sequence comes from Geotrypetes seraphini, assembly GCF_902459505.1. Taxonomy (NCBI): domain Eukaryota; kingdom Metazoa; phylum Chordata; class Amphibia; order Gymnophiona; family Dermophiidae; genus Geotrypetes; species Geotrypetes seraphini. The sequence continues at coordinate 463,541,076 of NC_047084.1, forward strand.
GCATATTTTGATTATTTTTTGAGTAAACATTATTTCTCCTTTTGTGTTTTTTTTTAATTTTTAAGTATCAAAAATCGGCATTTAACCAACTGCTGACTCCGCCCCAGAACACCTCCACAATAGCCAGTTTTAACTACCGTATTTGCCGGCGTATAAGACGACTGGGCGTATAAGACGACCCCCCAACTTTTAGTTAAAAAATAGAGTTTTGTGTTATACTCGCCGTATAAGACTACCCCTTCTTCCGCACACCTTCTCTACCGCCCCGGGTGCAGCACAGCCGGCCAGGTTCCCTTACTTTTGTGGCACTTCCCTGACCGACCGACAACAGCCCCGGTCCGACAAACCTCCCTGCCCTTAACCGCGAATCTAAATTACCTTCTTACAGCTGCTGTAAGAAGGTATTTAGATTCGCGGCTACAGGGCAGGGAGGTTTGTCGGACCGGGGCTGTTGTCGGTCGGTCGGGGAAGTGCCACAAAAGTAAGGGAACCTGGCCGGCTGTGCTGCAACCGGGGCGGGGCGGCCGCCCCTCTCTCTTGGTAGCCACTCGAACCGCGAGGCTACTCTCCTTCTCCTTATCTGCCCTGCCTGCAGCACAGAGCCGAACGGAAGTCTTCCCGACGTCAGCGCTGACGTCGGAGGGAGGGAGGGCTTTGTTTAAGCTTTGTTTAAGCCCTCCCTCCCCTCCGACGTCAGCGCTGACGTCGGGAAGACTTCCGTTCGGCTCTGTGCTGCAAGCAGAGAAGGTAGGGAGAAGAAGAGCCGCGTACATCCAGAAGACTGAGCATCCAGCCCCGCAGGAGCCCCGCGACCCTCGGAGGCGTCCCCATGGGATCCCCGCGACCCTAGGGGGCGTCCCCACGGGATCCCCGCGACCCTAGGGGCGTCCCCGTGCAGCTCTGTAATGTAAAGTAAGGACATGTAAAACAGTACCCGGCGTATAAGACGACCCCCGACTTTGGGGAGGATTTTAAGGTACTGAAAAGTCGTCTTATACGCCGGCAAATACGGTACTCATTTTCAGCGGTGATATCTGATTAAGTGCCTCTGGAAATTAGCAGATAGACCTGAACAAGTGTTTTAACCGGTCAGCAGACGTTTCTGGCTAGTTAAATTGTTTTGAATATTGACCAGATAATTTTTGGGACCGCCCAAACCATGCCTTCCACACACCCCCTTTGAATCCTGCAGCAGGCACACGAGCAAAATTGCAGCACTGTGAAATCAGCACTTACACAAAGGATCTTCAAGACATAAGAACATAAGAATTGCTGCTGCTGGGTCAGACCAGTGGTCCATTGTGCCCAGCAGTCCGCTCACACGGCGGCCTCCAGGTCAAAGACCAGTGCTCTAAAATGAGTCCAGCCTCACCTGTGTACGTCCCAGTTTAGCATTTCCGCACAGTATTTATTAAATATCTCAAAAGCAAATTACACCACTATCTGCAAGGTGAGCCAGCTTGCCTGACTAGTCACATGACATTCTATGGCATGCCCTCTTACCACTTCTCCTGTCCCAACCATTTCCCACAAAAATATGAATGTGAGGAAACTTTTTGATGAACCCTCGTGTATGTATGCAGTTTGTACATGTATATGCCACTAGGTGATTGCTGTTCAAGGCTTCTAAAATGATCTCCAGAGTCTGCCCTAGCTTCAGGAAAAGGATTTCTTTAGGAATATTTGGGGATCCATTCTTCATGTCATAGAAACATGACAGCAGATAAAGGCCAATGGCCCATCCAGTCTACCCATCTGCAGCATCCACTGTCTACTGAGATACATGAGGGGATAACTGCCAATGTCTACATCACCTCTTCCAAGCTTTATGCAAAGATTGCACCAACATATGTGTGCCTTGCAACCCTCCCAACCAAATCTTTTCCAGAGGGCAAATGGTAAAACTAGAGGGCATAAATTGAAGTTGCAGGGTGGTAGACTAAGAAGTAATGTTAGGAAATTCTTTTTCACGGAGAGGGTGGTTGATACCTCTTGAGAGAGGTAGTGGAGATGAAAACGGTGCCGGAATTCAAAACAGTGTGGAATGCACACAGAGGATCTCTAACTAGAAAATGAATGGTGTAAATTGAAGAAGTAGGGCCAGTACTCGGCAGACTTGTATGATCTGTGCCACATAAATGGCAATTTGATTTAGGATGGGCTGGGGAGGGCTTCAACGGGAACTCCAGGAATTGGAACCTAAAGACAGTACTGGGCGGACTTCTATGGTCTGTGGCCCAGAAATATCAAAGAAAAAAGACGATTCAGTTTAACCATACATTTATAATGAGTGTAACTATTGGGCAGATTGGATGAACCATTCAGGTCTTTTTCTGCTGTCCCTGAGAACTTCCACATGTCTGTCCCGCACTTTCTTGAATTCAGAGTCTTTATCTCCACCACCTCCACCAAGAGACTTTTCCACACATCTACCATTCTTTCTTTAAAAAGTATTTCCTTAGGCTATTCCTGATCCTATAACCTCTTAACTATGCCCTCTCATTATGGAATTTTCTTTCATTTGAAACAGGATCACCTCCTGTACATTAATGCCACTGAGACATTTAAAGGTCTTGATCGTATCCTTTCTCTCCTGCCTTTCTTCCAAAGTATACATATTAAGCTTTCTTAAGTCTGTCCCCATACGCTTTATGACCTATTTTGTAGCTGCCCTCTGGACTGACTCCATCTTATTTATATCATAAGAACATAAGAATTGCCATCTCTGGATCAGACCTTAGGTCCATCAAGTCCGGTGATCCACTCACGCGGAGGCCCAGCCAGGTGTAACCTGGCAAAACCTTAGTCACCCGTATCCTTCTATGCATCTTGCGAGGAGATGTGCATCTAACTTGCCCTTAAATCCTAGAACGGTGGGTTCCGCAGCAACCTCTACCGGGAGAGCGTTCCAGGTGTCCACCACTCGCTGTGTGAAGCAGAACTTCCTGGCATTTGTCCTGGGCTTGTCCCCCCTCAGCTTCAGTCCATGACCTCTTGTCCTAGTCACATTTGACATTGTAAATAACTTTTTATCCTGCTCTATTTTGTCGATTGCTTTTGTTATTTTGAAAGTCTCAATCAGATCCCCTCGCAGTCTCCTCTTCTCAAGGGAGAACAGTCCCAGTTTTCTAAGTCGTTCCTTGTAGCTCAAGTTCTCCATACCTTTTACTAGCTTCATTGCTCGCCTCTCACCCTCTCCAGCAGTTTTATATCCTTCTTTAGGTAGGGAGACCAGTGTTGGACACAATATTCCAAGTGTGGTCTGACCATTGCTCTATAAAGCGACATTATTGACCCTCTCCGATCTACTCGTGATTCCCTTCTTTATCATGCCCAACATTCTATTTGCTCTCTTTGCTGCCGCCGCCACACATTGTGCTGACAGTTTCAGGGTCCTATCTATCAGTACACCCAGGTCCTATTCTTGTTCGCTCTTAGAGTGCAACCTAGAGTGCAACCTAGAGTTGCACCTGACATTCTATACTCGTGCTCCTTGTTCTTTTTGCCCAAATGCATTTCTTTGCATTTTTCCACATTAAACTTCATCTGCCATTTCTCTGCCCATCTCTCTAATTATCTCAAATCTCTCTGGAGTTCCTCGCTGTCCTTTTTTGATCTGATTGCCCGACATAACTTCGTGTCATCTGCAAACCTGATGATTTCACTGGACGTTCCTTCTTCTAGGTTGTTGATGAAAATATTAAATAAGATGGGCCCAGGAACCGAGCCCTGGGGCACACCGCTAGTCACTTTCTCCCAGTCTGAGAGCTTCCCATTTATGCACACCTTCTGCATTCTGTTTTCCAGCCATTTGCCTATCCACCTTAGTATGTCTCCCTCTATTCCGTGGCTTTGTAATTTCCTGAGAAGTCTTTCATGTGGAACTTTGTCGAATGCTTTCTGGAAGTCCAAGTATATTATATCCACCGGTTCTCCGCTATCGATTTGTTTGTTCACTGTCTCAAAGAATTGAAGTAAATTTGTCAAGCATGACTTCCCTTTCCTGAAGCCATGTTGACTGGCTCTCATCAGGTCATGAGTATCCAAGTGCCGGACTATGCTATCTTTAATCAGTGCTTCAACCATCTTTCCAGGGACAGATGTAAGACTCACCGGTCTATAGTTGCCCGGTTCTCCTCTTGATCCTTTTTTTTAAATTGGGATGATGTTCGCTATCTTCCAGTCGTCCGGTATCTGTCCAGTTCTAATTGACAGGTTAGCAAGGTTTTGCAGTAGTTCTCCGATTTCTACCTTTAGTTCCTTTAATACTCTCGGGTGAATTCCATCCGGTCCAGGGGATTTGTCACTTTTAAGTTCGTCGATCTGATAGTATAGCTGGTCCAAATCCACTTCTGCTGTGGTGAGGCTGTCCTCTATTTCTCCCTTGAACACTTTCACTGTTTCAGGTATTGATGTAATGTCCTCCTTTGTAAAGACAGACGCAAAGAAGGAGTTTAGTCTGTCTGCAATTTGTTTGTCTTCTTTGATGTATCCTTCTCTTCCTTGGTCGTCTAGCGGACCTACTGCCTCTCTTGCATGTTTTTTCCCTTTTACGTATCTAAAAAAGGGCTTGAAGTTTTTGGTCTCTTGCGCTATTTTCTCTTCATAGACCTTTTTGGCATTCCTCACCACCTTGTAACATTTCTTCTGATCGCCTTTGTGGCTGTTCCAAGCTTCAGTTGTTTTTTCGTGTTTCCATTTTTTAAAGGAGTTCTTTTTTTCTCTTACGGCATTCTTCACCTCTTTAGTAAGCCATGCTGGTTCTCCTTTGCTTTTATTTTTCCGTCCTTTGGATATCTGTGGAATGTAGAGATTTTGTGCTTCCATGATAGTATTTTTTCAGTAGGGATCATGCCTGATCTACCGTTTTAATTGTGTCTATCCTTAAGGTTAAGGTTTTGGTACGTTTCCCCTTCCCGATGTCAAGTTTAAAGCTGATCATGTTGTGATCGCTCGTCCCTAGTGGGACCATGACTTCTACTTCTTTTGTCTGACCAGTAATGCCATTTAGGACCAAGTTTCCATGTAGGTCAGTTTCCATGACCTGTTGCTGCCATTCCCATAACAATTGCTTTGTTCGCTTATTACAATATAAATATCTCTAGGCCTAGAGATGTCCACCCACATGTCTCCACCTGTTTTTTGTCTCCCTGACAAATGCAGGAATTCTCTCTCCTCATGTGTGCTGCCAGCTGCCAAAGTAAAATCTGCGCCCCTCCCCCCTACTTTACAGTGACATGCTCTCCAAAAACCTACAGGTTAAGGACAGAGAGAAAAAAGTCTCTTCCTAGATCAGGATAGGATCTTAGTCCCACCAGTACATGCAACAGGTTGTGGGACCCTTAGAGTCAACTGGAGTTCTGGGGTGGGGGGGAGTCACTGACTGACACTCCCTTCTTTCATGTTTATCAGAAATATTTTTTTTTTGTACTGACAGGTGATGTACAAGAAATTCCATATTCCTTGCCCCCTGAATGAGACCATATACAATGAGCATCAGGTATACTACAATGGATACAACAGCACATATGAAAAGGAGGAAAGTGAAGATGTATGCATGATCAAAATCTTCACCGTCAACTCCCAGGTGAGAGACAGATGGGGTCCTAGTCAGATGTGACCATGTGCAATGAACTCAGAGCACATCAGAACTCTGAACTCTCCATCCATTCTTTATTTTAAAAATATTTACAGTGGTACCTTGGATTACGAGCATAATCCGTTCCAGGAGCATGCTCGTAATCCAAAATGCTCATTTATCAAAGCAAGTTTCCCGATAGGAAATAATGGAAACTCGCTTTGATACGTTCCCTCCCCCCCACGAGAACTGGCATTGCTCCTCCCAAAGGCCCCCCCTGCGATCTGGCACCCTCCCCCCGCCGTGATTGGGCACCCCCCTGCCGCTTCTTACCGTCATCTGGGCACCGGCACCGGCATGTCCTATGCATTGGTGCCGGTGCCCGAAGATCGGCTTCCTCTTCTGCTGGGCCTTGAGCATCTGTGTATGCTCAAGGCCTGCTAGTTCACACAGGCCTTAAGTATGCGCAGATGCTCAAGGCCCAGCAGAAGAGGAGGCCGATCTTCGGGCACCGGCACCAACGCATAGGACATGCCGGTGCCAGTGCCCAGATGACGGTAAGGAGCGGCGGGGGGGGGTGCCCAATCGCGTCGGGGGGGGTGCCGGATCGCGGGGGGGCGCTCGTAAATCGAGCCAAGCTTGGTTTCCGAGGCGCCGATTTTGCAAATGTTTTGCTCATCTTGCAAAACACTCGCAAACCGGTGCACTCGTAAACCGAGGTACCACTGTATATTCCATTTATCTTAATATCCTAATCCAGGGCTGCCCAAGTCCGGTCCTCGAGATCTACTGGCAGGCCAGGTTTTCAGGATATCCATAATGAATATGCATGAGAGAGATTTGCCTGCACTGCCTTCTTGTTATGCAAATCTCTCTCATGCATGTTCATTGTGGAAATCCTGAAAACCTGGCCTGCCAGTAAATCTCGAGGACCGGACTTGGGCAGCCTTGTCCTAATCTTTAAAAACATATTAAAACAAACTAAGCAAACAAACATAATCTGTAAATACATATTAGAAAACAAAAATACAATCATATCTTAATAAACCTCATCATAAGAAACCTAGTAATCTCATCAGACCTGTTATATCACACCAGCCCTTTTCAACAAACTCAGTCTTTACCATAAGTTTGTTGAAAAAGAAGGGTTTTTAGCTCTCTTTTAAAATGACTTACTGTTTGTACTTCTTGGATCTCCAGCGTTAGGGCATTCTTTTATTTATGCCCTACCACTAAAAAATGTAGTATGCATGCACAAGGCCAGATTAAGGCTTACAGCCCCAAGCATTTTGCCCAGTCCCTCAAGCCTGGCCACTGTTGCCCAGCCACCCCCCCCACCCATACTTTGTAGTGAAGACTGGCAGGAAGGATGCCCACTCCCTCATGCCTTGTCACTGCTGCCCAGATCCCCCCCAAAAAAACACCCCCAGACTCTCCCTTACCTTGTAGTGAAAACTGGCAGGAGGGATGTTTACTCCTCCTGCCGGCAGGCCTGCCTCTTTAAAATGGCAGGCCTTCCCTTTCCTGGTGCATACTGGGATGCACTCGGAGGAGCCTTAGGCCCTGATTGACTCAGGTGCAACAGGAATATCGGTCTTGACCAGCAGGTATTTAGCCTCTTTTACTGTGAAGTCTGTAGAGAGCCTAATTTCCATATTTTTCTGATGAGCTGACAGTCTGACGAGCCTCTCTGATTATTGTCTCGTTTGTGTTACGACGCCTCATTTTTGAACTGTGATAGGATTTTGCTTGCTACCTAATGTCCTTTATCTTTGCATATCAGACAGCGTACACTGTTCCCATTCTGGCATTTGCCTTCGTCTGCCACCCTGAGGTTCTGCCCATCTACACTGAGCTACGCAGGTGAGGTGCTCTTCCTGGGGCCATTTTTAAGGCCCTTACCCCCTCCCTAATTTTCTGCATTTCTCTTCATCCTTCCTCTATCCTGACCCCTCTCTTTTACCCCTCTTTCCTCTGACTTGTGTGTTTTTCAAAATTTCTCCAGGGATTTTTGTTCCTCTGCGACAAACATAATTGAGCAAAATACTGACATGCAGTCTGGCCACTGCTGCTGACAGATATTTCTCCATCACCAAGCCCCTCTGTCTGGAATGACCCATCTGCTGGCTGTCTCCCTACTTAAAGACACTCCTGGTCTTCCTCATTCAATGCCAATGAGAATCAGTAGTACAGAAAAAGAAAAACCTGGATAATTTCACATTTATTTCTCCAGTGGTTTTTGTTAAAGTTCCCCGGGAACAACTCTTTGCTCCTTACTTCTCTCAGAAAACTGAGATTCACATTTGGTTGGGGCCTGTTCAAGACCTGAGCCGCTGTGTCTGGTCATGTCTAGCCCAGTGTTTCCCACTGAGGCGTAACTATCAATTCCAAATTGTTATAAAGCACACCATCCTCCACGGATCAAGCAGCAAGGGCACGAGAGAGGACTTTGGGAGCTTGAAGGACACAAAGGAGACAGCTCAAGAGGAGAAGTGCTGTGTAGAATATGTGTGTGTGTGTTGTACAAAGAAAGGCCTGGAGGACCACCAGCCATTCAGGTTTTCAGGATAGCCTTAATGAATATGCATGAAAGATATTTGCATGTATTGAAGATGATAGGGGGTGCAGATCTGCCCCATGCATATTCATTAGGGCTATCCCAAAAACCCAACTGGCTAGTGGTCCTCCAGGACAGGGTTGGGGCCACTGCTGTATGCTACTTGTTAATTCCCACACTCCAAGGCTCAGAGGGTATGTAGGTAGGAGAGGGGAATGAGTGGCTAGAACTGTGCTCTGAATGTTGCTGCACGACGTTTGAGAGGCATCGCTGGTGTCTCGCACTATTGTGAGGTGCTGATAGCCAAGTCCTTATGCTGGTCTGGACCTGAGGGTCAGGTGGCGTGACATCTCTTCTGTGGCACACCTGACTGGGTCTGAAAGCACACCAGTGTGCCATGGCCTGTTCGTTGCAAAATACTGCTCTTAACCCATGGCAAGTTTAGGTTCAGCCCTGCCCTCACCCACGCCAAGGTTTACTTTATTTATTTATTTATTTATTTTAAAAATTTATATACCACATATAACTAAAGTACTCCCCCGATATTCGCAGGGGTTCCGTTCCAGGAACCCCCGTGAATCATGAAAAACCACAAATATGGTTTTTCGTGGGGGAGACGAGAAGGCAGCAGGAGACGCAGGAAAAAGCAACCGGAGCGCCGGCGAGTGAAGGAAATCACTCACTGTATGCTCCGACCGCCTCTTTCTGTACTAAAGTCGGGCCTCACCAATCAGGAGCTGCTTTGACACACAGCTCCTGATTGGTGAGGCCTGACTTTAGTACAGGAAGAGGCGGTCAGAGCATACAGCGAGTGATTTCCTTCACTGTCCTCTCCTGCCTCTCCAGCTGTCCTTTCCTGGTCGGCGGTTCAGAAAATACCGCGAATGACTGGGACCGCAAACCACCGACCGCAAATTCGCGGGGGAGCACTGCATACAGTTTCCATATCACATACATAAAATATTTTTTCCTTCGATTACCACATATAAAATAGACGTCTAAACAACATCATAATTGTCCCTGTTATGAACAGGGATAAAACACAAATTCAATCAATTCAGAAATACAAGCAGGCTTTAAATCATACATTGCTATAAAAAAAAAAATCTAAAAAGGAGATTATCAGCTGGAATAAGCTTTAGCATAGGAAGGCATTGGCAAATAATTGAGTTTTCAGCATTTGCTTAAAATTCATCCTCCCCATACAGAACCGCAAGATACCAGGCAAGGCATTCCATAATTCTACGCCAGCCACAGATATCATTGATGCTCCAATCCTAGCGTGCATAATCGACATTCTACCCTTCAAGCTTAATTTCATCCATTTACATCTCTAAGCCCTTTAAGATTTTCAAAAATTTAAGAAAGTATTAAAAAACTACTCTATTTGTGGAAGCATTTAAAAGATTGTTCAAGATTCATGAAGATATTGCCACTGATATATATAGATGGCAATGTCGGGTGTTTTGTCTCTTTGAAGAGACTAGTGCATGTGTTGCTTGTTTGTATGAAACTATTGTATACACCTGTTTGTCTGTATCCATTTTATGATTGTATTTTGTAAGTTGCCTAGGAATAGGTGGGTAAGAAATTTTTTAAATAAATAAATACTTACGGTGCTCGTTAAGTTCACCTCTGGAAGCTTTTGTTCATGGCTTCTGGATTCTCAGATTTAAGGTTTCTGGATCTTTCCCCTTGAGCCTAGGCACTGTGCCTGTTGGGTGTGTGTACGTTCCAGCGTACTCAGCTTACGAATGTGCACTCATCCATCTTGCCTTTTGAAACTCAACTGGTACTGCACTTTGCCAGGTTGGCAGGATGCAGCTGAGCCTCAGGTCCTTCCCCTCTATAAATCTGCCTCTCGTTTTTTTTTTTTCCTCGGCAGTGCCACCAAAAAGCGGATGCAGAATGTTGGCAATATCTCTATCCTGGCCATGTTTATCATGTATCTGCTGACTGCCATCTTCGGATATCTCACCTTTTATGGTAAGCACCATGATGGAGGGGATTCTGTTCTAGAGGGACGTAAGAGAGGCAAATGATCTGCGATGATTCAGGGGTAGAACAAAGAGCAGACCAACCGAGTATATGGAGCAAAAAGAAATTTAATGTAATGTATGCCTGACGCGGCCACGTTTCGCCCGAGGGCTGCGTCAGAGGCAAAACTAGAGAGGAAAAACAGGAAGTGGTTGAAGGAGTATTGCAGAAGGACTACTACTGCTGAATTTTTGCACCAGTGAGAAGTGTATTCTTTGTGTTTAAATACTCTGCATTGTTTGGTAAGCGGTTACGCTGGACAGACGCCTGCTGTCTGTTTTTCCCCTCTACTTTTGCCTCTGACGCCGCCCTCGAGCGAAACGTAGCGATGTCAGGCACATGTTACATTAAGGGCTCCTTTTACTAAGCTGCGTTAGGGCTTTAACGTGCGGAATAGCGCGCGCGTGCTAGATGCTAACACCAGCATTGGGCTGGCGTTAGTTCTAGCCGCGTAGCATGGGGTTAGCACGCGCTAATTTGCTGCGTGTGCTAAAAACGCTAGCACACCTTAATAAAAGGAGCCTTTAATTTCTTTTTGCTCCATATACTCTGCTCTTTGTTCTAACCCGGGGATTCTGTTCCGGACACCCTGGGAGGAGGGGGCAATTTGTAGAAAAACCTAGTGCCTCACTTCTACTCATTATATGAAGATTGCTGGTTTTCAGTAACTCCCTGAACACGAGTCATTTTGTCACTCTGTTACTGGAGAGAGGCAGAGCTGAGAAACATATTCTGAAAGTCCCCGTGTAATAATTCCTTTAGACAACTCTTGGGAGTATGTCTTTGCTCTGTAATGTCCCGCCCATCTGTGCCAAAAAAAAAAAAAAGAATTTGTTAAAAGAATTTCAGTTTCTCTTAAGGAAGGGACCTTATTCATCAGGAAAGCTTGCGTCTTTAGACATTTTCATCAGCCAGGTAGGCGTATTGACTCTGTTCCAAGATTTTGTTTTAAACAGTGTTGTCACTGGCGCTGAAGTGATTCTAGTTTTTTTTTAATATGCCTTCTCAGGTAATGTGGAGGCAGAGATGCTGCACACGTACAGCAAGGTGGATCCCCTGGACAAGCTCATCCTCTGTGTACGAGTAGCTGTCCTGGTCGCTGTCACTCTCACTGTGCCTGTGGTCCTCTTCCCGGTATGTGCCCCAGAAAGAAAGAAAAGTAATGTAAGATGGAGGTTTTGTAGTGCTGTACAAAAAGGAAGTAGTGATTTGTGTGTTTGTATTGAGGAGGGTATCGGAGTAGGTATGTTTTACATGGGGGAAGGGGGTTGAAGTTAAGCATGCTTGTGTTGAGAAGGGGTGTCAGGCTTTGCATCTCAGTAGTTGAAGGTTTTGTTCTTGTGGGTGCCTGTAATGCTCTCTCACACAGGGACTAAATAGCAAGGGAACTAAGTTTTATGGTAATATAAAGTGTGTATTAAATACCATCTAGAACAGGGGTCTCAAAGTCCATCCTTGAGGGCCACAATCCAGTCGGGTTTTCAGGATTTCCCCAATGAATATGCATGAGATCTATGTGCATGCACTGCTTTCAATGCATATTCATTGGGGAAATCCTGAAAACCCGACTGGATTGCAGCCCTCAAGGAAGAACTTTGAGATCTCTGATCTAGAGGGCTCAACAGGCAGGAACCTTCACCACCACCACCACCACCATCACAACCCTTAATGTTATTATCTGTAGATATGGCAAAGGCCTTTAACAGGGTCTATTGGTCTTTTATGATTAGGACCCTAGAGAAAGCAAGGTTGGGACCCAGATTTGTGAACTAGGTCTGGATAGGTTTTTGTTGTTTTTTTAAAACCTGGTTTGTTGGGGGATATTTGAAAGCCTATGAAGCAAGGTGAGGTATATATGAGGGGTGTCCATTGTCTTCTTAGTTTTTTCCTGTGGTTATAACACCTCTTGCACGGAGGATAAGAGACAATGGACAAGCAGTAGGGAAAACCGCATCTGGTTCGGAGCACAATATTTCCTTTTCCACAGATGTCAGTGAGCTGGAGACATCTCTGATTGCCTTAACACAGGGGCTATTTTATTACATGGTAGTATTTTCAAATTGCTTTTGGGATAGGGTGTGCCTGTGTAGCCGTTTTATTGTATAAGTTTTAATAGAATCCACACTGGACAGAGATCACATCCTTAGAAAGCAGAATACAAATCCAGGAATTTAATTTCTTTTTCACGAAAGATCCAAGCTCAACTGCATTTAATTTAATTGTCTTAAACCGTATACAAAATAAGTCCAGTAGATGACCTTGTGAAGGAAGGCTATAATAAAATCCCTTTGAGTTTACAATTGGGGTTCTCTGCCAGTTGTGTAACTCACTCTCTCCTCTCCTTCAACCCTGCATGATAGATCCGTCGAGCCATCCAGCAGATGCTCTTTCCAGGCAGGGATTTTCACTGGCTCCGGCACATTGCCATCGCCATCTGTCTCCTTTTTATTGTCAACTTGCTGGTCATCTCCGTACCCAACATTCGTGACATCTTCGGAGCCATGGGTGAGTCATGCCACATCTCTACTAGCTAGTGCCAGCACTGCCCAAGATTGGGTAGGTGGGTAAGAGTTTAGTTATTAAGGAATGAAGGGCTAAGGCTCCAAGAGTGGGCTGCCACTGAGTTCCATTCATCTTGTTTTGGCTGCTAGTCATAGGACTTGGTGTAAGAACATATGGAGAGCAGAATGGGCACTGGACACAATGGCAAAAATATCTCTTTGTAAAGTTGATAAACCATCGGGCCGATGTCCAAGCTGATAAACATTCAGCGCCTGCTCCTGACAGTATAAGCCTACTATCTATAGCTTTTCAGTGGTACTAGCCAGATAGAGGCAATGAAAATCCCTTAAGAGCGAGATAGAATGACAACTTAACACATAATGGCAATATGAAGCTATTGTAAGGGCAATTCTATAACTGGGTGCCTGCATAATGTATGTAAATGTAAGAATAGCAATACTTTTCATGGGTAAATGTACACTTAACACACATAAGGGAAGGAAAAGTGACGAAGCACCATTCTATAAGGGCACGCCCAAGCGGCAAAGTACAAGGGTGGCGTTCACATGGGTGGAGCATAGGAGGAGCACAAGTGGGGCTGCCATTTACACACTTAACTTAGAGATCACTGTCGGTTATGCGCCTTCCTGCTGTGTCTGCACAACCACAATAACACCAGCTCTCTGGCTGGCTTAGCTCTGGGTACATTAATGTCGGGTGCACCAGTGCTGGGTTATGCCAGTGTTCTATAATGTAAACTGGGTGCCTAAAAGGAGGTGCCCACTTCTAGCATGTCCCCATATGTGTACAGCAGCAGAGATTGGCGTGGTGACAGAATTCATCACCGTTCCCATCCCCGCAAATCCCTGTGTCATTTTTTAAGGAGAGAGGGAAGAATCAGAGTATGAATGGGCACAGCCACTGACCCTAGAGCCTTGCATTGAAGAATGCTGGTTTACAAAGACTGAGGTTGAGATAGACACTGAAGAATAAGACAGTCTCTGGTATCCAGAGCAGATATTGTGATGTCATAATGCTCATTCCACTAATGCCTAAGAGCCAACCTCATCAGTGATGTCACAATGGGTTCATACTTGGCTCACATAAGAATCAGAGTATGAATGGGCACAGCCACTGACCCTCAAGCCTTGCACTGAAGAATGCTGGTGTAGAAGGACTGAGGTTGAGAATGACACGGGATTGTTTCCTACGGTTATCCACGGGGACGGGAACGGTGATGAATTCTGACTATTGTCTCTATACACATATAGCTGACCACAGTGACCACATTTTTTTTTTTTTTAATGTTTTACGCTTTTTTCCTGATGGCGTTTGGGTAACAATAAGAGGCTGTCCTGTGGTTTACCCTTTAAATTGCAACTAAGCCTTCAGTTTCTTCATTAGCTTCATGCTCTTCAATTCACTGAAATGGACCCCCAAGGCAGGTGATTTACAATGAAACACAGCCCCCATGTCGGGTCCTTCATTAATAAAACATCTTTTGATTTTTCCCAAATCTGGACGGCCCATGGTGCTTTTTTTTTCTTCTCCGTTTTGATTGATGTGCTTTGACCCTCTTCTACACTACCTAGCAGTGATCACATCAGACATAATTCCGGTGCTGCTGCTTAGCGTGTTCTGATGAATATTTGTATTTTCTTACATGATATAGCCAGTGTTCAAAATAGCCCCGTTCGCAGCTGATTATTAACCCCTACATCTACAGAATCCATTCCTCATACATGGGTCAGTTTGCAGCAACAATGGCTTCTTAAATGCTGACTGCCATGGCCAAGATTATACTTGGATATTCAATGTCAGGTCACGTCCGGGTATTGGCTAGAACTTCTATTTTTGTGATCCTATGTTAACCAGTTAAGGGCTAAATATTGGCACCTATCCAGTTAAGTGCCAGCTCCACCTCCAGACATAGAAGCCATTTCGGCTTTAGCGGTTAAAGGGGGGTCATTGCCACTGTTCCTGGTCAGATTGAGTTAACCAGATAAGAGCCTCTTTTTAAGTTGAAACAGTTTTTTGTTGACAATAAAAACATAAAGTACTGGCAACCGGGCAGAGAGCAGTGTTGCTGAAATACAATAAATTCCAATTAATCAAATATTTGCAGAATTACCATCTGTAATCTCCCACCCCCTTCCCAGGACCCCTGCCCTAACGACAGGTTGTAAAGTCAACATAATCATGTAAACCCATATAAAGGGAAAGAAACTACAATCACCCTGCTACAACCTTGGATTCATAAAAAATACAGTACATGCCTCTCCCCCCCCCAAACTCCCCCTCCAAAACAGTCATAATGTCAGAACACAGCAGCAGAACTGCATACTGCCACGTTTCAACTCCTTGCATAGTCTTACCTCTTCCTCCCTCCCGCCCACCTCTGCAACAATATTCCCTTTAAGACTTCCCTTCCACCTCCCTACCCCCCCTCCAATGACGCTTCCCTCCCTCCCTAAAAAAAACCTCCAAAACCACGCTTCCCCCACCCCCCAATACTAGGGGTGCCCCTACCTAAGAGCCTCTTTTAACCAGTTAACTCACTTTGGATATTGACTCTGTAGAATTCTAGACATATCAGCGACAGCACCTCTTATTTGGTTGAGAGCGTGGCTGTTCTCACTTGTACAAGCTCTTACGCACCGGGGCACGTAAAGGAGGTAGTGACCAACTAATTAGAGGAATAGGCTGAAGAAGAACTAGGAGGGCTGAGTTCAAGTCCTGCTCCTTCTACGTACTACATGCAACCTTCAACCAAAGTCAATTAATTTCCCACCTAAAAAGACAGTCATGATTCCATACAAATGCAGAGATTCTTAAGAGTGGCGCTGCTTATTTTTCAGCTATTCAAGGTGTTTCCTCTTTCTTTTCCTCATTGTACACAGGAGCCACAACAGCCCCCAGCCTGATTTTCATTTTGCCTGGTATATTCTATATCCGCATCGTCCCCAATGAAAAGGAGCCACTGAGGTCACGCTCTAAAATCCAGGTAAGTTGGCGCCGTCAGATTTTTCTGCCATGCTGCCTGTGATTCTCATTATAAGAGGATGGGAATGGGACTCATTAAAGGTTTCAGGTTTTATTAAAATTTGATTTTAAAAAAACCAAACGCTTATAAAAAAATTTCAAAGCGATTTCCAATGGGAATATAATATTCTTTGAGACGTATAAACAAGACATTTCTCATGACATACTTTGGGGGAGGATAAAAGGGAGAACTACAATTTAGATAGGAAAGAACAATAGGAGGGGATCAGGAATTACCTAGAAGTAATTGCAGTTTAAGTATGCCTGAACTATGATTAAAAAAGGGTGGCTATCTTGCGAAAGCGTCTGTGTAAAGATAGCATTTGAGAGAGCCCTTGAATTTCTCTAAGGTAGATTTCTTCTCTAAGGTAAAGTGGTAGATGGTAGGAAATATTTCATCACAATAAGGGTAGTGGATTCGTGGGACATCCTCCGAGAAGTATCAAGATTCAAGAGGACCTGGGGACAGATACAGAGCACTCTGAGTGGTGGGGGAGTGAATGGTAAAGCCTGGGACAGGTACAGAGGAGCCTCGGTAGTAGAAGATTGAAGGATGAAGCCTGGAAGAGATACAGCAGAGCCTCAGCGCTGAAAGTGTGAGGAGTAAATTCTGGGACAGATACAGAGGATTCTTAGTGGTGGAAGAATGAGGGTGAAGTCATGGGGCAGACATAAAGGATCCTCAGTACTGGGGGAGAAGAGTAAAGCCTTGGACAGATACAGAGGCGTTTCAGTGGCGTGAGGTAATTAGGATCAGGAAAGCAACATTCCCATTTAACACAAACTCCTGAAAAGGATGCTCCAGTAAAGGACACTTAATCCAAACAGAATGTAATTATTAATAGGTGAGAAAGCTGCAAGAAAAATGGACAGCAAAGCCAGCAATTGAGCACACCCAGGGACCCACATTTTGTGGCCTACAGAGCACTGGCAGAAATATCCAAGATGGAGTCTGATGAGGAGCAGCAGTAAGAGCCCAAGATGGCCAGCTTCTGAATAATTAGGGTGAAGGACCTGATTTCCAAACTGAACATGGAGACTGCTGTACTGAAGGAAAAAATAAAAGAGGTGGCAAGAAAAATCAAAACTGATTAAACAGAGATCAGAGCCAGAGTGGTCACTGTTTAAAGTTGGATCAAGAATTGAAAAGCTTTTCCAAGGAGCTGCAGGCCACAAAGAAGGATTTACCCAGCAAAGTTGAAAAAATATTGCCTAAATCAGAGGTGTTTCTGTAACAGAGGAATACAGTATATAAAGTTTATTCTATTGAAACTAGAATGGCAGAAACTGAATTATTTGTTTTTGATTTTGGTGTATTTGTGTTTATGATTCTTTGAGTCCCAAACTCTTTCCTGTCGTACGAGGGGAATCTTTTCCAGGACGTTCTCCCCTATTGCTTCTGGTGATCTTTTATCAGTTGTTTTCTATTATCAGGGGGCTCTAAGAAGCAGGTCCAGGAAATCATTTTATTAGATTTGCAGCAGAAAGGACCTGGGCTCTTTCCTCCTAAGTCACCTAAGTGTAAGGCCTCTGGGCTAATTTGTGCATGTAATGGATAATGGGACTTGTATACCACTTTTTTGTGAGGTCTACACAATCAACGCAATGTAAATATTTTAGACAGGTACTTATTTTGTACCTGGGGCAATGATGTGTTAAGTGACTTACCCCTGGAGATGATCCCTGCACAGTTATATAGGTGGATAGGTTGAAAGTGGCCCTTTGATTGCTTTACAACTCTCTCTACCTGGTGATTCAGGCTAAAACACCAAACAAACAAAAAAATCCAGAGCTAGTGTGGCACAGTGATACCAAAAGCAAAAATACAACAACTCAAAACAACCCTTTCCTGGCTCCAAATTTGGTGATGAGCAAAAGTCTCCCTAGTTTGGTATTTTCACGCGTCTCACTACATCCTCAGCATTGTCCATTTTTGGTTTGGAGTACGGTGCAAGCAAAAGCATCATGCAGATTTCAACTGCAAAAATTGAGCAGATGATTTTTTAATTTCTTAGTAATAATACCCTATCTCTTTCTGTTACTCTTACAGGCAGCCTGCTTTATGGTCCTGGGTTTCATCTTCATGGTTATGAGCTTGTGTTTCATCATCACGGACTGGGTGCTAACAGGTAAAAGTCGAAGCGGGGGTCATTAACCTAGGGCTTGCCCTAGGCCATCCCTTTATCCCATCCCGTTCCAGCAGAGAAAGAATGGTGCAAACAAACTTGGCGTTTTTTGTCTCATGTGTTGACTCCATGCAGTCATTGGAGAACGAAGGCAACCACGAAGACAAAGCATTCATCCATCCGTCCATCCACACTCTCTCTCTCTGCCATCATCACGGAAATAGCTCCAATTCACTGCCTGTTCTCTAGGCATGAGAATGACACCCAAGCTCCTCCAGTTCCTGTTATCTACTCATAATAGTGGAAATGGGTCTCTCCAGCCTTTCCTCCTTTCTTCCATTCTCCTTGGTGTCATGGAACCAGGGTGTGGACCTCGCCTCAGTACCTCCCACCATCTTTGAAGCCGAGGAAACAGATTCAGGACTGCACCATTTCCTGCCACCTTGGAATCATGGAAACCTATAGGTTTTCGTGCTTTGGCTGCAGTCAACCTCGCCATTAGCCATAAAAGCAGAAGTTTACCTTTCTGAACCTCTACGGCTCACATACATTTGCATACATCTCTTGACTTGAAATCCCCCAAACCAACTGCTTGTCACACAGCAGTGTCAGCTTTGACTTGGATCTGGAGTGGAGAGAACTGGCAGCTTTCCACGGAAAGTGGATGTAAATTTATTTAATTTGGAGTGGTAAAGTGTGAAAGAAGCGCACTAAGGGCCTCCCTTTCTTCTACGGCCTGTGTGGAAGAAGGAGAAGGCAGAGAGGAATGCCCTTGCTTGGTAAAACAAAAGCAACCGAAAAGGTCTTCAAATGAAAGAAACTACATTTTTGCCTTATAAAAGCATTTTTTTTAAGCCCTCATTAAGTGGCTGCAGAGCAGACCATTTGCAAATGGTCTGTACTAAGTATTTGTGAATGCCAAAATGACCATCGTGCCTTCAGATCTGTGAGGTCCCGCTCTCTCCTGAATGGCCTCCAAATCACATGACTCCAGCTCAGGTCAGTCACCAAACTGACACCGGATCATATGACTGAGCCAGGCCTGTAACATTGGTTTAACCCTTTCAGGACCAAGGGACATATTTGTCCCATAACTTTAAAATCCTATAAATGTTGATTGGGATAGTCTACAGTTCTAAATTTGATATGTACGGATTCCATATGATACTGCCTTTATGTAAACAAACTGGTTCCGACATTCATTCATTAGCGTCGTTGCCAGATTGACGAGAAGATTCACTTGCCACACTGTCCATAAGCCAGAAGTGTGATTTTTTTTTAAAAAAAATAATGATATTTCACAAAAAAAATCAATTTTTTGGCATCTGCAAGCCCTTTTTACCATAAAAATGTCGTCAAAACCACAAAAATTGGCCTACGATCCTTATGGTCCTGAAAGGGTTAAAAACAACCTCACGCGACTCACTGATCATCCTCCCAACCCTATTTTCAGAGACCAGGCAGGGCTGTACAAACAAAAGAATTGCATGTATATATGTTGAAGATTTTTCCTATTTTCCTAACGATAGTATATTATGTCATTTAATGAGCCTCATTATTTGCACAAATGAGCTACAGGGAGCCACCTTCCCACTGCCAGCTTTCCCCTGATGTCTCTCGAAGGCCAGTGGCAGAAGTGAGCTGTATGGAAATCAAAACTAAGGTCACTAAGGTCACCTATGATAGACTCAGCCAGTCTTCATTTTTGTTGCCTTCCCCCCCCCCTTTGTGTGCATGGAAACTTAGTCTCTGATTCTGTAAAGTCCGCCTAAATTTGGATGCCGACGGCAGCACCATTTGTATAAAACTTTAGGCGCCCAAGCATGGGTGGCGCTCGGTGTCCTAATATTTAGGTGTTCCCAATTTATGCCAGGGTTTTCTTTGCCTAAAGTTAGGCACCAATGCCGAAGCCTAACTTAACATCATGCCCATGACCCGGCCTTAACCACACCCACTTGTAGTGTAGGCGCTTTGGGCTGGGCGCCTACTTTTTAAAGAATAGATTATTTCAAGTTAGGTGCCTAACTTTCAATTAAGTCCAATTGTGAGGTGCTGAGTGCCAATATCTGCACCGATTAAGCCTATTGGTCAATTAAGTTAGGCGCCAATATCGGCATCTAACTTTAGGCAGATTTTGTAGAATCGAGGCCTTAGGTTTCTCTTCCTTAAAAATGCAGACACTACATCTTCATACATTCAATGGAGGGTGAAACCAAGACAGGTCCTTAAATCAGGCAGCCCTGTGCTAAGAAAATTGACAGAATCTCAGGGGACCCTAGCAAATGCCAGGTTAAGAGTTCAGGAAGGGCATCTCAGTGGTGGCTGGGATAGTTCTAGTCCACCCTATTTCATGGGTTGGGGTTTCCCCCCCCCCTCCCTGTCTTCCTGGGAGAACTGTGAGTTCTTAATGAGACAACTGAAACCAAAAAAGACCAGAGTTGCTGTGGGATGAGAGCTGAAAAATAAACAACAAGATAGTATTGTTTTCTGGGTGGGGGCCATCCTCCGTGCAGGAGCAGTACCTCCAGGAGGGGCTCTGATGTTCCCTTCTCTGCCACACAGGATAATTTATCTGCTGCCTGATGGAAGATGACTGCAACCTCTTAGTGATCCTAAAGTTTGCTTCATCCCTTTCCATTGTTTTTATTATTTTGGGGAAACCAAAGAAAAGGTGAAATTAGACAATAGTGAGGAGAATTCTGCTACAGGAGAAAAGAGAGCCTTGTATTAGAGGGGCACTGTGTACAGATGTGTGGAGTTTGCTGAGATAGGAAGCTGGCAGTTGTAGGATAGGTGGAGAGGGGCCATGTTATGACTTCTTACCCTAGAACACGATTCGGCTTTGGCAGGAAAATAGATCAATTCTTTAAATTAAAACCCAACCCTTTCTTCTCACGTCATGGCACACCGTCCCAGGCCATAGACTCCCAGCATGCCCTACAGCGCCGACTGGTGTGGTAGATAATGACCTCAATTGCCACTTTCTTGCCCCCCTTCTCTATAACCTTCTGGTATCACCTAGATAGGGTTACAACAAAAGCTTTACATGAACCAAAGCACGTTCAGCCGAGTTCTGAGCGTTTCTATTTAAAAACTACCTTAGCCATTACTGTGAAGACTATTCTGTGCAACAGCTGCTCAGGTATCGCGGCACAATTCCATGCCCAGAGTCTGATTTTTGCTCTCAGGGTGCCCTCAGATACATGCCCTCCCCCTCCATATGACATAGGATTGTCTCAGTGGGAGGGACAAATGACTTCTTACAGGAAGTATTTCTTCACAGAAAGAGTGGTTGACCGTTGGAATGAGCTTCCAGCGCAGGTGATCGAGGCCAGCAGCGTGCTGGACTTTAAGAATAAATGGGATACCTATGTGGGATCCCTACGAGGGTCGAACTGGAATATCGGTCGCTAGGTATAGACTTAAGAGGATGGGTCAGTAGGGTGGGCAGACTTGATGGGCTATAGCCCTTTTCTGCCGTCATCTTCTATGTTTCTATGGTTTCCAGAAAAATTTAGAACATAGATTGCTGCCAAATTCATTCCCCATGGGGGGGGCGTCGATTTTCCAATCTGGGGAATCAGTTATGCTTAATGCTTCTATATGGAGGATCATCTCCACTGAAAATTCACATCAGTGGCGTAAGGGGGGGAGGGGCAGTTGGCACCCCGGGCAGTGACACCTGGCATTTTGGCATGCCATCCGCCACCCTGCTCTTTCCCGCCGTGCTGTGCACCCCCCCCCCCCACGCGTACCTCTTTAAATGTTCACCGTGCTGGCCTCAGCTCCCTTCTGACGTCATGTCCTGGTCCCGTGATCGTCAGAAGGGAGCCGAGGTTGGCACAAGCAGCAGGTGGAAGATGCTGCTCATGTCAGCAAACATTTCAAGAGGTGTGCGGGAGAGGAGGAGAGGCACCGGCGCCCGGGATGGTCTGCCAAACCCCCCCCCCCACCTTACTATACCACTGATTCACATTAAAAGAAACCCAAAAACATCTTCATGTCAGGGCCAAATTTGACTCCTTTTAAGCTCCCCCACACACATATTTTGGATTTAGCGCTGTTACTGTCAAAAGTGCAAGCACAGAAGGCTGCTGTTTGGCTAGCACCGTCTGCCGCTTGCCTCATCCTCTGTTAAGAGTGCCCTTCATTGCTCAGTTGCGCCTTCTTTCCCTGCTCATCCCCCCTCCATAGACTTGTACGTGGTTTGCTTTCCATACAGCTAGGAGCTCTCAGCAGGTGACCTTGGGTGATACACTACCTCAGCCAATTGGCAGCTGCTTGAAGAGGAAGGCCTATGCCTTTGGTATTTACTTCAAGTCCTCAGAGCCGTCGGCAGGTCAGGTTTGCCGCTGCTAATGAATACGTGTGAGACAGATTTGCATGCAGCAGAGGAAGTTGGTATGCAGATCTCTCATATGCATATTTATTTGAAATATCCTGAAAGCAAAACATGTTGGTAGCTCTCAAGGACTGAGAGTGAAGACCAAGGGCCTATGCAATTCCCCCAGAATTTAGAAATCATGGAAAATAAATTTCACTTGAACTTAGGGTTACCAGACAGTCCGGATTTCCCCAGATATATCCTCCTTTGAGGACATGTTCGGGGATCCGGATGGGTTTTGAAAAGCTTCTGGCAACGAGCAATGTCGGGGCGGCATTCGTGCATGCGCGTGATGTCATCGCGTCACACCAGCACATGCGTGAATGCCATCTGACGTCGCTCATTGCTCGTGCAGGTCGAGGGGGTGGGGGAGGGCATGGGGGCGGGGCCATGGGTCTGGATATTCCATTTGGAAAATCTGGTAACCCTGCTTGAACTCGAATGGGGTGTCACAAAGCAGACAAAAGTCTCATTATTATTACTAGTGCCTTTCTTCATGCCGCTCTAGAGCAGGGTTGTCCAACGTCAGTCCTCGAGGGCCACAATCCAGTTGGGCTTTCATGATTTCCCCAACGGATTTGCATGAGATCTATTTGCATGCACTGCTTCCGTTATATGCAAATAAAACTCAGGCATATTTATTTGGGAAAACCTGACCTGGCGAGGGCCAAGGTTGGACACCGCTGCTCTAAAATGTGGTGATTTATAGCAGTGGTTCTCAAACCTATGCTGGGGTACCCCCAGCCAGTTGGGTTTTGAGGATATCCCTAGTGAATATGCATGAGACAGATTTGCATACCTGTCACTTCCATTCTATGCAAATCTCTTTCATGCATATTCACTAGGGATATCCTCAAAACCCGACTGGCTGTGGTCTCCCAGGACAGGTTTGAGAATCACTGCTTTATAGCAAAGGATAGGAGTCTCTAGCTCCTTGAGGGCCGCCAAAGGTCAGCTTTTCAGGATACCTCTAATTGTGTTGCTGTTAATTTGATTTGTTCTTTTAAAAATTTATTTAAAAGATTTAAACATATACATATGTTTAAATAAGAGAGATGTTCATACAATGGATGTAGTAAACATGTCAGTCTCTCTTGTGCATATTAATTAATCCTGAAATTCTGACCTGGGAATGAAGGCTGAGAGTCAAGCTGTAGACAAGTATAGGAAGTCAATAAAAGCATACCTTACCCTCAGCCACCCAGCCATTCACAGCTGTAGTTGTGATCTTCCAAGGGACAAATCAGTCATACCTACACGTTTGTACCTGCAGTGGATCAGCCTGTTTGGTTGACTCTGGGTAAAATGGTAGTTCTAGCCACAAAGGGACAAAGATACATACTGGCATGGTTCTCTTGTGAAATCGTCAAACCCAGATCTTACAAATGAATTATCCCCATGCTGTGGGTTAATGTTTATGTTTGTTTAAGGTTTGATATACCGCTCCTGCATTTTACTGTTTGCAATGTATCAAACTAAAATGAAATTAGGTACTTGAGAAAAACGACCCTATCTGTCCCGAAGGCTTACAATCTAGCTAAAGTACCTGATTAAAATAAACATATGTAATACATTTCCAAGATCAAAAATCAAAGAAATAGAAATAATGAAAGAAGATAAAAAATAAAAAATAAAATAAAACAAATTTAAGAGATAGAAAAGTCTCTGAGACGGCTTGACACTCCTGGTTTTGCCTCTGTTGCATCTGTGGACTTGTTCTACTTTTCCTGAAAAAAGCAGAAACTACAGATCCCAATATGCATTGGTGGAAAACAAGGGCGGGGTTAACACCAGGGTTTGCCTAGTCTATCCTTTGATGACCTCGGAGCTTGTTGGAAGATTAGTTTAGGTGGAATTTAAACCAAGTTACTCAGTTCAAGGTGGGGATGCTAGTTGGCTAGTCCTGGTTTTGAACTCGCATCCCAGAGTAGTGAAGGATTTGTATCCATGATTCTGCCCATTGAAATCAGTGCTGCATAACCCATAATGCACCAGGATGGGGGTTGTCAGAAATCCAGGGCTAGTCTCAAAATCTCCTTTTGCAGATGTGTGTTTGTGCTTAGAAAACAAAAGGATGTTACAAACTGTTTCTAAGTGGTAGGAGGTGACTCAGAGTTCTAGTTTACGATATTTGAATTTTTTTGTTGGATGGATATCCATATTTTAAAAAATATTACAACACCCCTTCTTTTTTACTAAGCCACGGTAGACATTTCTACCGTGGCCCGCAGCACTAATTGCTCTGTCACTGCTCCAACACTCTATGAGCCTCAGAGCATTTAGCGCTCTGGGCCGCGGTAGAAACCTCTACCGCGGCTTAGTAAGAGTGGGGTAAAATTGTCATTTTGTAGAACAATTAGGATAGTGTTATTAGTATAGCTTAGGCCAGAGCTTTCCAAATTGTGGGTTAGGAGCTCCAAATGTGATCACAAAAAGCACATTTGAGATCATGACCTGTGTAGGCTCTCCATAGATGCATCATTATTCTGTCCCTCCAGAGGGAGGTTGCACAATTTTATTTGGCCACAATCTTGGGGTCACAGCTACAAAAATATTGATAAGCACTGACTTGGATTTTGCTAAGTGCAATGCTCTAAAAAAAAAAATGCTGCTGGTAACAGTCACTAGACGTCCGGATTTTCCCGGACATGTCCTCCTTTTCAAGGACATGTCCGAGGGACCAGATCGCTTTTCAAAACCCGGCACTTTGTCCAGGTTTTGGAAAGCTTCCTCGAAATTGCTTCAGGCAGGAGGGTAGGCAGCCGGAAAGGGGTGGGGGGGGGAACTAGGGCGGGACTGGGGCATAATGGGGCGGGGATGGGTGGAACTGTTAGTTGGGCACTGATTATCCACACTGAGGGTGTCTCAGCCAGAAACAATTCTCAAAAAAAAGATCAGATTATTTTTTTAATAGTATTGGACCTTATATCTATAAAAATGCTGGGCTCCTAAGGGATGAAAACAAAAACTGTGGATACAGATGTTCTGGAGATAATTTATTAAACACTGACATATAAAACCATGAAAATTCAGTTAAAAAAGTACAATGATAAAAAATACTGTGATAAAGTATTTGCTACTTCAGCTTGTCTGCGGTGTTCTTTGCTCACATGTTTAAAGACAATAGACTGTTTTCAGTCCAATTCTTTATATGTGAGGTTGCAAACCATTGGACCCCTGAGGAAGGCGTGTTCGCCGAAACATGGACCATGTAGGGTCCTGTTGGATTTTTATCACAGTATTTTTTTATCAATGTACTTTTTTAATTGAATTTTCATGGTTTTATATGTCAGTGTTTAATAAATTATCTCCAGAACATTTGTATCCATAGTTTTTGTTTCTGTTTTCATCGGTGGATTTTTTTCACTGTGGATCATTGGGTCTCCCCATTTTTCTTTGTTGGGCTCCTAAGGGATCAATATTCAGCAGGCATTTTACTGACTGCCGCCAGTGTTATCCACAGAAATTCAGTGCTGTGCCACATTTGGGCTCTGGCATTGAATTTCTGGGTATATGGAGCAGGCTAAAACATAGCCAGATAAGTGTGAGATTTACTGCACAAAGGACTGACTTTTTTGCAGTCCTATTTATGTGGTTACCTTGGTGGGAAGATGCAGCCAGTTGCAGGAGCAACTCAGGCTGTTCCAGCCCCAAAGAGGCCATTAGACCACCAGAGCGTTCAGAAACGTAGGCCTGGAGAGGGAGGAATTGAAGGGCGGCCTGGGAAAGCAATGGGCTTTCTGTGGGGGTGAGCAGGCTGGCCTGGTGGGGGGAGGGGGAAGAGAAGGGCTTGTGGGCGTAGAGCCTTAGTTTCATTTCTGGTTCTGGCTGAAACCAAAAGGTGTATTTCGGCCAGGGATTCAGTTTTTGCTGGAATCAAAACCACTGGTTTCAGTCGGCTTCTAGTTTTTGGCTGGTTAAATAGCTTTAAATATTGACCCCTAAAACGTATGCCCAATTTTCAGCCAAAGTTAGGAGCCGTGGAAGGGCTTAATCAAAAAATAAGTCTAAGACCATTTTGGGCCTAAGTCGTTAGTCGCCCAGAGTTGGACATGTCCAAAGTCCATTCTCAAAAAATATGTCCCAAATTTATTTATTTTTTTTCGAAAATCGACCACTTCGACGTCTAGCCGTTTGATCGTCCAGACTGCTAAGTTGTCTATCTTTATACCCAATTCTCGTCCAAAAATTCATCCAAGTCAAAAACGCTTAGAACAAGACCTTTTGGACGTGGGAGGGGTCAGCAAAGTGATGGACTGGACACCCAGTTACAGCAACAGAGTAGTTGGGCACCTTATAGGGCACTGCTGTGAACTTCACAAAAATAATGCCACATAAACATCTCACCACAACTCCCTTATAAGTCATGGTGAGCCTCCCAAAACACCCCCAAAACCTACTAGACCCACCTGTCTACCATCCCAATAGCCCTTATGGCTGCAGATGCCACCTTTATGGCAGTACAGTAGGGTTTTGGTGGGTGCACGTTTCACCATGAATGCAGTGGTTAGAGTGGCTTACGGGCCTGGGGAGTCCTCATCTCTATGATTCACTAGCCGACCCCCCAGACTACTTAAGCCACCTCTGTGCAGCTCTACTAGGCTTTCCTACACCAAGGTGCTGATGTTCTGGAGGCAGGTATGTATGTCCGATTTTTATGGCAGTGTGAAGGGGTCAATGATCATTGGGGGAGTGTGTGGGGGTCTGTACTTTTTGTCTACAGTGGTTATCTAGGCACTTTGAATACTTTTTGGGCACGTAGACCTGTTTTTAGATCCCCTAAGTCACTACATATAAGTTCCATCTAGGCAGTCTTGTTAAACTTTTGGTTATATGTACAGTACGACTAAGTCTAGGTCAGCCCACGTCCCGCCCTCACCACTCCTCCTAAAATGCCCCTTTCAGCTCTGGGCGTATAGCGGCACTGAAAAGACCTAAGCTGTTTTTAGATACATCTAAAACCCATTTTGATTATTGGCACTTGGACGACCTGTCTTTAAGGTCCAAGTGCTGTTTTGGGCAGTATTTTAGACGTATTTTTGTTTCGATTATGAGCCCCTAAGTATTTGAGCCAAAAATTCATCTCAATTGAGAAGCTTAGAAGTTATGTTATTTATTTTTATTATTATTTTTGTGGAGGGGGTATGACACGAGCAAGGAATAAGCATGGAAGCGCTAACTGCTAAATAGGAGGCAGTAAGTGCTCTCACATTTATATTTTTACTGGTCCTGTACACCAATGGAAGAGTTAACACAGGACTGACAAATAAAAAAGAAACAGGCCTATTTTATAGTTGCAGTAAAAGTGAGCTTAACATATAGGAACGTGCTAAATCCATTTTATACCTCAGCTTAGGACCCTTTTATCTCCCTGTGCCTCAGTTCTAATCTCAGTTCCCCCTTTCACTGATTCCGTGTCTGCGAACTCAGGGAAGTCACTTTGGGGGCCCTTTTACTAAAGCTTAGCACCCGCTAAAGACATTAGGTGCATTAAGTGCCACTCGAGCCATAGGAATAAAATAGGACACATGGCATCTAGCATGCACTAAGTTTTAGTGAAAGGGCCCTTTATATCTCCTGGTACTTCAGTTCTAATCCCTCTGTCACTCACTTAGGCATCTCCACGTAAAACTACAGGGTGATATTGAATTCAAAATATAGTGTCCCAAAATGATGACCCATTCAACAAAAATAAGGGGCACTTGTAATCATAAATATACTTTATACGTATTACAAGAGGAGCTCAGAACCATCAGTTGGTAAGGAAAGCACAATAAGGGCAAAAAAAACCCTTTTTAAATGTGTTTCGATGTGCCTATCATTGCTCCATCTCGAGTTTATATAAAGCTATTTCAAATGATTTTAGCACTGGTTTCCAAATGTCGTAATTTCTGAATTAGTAATAAATGTTCATAGAAAAAAAATTTTAATAAATTTTTAGAATATGAATTTCGACTTAGGCATGTCACGCTGTGCAGAATTCAGGCCACCCAACGTTCAGTGACAAAGTAACGCCTCCTCACCGAAAGTGTTGTCTGCCCTTAGCACATGAGAATTTAGGGCTCCTTTTACTAAGGTGCGCTAGCGTTTTTAGCGCACGTAGGAAATTACCGCCCGCTATGCTTCTAGAACTAACGTCAGCTCAATGCTGGCGTTAAGGTCTAGCGCGCGGGGCAAAGTAGTGCACGCTATTTCGCGCGTTAAAGCCCTAACGCGGCTTAGTAAAAGGAGCTCTAAGTGATAGAAGGTGGTAAGACGTTATTTGCTTGTGCTGACCCCTACATCTTCTCTGGGGCGGGGCCAGGAGAACGCTGCAACCTACAGATACAACATTTCTCCTGGTTTTAGTATTTTATTACCAGCCAAAACTAATCAGACGATGGGTTGATGACAGTTATACATGTTCTCTTTTTCTTGTCTTGAGAGGAATTTCCAAGGTCTTTCTTTCCAACCCCTAACGCTCTCCTAATGCCCAGTGCTTAACAGTTAGCCTTCCCCCCACCAACCCCACCCCCGCGCCTCGGCTATAATAAGGTGGCGAAAAAGACAAAATCTAACAATGCCTTTAAAAAATACTGTTCTGTCTTTCAGGGGGAAGGGAGTTACAGATATGAATTTGCTGTATAGTTTTTGTTGCTTTCAAAATAATAAAATTCATACCTTTTATTCTTGTGTTTAAATGAATGTTCAAATATATGTATATGGGGGATGGAAGAGGTAATAATATGAAGAGTTCAATAAAAACATTCCTTGGGTTTCTTTTCAAGAAGTTTAATCTTCGTGCTTTGACCTTGGCTGTAAAGCAAGTCTCCTATAAGGCCAGGTCCTGGGGTATCAACTTTCCTTTTCCACATCCTGGAGGTTCTCGGCCTCAGCTTAAGGGCTGTCCTTAGCTAGGACTGCCAACTCATCCTAGGTCAACTAAACCAGTTGATTCATGCCTGATTTTGCTCTAGGGGATGTAAGGATTTGTATGCTTGATTTTCCTAGTGCAAACAACAGATCAATCAAAACCAAGACTCTCTGAATGCTTTGGGGCAAAAATAGGACTGGGCCAGCTTATTCAGTCGAACTGTGTGGAGTTGACAACCCAGTGTCCTTAGCTCATAGTTCAACCCCACACTTAGAACACAGTTGTAACAAAGCTCCCCTCCCTCCCCCCCCCCCCCCCGAGTTCTCTGTAAATTCTGAAAAAGTTTTCTGGATATTATGAAAAAAAGAGCACCTGCTATTAACCCTGGCCTCAAAAAAAGCAAAGTTGGTGACCTGTAGCAGGTCAAGTATTCTCACATGTGGGTGACGTCATCTGATGGAGCCTGGTGAGGACAGTCTAGTGTATATTAGCTAAAGAAAGTTCTAGCAGTGCTCTGTGCATGTGTAGGTGCCTTCCCACCAGACATGGGAACATGGGTCCATCAGTCAGCTGAAAGACAACTAGGGGAGGTGGGAGGGTATGTGAGAATACTTGGCCTGCTGTCCTCGGAGGGCATCTGCTACAGGTGAGTAATTTTACTTTCTCCAAGGACAAGCAGACCCAGTATATTCTCACATGTGGGAATCCCTAGCTACCAGGCACACTGAAAACAATCTTAGGGATCCAAAATGTCAAGCCCTTGAAGTCAACCTGAATGTCTACCCAAACTGGCCATGAAGGTACAGCCTAGAGCAGAACAGAACTGGACTTAGGAGGATGGAGTTGGATTCTACACACTTAAAAAAATTCTGCAGGACCACCTGACCAAACCGGCAGTCATGCCAGCTAACCTGCTCAAGGCAGCGGTGTGATGTGAAGATGGCTGAAGACAACATCACAGCCTTGCACATCTCCTCAATGGAGGCTGATCTCAAGTGGGCTAATGAGATAGCCATGACTGAAATTTGGACATGGGAGTGGCCACCTAGACATGACAGCAGCAGTGGAGCACCTTAAAGGGCACTGCTGTGAGCTTCACATAAAGGGTGCCAGAGGTACACTTCACTATAACCCCCTTATACATTATGGTGAGCTCCCCCCAACCCACTGTACCCACCTGTCTACCACCCCAAGAGCCCTTATGGCTAGGGGTGTCTCAAAGTCCCTCCTTGAGGGCTGCAATTCCATGTCGGGTTTTCATGGATTTCCCCAATGAATATACATGAGATCTATTTGCACGCACTGCTTTCATGGTACGCTAATAGATCTCATGCGTATTCATTGGGGAAATCCTGAAACCCGACTGGATTGCGGCCTCTCGAGGAGGACTTTGACAACCCCTGTCTTATGGTGTCTGATGGCACCTATATGGCAGTAGAGTAGGGTTTTGATGGGCTTACAATTTCCACCTTAAATGTTCTGGTTAGAGTGAATTATGGACCTTGGTCCTCCTTTCTATGGTTCACTAGCCCACCCACTTGGCTACTTATGACACCTGTGTGATGCCCCTAGTAGGCTTTACTATAGCAAAAGCTGCTGTTCTACAGACAGGTATGTACTTTTTATTCGTACATTTGTGGGGGTGGGAGAGGGTCTGTGACTATTGGGAGAGGGGGGGTCTAGTGGTCATCTAATCAGTTTGGGTACATTTTTGGCACTTAGATGTTTTGGGCTAGACCTGTTATAGCAAGAGTTCCATTATGGCATGCAAAACGTCCAAGTTAGGCACGTCCAAATCCACCCTTAGCACACCTCCCAACATGTCCACTAAAATACTAAATGCACAGCAGTTTAGAAATCTCATTAGATGTCCAGAAAAGTCTGTTTTTAAAAAATCAGCACAGCAAAACGTCCAAGGGCTAACTTAGGCAGGGTTTTTTTTGAACATTTTAAGGTTCTGATTATGTCCCTATTTACCTTGCTACCATCCACCAACAGAATCACTGGCTTACAGCAGAATTACTAGTGATTTCAGGAAAAGACCAATCACCAACTACAAAAAAGACTAACCATAATGTTTAGGACAGAGAACTCTGAAATTCTAGAGGAACGGAAGGGGGTGCACTGCTGAGTATATCTGCTTCTCAGCTACTGAAATTTTAAAAAGGTGGCAATGATTTCCCGTAAAACGATGCACGTTCTCATTACTTACTGGTTATAATTCAAAATTGAAGATCCCTACTAATTAAAACTTTAAATATTCTGTCATAAAACACATACAGAATATGCTGTAAACTGCTCTGGGTGAATCCTTTTCATAAAAGGAGGTTTGAATTAGAGAATGACATGGGGTCAGAGCCCTTGGGGATGGGATGGTGACAGAGACAGAGCCCATGGGAACAAGGACAAACTTTGTCTCTGTATCATTCTCTAAAAACCTGAGACTAGTATCAACATGTAGAAACATAAATGAACTTTGGCTCATCATGACAGGGGTTGCCATACAGCAAATTATGAAAAATTGGGATTGGCTGAATTATAATTTTTGGTGGAATTCGTTGTGCCAAATCTTTAAAATGGAGCGAGCAATAGCCATACAGCAGGGGCATTTTTAGAAATTTAGGGTTTGTTTGGGAGCCATTAACAAAATACTGTACAGAATGAATATTATTTTTCCCTTTTGTTCATACACGTCCAGGGTGGGGAGGAGAGGGATGGGAATATTTTATGATTCTTATGCTTAAGAACAATTGTTGGGTATAAGGGAGGGGGGATATTTGATGTGGGTTAGAATTTGATGGCATATTAAGTGATGTTAAAGTATAAAATGATTGTATCTTATGTTATACTTATTGGAAGTTTTAAAAATGAATAAAGACTTTATAAACAAAAACCAAACAAACTACAGAAGCTGCTTTTGGATTTAAAATGAACTACTGTTAAATGACATCATTTGTGTCTTGTCTGCCTTTGATGTGGTAACAAGAGTCTTGTCTGCTAATCAGACTCCTACCACCTGCAATGTCCTTCCATCATGTGTCCAGCTGCTTAAGCATCTTACTGTTACTGCAAAAGAAACATCCATCGTTGCTGGCATCAAGGAACATTTCTAATATTTAATGGACACTTATTTTTCTGTTCGTCCACTACATAGTTTGGGTTCTCTTCTACATCCATGTCTGAAAGACAATCCAATTACCTTCACAGATGATGTAAAAACATAGACGAGTGAATCTTGGGGAAGGTTGTACCAAAACCAGATCGAAATGAAAGGCTCTATTTGCGATTTATAAAACAGTTGTACTGAATATTGGCCCTTTTTATACTTTAATGTAAAGATTTAAATATATCATAAATATTTGAGGCTTGTGCAAATGAGGACAAAAGTCCGCAGGGATGGGGACAGGGCTTGTGGGAATGGGACGGGGACAGAGATGGAGCCTGTGAGCCTGCAGGGACAAACTTTGCCCCTGTGTCATTCTCTAATTTGAATTAAACATACAAGGGGGTGCTGAAAGTTCTCAGCCCAACCAAGAAGAAAATGACATGGAGCCATGAAACTTACAAGCTCTTCCACATATTCACCCCTATGTTCAATACCCTTGGCACATTGTATCTGAAGTTTCTGTGACCCTCCCAAAAAGTACTCTGATGTCTGGTCACTGAACTACTGCTCCACTGCTGCAATCACCTCTGAATCACTCAAAAATTGTCACCCTTTCAAACTCTTTTTAAGGTCTGGAAACAGAAAACAGTCCGATGGAGCAAGATCGGGGCGGATGGTCTATGCATTGAAACCCCAACCGCGTTAAAACATCCATTGTTTTGCCAGCTTTGTGAGCATATACATTTGTCTTGCAAAAAGACAACTCCTTTCCACAGCTTCCCTCTCCATGCCTCCTTTAATCAGCACAGCAAGTTACAGTAGTATTCTGCATTAACTGTTTGGCCCCTTGGAAGATAGTCAGTTATTACACTACCTTCCTGATCCCTAAACTTGACCTTTCCTGCTAACTTTTGGGACTTGAATTTCCTTGGCCTTGGAGAAACTGAGTGCTGCCATTGCATGGACCGTTGTTTTGTCTCAGGAATGGATCACAGTGGTGTAACCATGTTTCATCAACAGTAACAAGTCGTTCCAAAAAGTTGGCACCAGCTCGCTGAAAATGCTGCAAAATCAACTCGGAAGTGTCCACTCGATGTTGTGTCTCATCAGCATGGGCACCCACTTGGCTGAAAGCTTCTGCATATCCAGCTGCTCATGGATTATACAACCATGTTTCCTGGATATCTGTAGTGTCTCAGCAATTGTTTTCAAGTTTCAAGTTTATTTGTTATTTGATTAATCGCCTATTACAATTACTAAGCGATGTACACATAATAAAATAAATTTCTAAAATGTACATAAAATAGAGAGTAACGTTAACAAGGGGATAAAATCATCAAAAACAAACTAATTAAAACAAGGTAAATAATACAAAAACAAACAAACAATAGGACAACAGGGGAAGAAATACAATGTTCGATAGGAAAGAATCAACAATTAAGGAAAAACACAAAAGGAATGGGAGGACAAATAAATAATTGAAGATCAAAAATGCATAACAGAGCAAATGATGAAAGAGCAATTAACATTTCAATTAGGTATTGAACGCATCTTTAAAAAGAAAGCTCTTAAGTTGGCTCTTAAATTTTTCCAAATTCT